>NC_042622.1:223808700-224108852 GCF_901001135.1 Rhinatrema bivittatum | reverse complement strand
ATAATTATTCTTACATACTTTATCTGACATTTAAATCAGATAAAATAAGGTCCAATTCATATAAAGAGAGCAGAATGTCTACACCTTTTTTGAAGTGGTCATAATTTAATTATTATTGCAGCATAAGATATACAGTGGGTTTATATACAAGCAATATTGAGGTTCATATTCAAAAGCATTTAGCCGGCTAAATGGATATTTGGGCATATATCTGTCTAAATTGTAGCCGGCTAATAAGTTAGTTGGCTAGAATTTAGCTGGATAAGTTAGGGGTGTTCCAGGGGCCTAACTGGGAGGAGTTGAGAGTTAGTCGGATAAGTTAACCCGCTATCTCTGATATTCAGAGTTAGCCAGCTAAGTCTGATCGAGCCAAAGAGCTGTCCTAAAGTTAGCTGGCTATAGTTACCTGTCCTAAAGTTAGCTGTCCTAAAGTTAGCTGTCTTAAAGTTAGCTGGCTATAGTTCCCTGTCCTAAAGTTAGCTGGCTATAGTTAGCTGTCTTAAAGTTAGCTGGCTATAGTTCCCTGTCCTAAAGTTAGCTGGCTATAGTTAGCTGTCCTAAAGTTAGCTGGTTATAGTTAGCTGTCTTAAAGTTAGCTGGCTATAGTTAGACAGCTAACTTTAAGATAGCTGGATATATTTAATAGTGCAGCTGCACTATTGAATTTACCTCCAATGTTAGCTGTGTCTGAATATGGATCTCTTCATTTCTAATTTGACTTAACAGAGTAAATCACTCTTGTTACAAAGGTTATGAAACAGATCCTTATCTAGCCCAAAGTTAACTTGCACATCTCAAACACATTGCCAATTAACTACTGCACTTAAAAATAGTAATTTAGCCAGTTAATCTTATGCTGAATAGGAATGCATGAAGCCATCTCAGGGATGGTCTCGGGCACTGTCACTCTCCACCTCAGTCGAGTCATTCCTCTCAAAGGGTCTGGTCAGACTCCTGTCTGTACCATGGAGGCAGTGAGCTGGACCTCCAGCAGGCAAATGACAGTTAAACACCACAGTCCCAGGGTGGTGGAGCTGGTGCTTACAGAAGGCTCTGGAAATTATGAAGGCAGGGGCCAGGAGCAAAGACTGGCTTAGCCTGCAAAGGCTTGTGCAAGGGTGAGATGGGCAAGTGCTCCTAAGATTAATGGGCTGAGCTGGAGCTCAGTGTCGAAGCTCGTTATGGGCTTCATTAAAAGTCTCGGGTGCAATGTCCCATGTGTATGAGGAAAGGAGTTCAAAATCTGTAGGCTCAACGTTTCCTCTTCATCAGGACTTCATGCATATTGTGTATGCAAGGGATCAAAAAGTCGCCAATACACTGGCATAGGACTGGTGGGCTTCCGATATGACTCCTTCTTAGCTGGTATGTATAGGCATAAGCTCAGGGGGACGATGGCCTGAGTTGGAAGGCATCTGCTGAATGGAATTGTGCCTCACGACTGGATAACAAAGTTTCTCAAGGCCACAAACTCAGCAAATTTGTGTCCGGTGGCACCAGCTAAAATGTAGGGTGAAGACAGCTGGCTAGATTATGCAGAACAGCAGCAGTTTATTCTCTTCTGTGCAGTTCACTGGCGTTCACATTAAAACTACTGAGAGGCCATCAGATGGCTTGACATTCATCTTGTGCTGCTCGGCCTGCACACAGTTTGGTTCAGTCACACACTGCTTTTTAGGGTGACTGGCTTCTCCCTACTGCCCTGCAGCTAGTTTGCAATCATGTAGCAGAATGTGCCAAGGCTTTCACCATGGCACCAGCCTTCTCCTGCTTCTCCTCTTCCTCTGCCATTCTAGAACCACTTTTGGGGCCTGTGTCCTTCCAGGATACATTGGATGGGTCTGTGTTTGGCATAAAGTTTGAGGGAAAAGTGGAATATTAAGTTTATTTTATTCATTTTATTTTATTTATTATTTTATTATTATTTATTCACAATTTATTTTATTTTTTGTTTTTGTTCTCGGTTTGTCACGGTTTGTTATGGTTCCTTGTTTCCAAATGTTTTTCTGAATGTTGCAATTGCTAATGTTCATTGTTTAATGTATTGTCTCCCAGCGAAAGTTCTGTTCCATTGTAAACCGGTGTGATCTATATTCTTTATAGGAATATCGGTATATAAAAATTCAAAATAAATAAATAAACAAACAAACAAATAAATAAATAAATATTAGTAAAACATAAACAAGCATAAACATTTCCTGGTAGCCGGCCTAGCCTGGCCCTGATGCCTCTTGGTGTAATTCTATCTCCAGGGCATGCAGTACCTTGGAGAGAAGCGCTATGTGCACCGGGATCTGGCAACCAGGAACATTTTGGTGGAGAACAGCAACCACGTGAAGATTGGGGACTTTGGGTTGGCCAAGATCCTCCCCCAGGACAAGGAGTACTACGTGGTGCACGAGCGGGGAGAGAGCCCCATCTTCTGGTAGGACTGCTGGGTGCTGAGATAATCGGCAATCCTTCCAAATTCCATTCACTCTGTCCTTGCTGACTCTGAATCTTTCCCCTCGCTCTGTCTCCCCATCCCCCTTTTTCCCCTTGTCTGCTTTGTGCAAACACAGTAAATTGACAGGCCGGTACAGAATGGTGCTCTCAGCCGAGTGTCCCCGTTTAACACGCAATTGGCCGCACGCTTCCCACCAGTGTCTCTTACCCCTTATACTGTAAGGGGTAATAGCTGCTTTTCTGTACACCCTCCAACTTAATATTCTAGCGACATTAAGTCGGAGGCACCAAAAAATTTAAAAATAAAATAAAATAAAAAAATCTGCCCGCCAATCGGGTTAGAAAACGGACACTCAATTTTGCTGGCATCCGTTTTTGAACTCGCTGTCAGCGGTAAAATTGAGCGTTGGCTGTCGGAATCCACTGACAGCCATCCCTAACGCTAATAAGGAGGCGCTAGGGACGCGCTATTGTCCCTAGCGCCTCCTTATTAACGCGCGGCCTCATTTAAATAGAGAATCGCGTGCCCAGGAGAGGTGGCTGGGCGCGCGTCTGGAGCGCCCGCTCTCCCGCACTTTTTAATGAATCGTGTATTAATGCTTTAAAATTTTGAAATGAAAAGTTTTCTAACTCCTTTTGATCACATTGCACTGAGGGGAGGGGTGTGGGGATGCGAGTCTTGTCCCCTTTTGTGCTGCACAGATTTTGGAAATTTGGATTAGTGCACGTGCAGCTGTGATCCAGCTGTGCTGGACGGCTTCCTTTTTTCTTTGCTTCTGGGTGTTCTTGTGCTGATGACAGGCAATTCATCCCCCTCCCCCCCTCCTTTCCTTCTCACTTGTCCTCGCTGCTTCCCTTTGTCACATATTTTATTGCTCTCTCAGTCTCCCATGTTTCTCCATCGGCCCTCTCCCGCCCTTAGGTATGCCCCAGAGTCTCTGGCAGACAGCGTCTTCTCCCGTCAGTCGGATATCTGGAGCTTTGGAGTTGTCCTGTACGAGTTATTTACCTATGGTGAGAAAAGCAGCAGTCCTCCCTCGGTAAGTGCCACCCACGCTGCCCCCAGCCTCGGTCCCCGCGGGCTTCCAGCCCAGAATCCCATGTTCCCTGTACCGTACCCGGATCAGTCCAGACTGGGGGTGGGGTTATACCTCCCTGCCAGCAGATGGAGACAGAGGAAAAACTCCTGAGGCGCCCCCCTCTGCACCTGGCGTGCCGGCTGCATCTCCTCAGAATCCCGTGCTATACACCCGTCTCCTTGAATTCTCCCTCGTGACACCGGAAACCTCCAGCTTGCAGGGTCGCGGGGGAATACCGTTCTCTTCTTTCTCTTTCACGCAGGAGTTTATCCGGCTGATGGGCTCTGGGAAGCAGCTGCAGCTGGTTAGTCACATGCTGGAGCTGCTGAAGGAGGGCGTGCGCCTGCCTCCACCTCCGGGGTGCCCTGCAGAGGTGAGCCAGCCTGAGCTCCAGGCAGAGACAGGGAAAGAGGCCACCCCCCCCCCCCCCCCCCCCCGAACTTGAGATGCCCAACCTCCGCTCTGGGAACAGACAGCTGCCCCACCCCCACCAGCCTGTGACCAAGGAAGAAATAGTCCCCTGAGCCTGTAACCGCTGCCGCCCCTCCCTCCATCCTGTGAGCAGTGAAACATCCTCTCCACCCCTGCCTGGGCCCAGGGAGCAGTGAATCGGCTCTGAACTGTGTGCATAGTTATAATGTTACGGAATTGCAGGAGCAATTTTTAAAACTTGCGGGCAGCAGCTTTCTGAGAGGGAAAACGTAAGCAGGCTTTCCCCTTTGAAAATTATCCAAGGGAAAACGTAGGCGCTGATAGCTGTACCTGCTTTTTCTACGGATTCTCTTTCCAATTAAAATAATGCACGGCCTTTTGAAAATCCAAAACTGCATGTTGTTTCCCTCCTCCACCTCCCCCCCCCCCCCCCCCCGGCTCTAATCCTGGCTCTGGAAAACCTCCAGAACAAGATGGGAACATATGAGGCCATTGTGGCACGACGCATGAAGCCCTTATATATCCGGGTAAATGGCTTTTGAAAATTACTGCATAAAATTACTAGAATGCATCATTGCAGCTCGTGATTCTTGTCACTAGAATAGAATAAGCAGACCACAGCAACATAGGAAATGACAGCAGATAAAGACCAAAATGGCCCATCCAGCCTGCCCGGTTGTGATTCTTCCAGTTTGGGCGGATGAGCACAGAGATTCCCATATGCAACCCCTCCCCCGGGTCTTTTAGCTGACCTTTCAACCCTTTTCCCACCACTGGCCTCCAAGTCCGTCCCAAGCGTTCCCAAAATCCGTTCCAGTAATGGCCACCACCACCTCCACGAGCAGGCCATTTTGGGCCTTGCCATCACTTGCTACAACCCCAGTGCTTAATCCAGCACCCAAGCCCTCTTCCATGTCTTATTACCGAGGTTTATAATCCCCTATAATCAGCAAGGTTAATGAGGCTATTGATAAATTTAAAAAAAAAAAAAAACAGCCTCCCCATACTCACTGACCTTTGTGTTTTATCCATGGGCCTTCCATGCAGATCATCCTTGTGAGGATCAGAGCGTAGCACAAGGCTGTAAAGGTTCATCATCCTGCCCCTGAAGAGATTCCAGAAGGCCCATCTCTGGGCAGACTGGCTTCTCTTCTGGGCTGGACAGATTTTTCTGCTAAACATGAGTTTAGTGTGCTCAAGGTCACCTGGGGAGGATGGGGAGAAGAGAGGAGGAACTAACACGCTCGTTCTTTGTCTGTCAGGTGTTTGGCCGAATGCTGCAGTGCTGGGCCCTGCAGCCAGCTGAGAGGCCAACCTTCAGCGACCTGGAGCAAAATATGGATGGCTACGGCAGCAGCTGGGACTAGCACGGTGCTGAGCTCAGAAGCCTCTTCCAGGCGCTAGAGGTCCGTCACATGCCACAGCAGTACTGCCTGCCTACCCAAACTAAGTCTGGGTCAGCAGGGGTAGGGGGGGATCCTGTCCTGGTTTTCTGCTCTTTGTGCAGATGGAGGAATCCAGACAGGCACCTAAGCTCATGGAACTATCTGGAAAAAGTGTTAAACCTGGAAAAAGAACTGTGACCCAATACACTCACTGCGGAGGAGAGCGAATCATCACCTTCTGCCTTCCTGGATAAAATAAAAAAAAAAAAAGTCAGTGTTACAAGAGTGTCAGAAGGAAAATTAGAAAGAAATCAACGTAACCAGGTGGAAGGCAGATTTCAAAATGGATCTGTGCGCAGTCGATATTCAGCCGCTATCCAGCTGAACAAGTTAGTTAGATAAACATACCCAGCTTATTTGTCTGGGTTATTCAGCAGCGCAGTAGCACCGCTGAATACACCCTGATAACTTTGAGTTAGCTGAATAAGTTTATCCGGCTAATTTTAGACCTGCTATTAATGTCTGAGTTATCTGGCTAACTTTACCAGTGCATCTGAATATCGCCACTTATCCAGCTCAGTTAGCCGGATAAGTAGCCATGGCCCGGAGCGTCCCATCCCACCCACCTCTTATAGCCAGAAAAACAATTACCCGGCAAAGTGACAGCCACTCAACACGGCCAGATAGTCAAACACCGCAACGTAGCCAGGTAAGCCTGAACTTATCCAGCTGAATAACAGGCCCTTATTATTCTTTTATCGTCACTATTATTTACACATTTATAATCCAAAATATTCAAGGGTCTATGCAGCATTCAACATGAGCCTTCATAAAGTACTCAAATGAAAAGCATATTCAACCCACACTCAAGAGGCCCGGAGGAAGATGGAAAACGTGACAGCTGAGCATCAGATACATAAGCACCGTCTCCACAGACCTGCAGCTCAGGGCACTGGACCTTTTTCTGCTGACGAATTAGCAGCACAGCTTTCCGTTTTATGAATTAAAGGCCTGCGTGTACGAAAATGCTTGCAACTGGTTTTCTTTTTAGACAAGGGAGCAAGAGGGCTGGACCAGCAATAGAAGAGGAGTCTCTGTCAATTTAATTGAGGGTACATCTAAGAAGGTTTTTCCCCACCAAAAAAAAAACCAGAGGGCATGCGATCTTTATTAGAGTGCAAAAGAATTTGGGAGCCTCACTACTTAAGGCCTTAGGAAAGAGCCAGGATCTTAAATTCAATGCGGGCGCTTAATGGGAAGCCAATGTAGGAGTTAAGTGGCTGCATCCCCCCCCCCTCCGAGGTGAACATTGCCCTCCATAGAAGGGTTGACGCTAGCCGCCAGCTTTCATCAGGCAGTTAGACTTAGTCACTCGGTTGTATAACTTGGCTGGGGGAGAAAACTATGTGCGAATATTTCAGGAGCCTTCATTTCTTTCTTAGGCACAGAAATTTGCATATGTTTATGGCAACCTATGTATAAGAAATGCAGTATTAAACATTTGAAATAGGTTTTCCCTGTGGAAAACGAGACACGAGATGAGTTAGCACTAACCAATGGCAGGGTGGCTTGGAAAGTGCTCAATGACATCGCAATGTATTGTGACCTCCCTAAGATTAACTCAGCTGGCCTGATCCCCTAAAAGAAAGATTCTGAGTGCCAGGGGCTTTCAGGGCACATAAGTGTGAGGCAAGTGTCACTGGGCACTGAAAAGTTAGTAGGTGAGCACAGATGCCCTGATCTTATAACGCCCGTTCCCTGTACGTCCCAGGATCAGTCCAGACTGCTGGGTTATGCCTCCCCTCCAGCAGATGGAGTCAGAGAAAAGCTGAAAAGCACCCCCTAGATATACCGGTGTGCCACCTGCGATCCCTCAGTATTTTCTCTGACTCCAGCAGATTGAGAGGCATAACTTGTGGTCCTGAATCTCTCAAAATTCCTGGGGACTTGTCCCGACAGGTTTGATTCTATCACAAAGAGCCTTTGACTAGATCATTTAAAAAAAAAAAAAAAGAAGTGTGTTGTTTTCATTTGCTTTTTCTAAACTTTTTAGCAGTACTTAAAGCAGCCAGCCACAGGCAGGCGAGACAGGGCATTGCCCTAAAGCCAATTACCCGGAGTTTTTAGTGCAGTAGCCCGGTGAGCAAGGGGGAAGACTTACCGGTGGGCCGGTCACTCTCCCCCTCCCTCAGAGACGATTCAATTCCTCTGTTCCCTGAGGGCTGAGTAGTAAGTAAAATAAATAAATAAATAAAAATAGTAATAATAAATTTACTGAAGCAGCTAATTTGATTAGACAGGTTTTTTTTACCTCAGCCGTGCCTGCCTGAATTCTCCCGGGCCTCCGGAGGGGGTGGAGCTTTCATCCGGCTGCTTTGCGCGCTTTATGCTGAGAGGAACGGTGTGTGCTGCTTGTGGAGAGCCGGGGCTTCGGCTCTCCCGTGAAGGCCTCTGCTCTCGGTGTATCCCTGGGGGCGAGGGGCCTTCACGAAGTTCGATGCCGGCACGGGTTGCGGCCATTACGAGGCCACGAGGATCGCACAGCGGTCAGACGGCTGGGAGGCAGAGGCCTGGCTCGCTCCTGATTAGCACGGGAGCGGCGGCCATCTTGCCTCCCTTAGACGGGGACGCCAATTTCTCTGAGGAGGGAGAGGATCTCCCTCCTCCTCTGTCCCTGCCGGCCCTAAGTCCACATAGACCGCGCTGTTTAGCGTCAGACGCAGTTCCTCCATCCATCAACCAGGGGGGCCCTTAAAGCGGAAGCACCCGTTTTCTTCTCATTTTGTATTACTGTTACATAAGGCTTATATGGAAGCAGAGACTAAGTGGGAATCCCAGTCTCCTAGCCCCACTAAGATTCTTAAGGCTTCCATGGATCAGGGAAGGTTGGAATCTCACATTCCTCGCTCTGACCCGGGGGATGGACTACCTGACCTGCTTGCCGTGGTGGATCCAGGGACTCAGGATGTCTTCACCCAGGACATGGGTGATGCGGGTGACAATGCCACCCCGGTGGAGGGGGATGATCCACAGGTGCTCCGTCTTTACTGCAGGAAGAACTGGATCCTTCGATTTCACATGTACGTCAGGAACCATATGGCAATACGGCCGTATTGCAAAATGGTGCTGGCCATATGTGGCCGGCGCCATTTTGCAATACAGCCATACGGCCGGCGCCATTTTGCAATACGGCCCAAGTGCAGGAGGTCGCTCCCGGACCCCCGCTGGACTTTGGCAAGTCTTGTGGGGGTCAGGAGGCCCCCCCAAGCTGGCCAAAAGTCCCTGGGGGTGCAGCGGGGGTCCGGGAGCGTTCTCCTGCGCTCGTGACGTTGGGGGACAGGAACCAAAATGGCGCCGGCGCTACCTTTGCCCTGTCATATGACAGGGCAAAGGTAGCGCCGGCGCCATTTCTATTAACGCAGCCGTGGCCTGAGAGTGGAAGATCACACCGGGACCCCCCCACTGGACCCCAGGTAATTTAAAACATTTTGGGGGGGTTCGGGAGGGTGGGGGATTTATTTTAAAGGGTCGGGTGGGTTTTAGGGTTGTTTTAGTGTGCCGGTTTTCCCGCCCTCCCCCTTCCCCGATTTACGACGATAAATCGGGGGAATTCCTATTGTATCGTGCCTCTAACGATTTTTGACGATTTAAAATATATCGGACGATTTTTTATATCGTCAAAAAACGATTCACATCCCTACCCTATATGCACCTCCAGCCAAGTCACTGCTCAAGAAACGTGCATTCTCGACTGCCAGTCCCTTTCAATGGAATGCCCTCCCAAAGGACCTTCGCCTAGAAACTTGTAGTCGAACTTTCAAAAAGAAGCTAAAAATTTGGCTTTTCACAAAAGCCTTCACTTAAAAGTCTCTCCCCCGAGCCTTGATACAGGGCTAGATTCATGCATTTCATACTCCAATACGCTAGATGTCTGATGCCGTAACCATTTAATGTTATAATTTATTCTCATGATTTCACCTTGTTAGATGTAAGTTTCACCTTGTTAGATGTAAGTTATGCTGCACTCATGCTTACTAAGTCTGATGTAAATCTAAGTTTGCTGACTGTTATTTGTAATTTGTAATAGTTGGAAGTCTTGTTCTTTGCTTTATCTATAATTTCATTTGAAGTTAGCCTTGCTATTTGTACCCACTTGTTCGATGTAATCTCCAACTTTGGTTCTATGTAAACCGACGTGATATGTACTAGTACATGAACATCGGTATATAAAAGCCTTTAAATAAAATAAATAAATCTATGCAGTATAGTTATAGTTCTACTTGTTCTTTTTTAAGCATTCATACTAGTTCTGCCTTTTTCAATGGAATTAGGATTAATTTGATCTAGTCATTGGTTGTTAAAATGCAATTTATTGTAACAGAATACGATAATTATAGTTACAGCCATTCATTCTGCTTTGATATTGCATATACTGAGGGATCACAGGTGGCACACCAGTATATCTAGGGGGTGCTTTTTAGCTTTTCTCTGACTCCATCTGCTGGAAGGGAGGCATAACCCAGCAGTCTGGACTGATCCTTGGTACTACAGGAACGAAAATTAACAGGTAAGAACTAATTTTCCTTTTCCCTATAGGAAGCAATCTGCCTACTGATTTATTTGTTTACTCAACTAACATGGTAAATGACAACAGATAAAGACCAAAGGTCCATCTGGTCTGCCCAGAAAGTTCTCATGGTAATAACTGCCACTCCGTGCAGATTACCCCCATGCTTTCTGTTAAGAGTAGTGACTGCCGCCCCGTGTAGGTTACCCCCATGCCTTCTGGTAAGGACAGCTACTGCCGCCCTGTGCAGGTTACCCCCATGCAGAATTGTTGCTCCTAAAGTTAATATTGGTTTTAACCCCATATTTTCATTTCCATCCTGTAGCCTGTAGGAGGGATGTGCAGTGCTTATCCCACGCCCTTTTGAATTCCATTATCATTCTCGTCTTCACCACCTCTTCTGGGAGAGCATTCCAGACATCCACCACCCTCTCTGTGAAGAAATATTTTCTGGGATGTTGGTTCTCAGTCGACCCCTTTGGAGTTTCATATTGTGACCCCTAGTTCTACAGTTTTCTTTCCAATGGAAAAGGTTTGAAGTTTGTGCATCATTAAAGCCTTTCAGGTATCTGAAGGTCTGCATCATATCTCCCCTGCACCTCCTCTCTTCCAGGATATATATATACATATTCAGATCTTTCAGCCTCTCCTCATGTCTTCTGATACAGACCCCACACCATTTTGGTTGCCCTTCTCTGGACCGCCTCCACCCTGTCTCTGTCCCTTTTGGAGATACGGTCTCCAGAACTGAATATAGTACTCCAGGTGAGGTCTCACCAAGGACCTGTACAAGGGCGTTATCACCTCCCTTTTCCTGCTGGTTATTCCTCCCTCTATGCAGCCCAGCATCCCTCAGGCTTTAGCTACCACCCTGTCACATTGCTTTGATGCCTTTCATGGGCCATGTACATTAGTATTTCATCCATTGCTTATGGTTCAATTGCATCACTGCACCCCAAGTGCCTGACTCTGCACTTCTTGGATTGAATCCCAGCTGCCAAACCTTTCACTATTCTTCAAGCTTTCTTAAATCATTTTTCATTCTTTCGACTCCTTCAGGTGTGTCCACTCTGTTGCAGATCTTAATATCATCCACAAAAAGCCAAACTTTTCCCTCTAATCCCTCTGCACTGTCACTAACGAAGACATTGAACAGAATCGGTTCCAAAACCGAGCCTCGAGGGACTCCATTTAACACCGCTCTCTCTTCGGAGCAGGATCCAATTACCATTACACGCTGTTTCCCATCAGTCAACCAATTTGTAATGCATTCTGTCACGTTGCACTGCATCCATTCCTAGGCTTTATTTTATTTATGAGGCTCCTATGTGGGACCGTATCAAAGTACAAATGAAAGGTGACAAGGAAATTAGGTTAATATCTTCTATTACATCTTTCAGTCTCCAGGAACTTCTTATGTGATGAGCTGAAACACCGCTCTGGTACATCCTTCATTTATTTAAAAGGTTTCTTACCTGCCCTTCTAAAGCTCAGGGCGGGTTACAATTAAAAAAACATCCATAACAATTTAAAAACAAAAAAAATAAAACAAAATGACATAACATATGCCTCTGGAGTTCTTGTGTTCAAGTAATGTTGGATGGAGGATCTGATATTGTTGCACTGTGTGCCTTCTGAAATAAGAAGGTCTTGAGCACTTTCTTAAAAACCATTTTGTCCAAAATAGATCTCATCACCGGGGAGGGAGAGAGGCAACAAGTTGAGAAAGTCTGTTCTTTGGTCTCCTAATCGAATTGGTGTGTAAAATTTTAATAGAGCAGAAATCCATAGAGAGGTAATATTGCTCTTTAGAACTGAGCAGATATTTCCTCGGAATCCTTAGGATTCACTATAAAGCTTTTCCTTCATTGTCAACTAATGAAGGAATGTAGGGTCGGTTAATGAGTTTATGGACTCATCTAGTTGTAGTTAACAAAGGAAGGGCGAGGCCTCGAATCTCAACCCATTAACTGACAGGCTCTCTGCGTTTTCCTAATAATTTCTCTGGGTGAATCACTTCTCATCCAAGCTGGGACCTGGCACCTGTGGGGTGTAGAAATGTCTGCGGATGAACCCCTTCATTGATTTCCTTCATCATTCGTGCTATTTATTGATTTTAAAAATTTGTATGCCTCATCATCCCATGTCCTGAGTGACTTCCAATTACACATTCACACAGGTTAGTAATAAAATACAAAATTATACAGAGAGAATAAATTTAACAAATCAAAATATTCAAATACAACAATTAAAATAAAATGAGCATAAAACACAGACAATTGCTTTCAGTTCTCATACTCTTAAAAATACATGATTTCAAGCAGGTGAGTTTTCAGTTTCTTAAAATTTCTACTACCAACCGTGCTTGCGCAACATAACCAGCAGTTTATTCCATAAATTGGGCGGTGGATGGGGGGAGAGGAATTGGATTTAGATGACAACCAACATGGGCCCTGACTTCTACAATTTGGGAATACTGATATGCACAGATAAGAGAAAAAGTGCAGGACTGCTTTTATGGGCAAGTCCATAAGCAAAGCACATCAAGCAGCACTGTTTGAATTTTCAAGCAGGCTCCTCACCCCGTAAAAATGCAGTAAATTTTTATGGGTTATCATAAGGCTTGGATCAGCAGTTACTATCTTTAAGAATAACAAGGGGATAACCTGCACAGTGCAGCAGATACTACCATAAGAAGTTTTCTGGGTAAACTGGATGGACCATTTGGTCCTTTTCTGCTATCATTACTATGTTACTATGTATAAAACTGCTCCCTCTACTGCAACAAGGCTATCTTAAGTATCCATTAATCTAATATGACAATGACTAGGTATGTCTAAAAGACATTGCCCTTTAAATCTCAAACTTCTCACCGGGTGATGGATTTTTAGAAGAGAATTGAAACAAAGTGGGGCATCTTCACTTAAGGCATTATGGAAGAGTATAAGAGTTGTATACGGAATATGAAATTCCACTGGTAACCGATGCAAGGATTTTAAAATGGGGGTAATTTGATCATATCTGCCTGTTGTAGGCCAGATTGACAAACCAGAGTAACAAATCACCTGGACCACATGGCATGCATCCTAGGGTTCTGAAGGAACTCAAAAATGAAATTTCAGATTTATTAGTTAAAATTTGTAACCTATCATTAAAATCATCCATTGTACCTGAAGACTGGAGGGTGGCCAATGTAACCCCAATATTTAAAAAGGGCTCCAGGGTGATCCGGGAAACCACAGACTGGTTAAGCCTGACTTCAGTTCCAGGAAAAATAGTGGAAAGTGTTCTAAATATCAAAATCAAAGAACATATAGAAAGACATGATTTAATGGAACACAGCATGGATTTATCCAAGGGAAGTCTTGCCTCACAAATCTGCTTCATTTTTTTGAAGGGGTTAATAAACATGTGGATAAAAGTGAACCGGTAGATGTAGTGTATTTGGATTTTCAGAAGGCGTTTGACAAAGTTCCTCCTATCATGGGATAGGAGGAGATGTCCTTTCATGGATTACCAACTGGTTAAAAGACAGGAAACAGAGATTAAATGGTCAATTTTCTCAGTGAAAAGGCTAAACAGTGGAGTGCCTCAGGGATCTGTACTTGGACCGGTGCTTTTCAATATATTTATAAATAATTTGGAAAGGAATACGATGAGTGAGGTAATCAAATTTGCAGATGATACAAAATTATTCAGAGTAGTTAATTAAATCACAAGCAGATTGTGATAAATTGCAGGTGGACTTTACGAGACTGGAAGATTGGGTGTCCAAATAGCAGATGAAATTTAATGTGGACAAGTGCAAGGTGTTGCATAAAGGGAAAAATAACCCATGCTGTAGTTCCATATTAGGAGTTACCACCCAGGAAAAAGATCTGGGAATCATAGTGGATAATACATTGAAATTGTCAGTTCAGTGTGCTGCAGCAGTCAAAAAAGCAAACAGAATGTTAGGAATTAATAGGAAGGGATTGGTGAATAAAACAGAAAATGTCATAATGCCTCTGTATCGCTCCATGGTGAGACCGCACCTTGAATACTGTGTACAATTCTGGTCGCCGCATCTCAGAAAAGATATAATTGCAATGGAGAAGGTACAGAGAAGGGTGACCAAAATGATAAGGGGGATTTAGATTTATATATTTTTTTTATATTTCACTTTTCACACTTTTTTTTCAGCGCTTCAAAGCAGATTACATTCAGGTACTGTAGGTATTTCCCTATCCCCAGAGGGCTTACAATCTAAGTTTTTGTACCTGAAGCAATGGAGGGTAAAGAATGGAGAGATGGAACAGATCCTCTATGAGATAAGGCTAAAGAGGTTAGGGCTATTCAGCTTGGAGAAGAAATGGCTGAGGGGGGATATGAAAGTGGTTTTTAAAATCATGAGAAGTCTAGAACAGGTAAATGTGAATTGGTTATTATATTTACTCTTTCAGATAATGGAAGGACTAGGGGGCACTTCATGAAATTATCAAGTAGCACATTTAAAACTAATCGGAGAAAATTCTTTTTCACTCAACGCACAATAAAGCTCTGGAATTTGTTGCCAGAGGAGGTGGTTAGTGCAGTTAGTGTAGCTGGGTTCAAAAAAGGTTTGCATAAGTTCTTGGAGGAGAAGTCCATTAACGGCTATTAATCAAGTTTACTTAGGAAATAGCCACTGCTATTACTGGCATCAGTAGCATAAGATTTTCTTAGTTTTTGGGTACTTGCCAGGTACTTGTAACCTGGATTGGCCACTGTTGGAAACAGGATGCTGGGCTTGAATGACCCTTGGTCTGACCCAGCATGGCAATTTCTTATGATCTTATGTCCCAGTCAGAATCCTTGCTGCAGAGTTCCGGATCGTCTGAGTACATTTAAGAGTACATTTATGTCAGCCTAAAAATAAAGAGTTGCAGTAGTCAATATTTGTTATCACCAGAGCATAAGGCACCATCCTAAAGTCAGAAAAATCTAAATATGGCTTCAATCTGCATAACATACGCAATTTCCAATAGGATTTTTGCACCGGCTGATTCACATGAAATCAGAAAGATAAGTTAGAATCAAAAATCACCACGAGATTCCTTACCTCATGAACAATACGAATGACAAAAGAGAAGTTCAGCAGGAAATGAGATCCCGAGAACCTATTCAAATTGAAGATCTCTCTTTTCTCGAAATTTGTGTGAAATTGGGTTTTAATTTCTGTCGGATTGTCCGATTCACTTTTCTTGATGCACCCTGGACTATTGTGACACCTTTCATTAATGAACAGTTGCTGCATTTCCCCTTATCTAGGAAGGCTGAATATTAATATTCACATCTATAACTTAAAATACGAGCACCCTCTGATCAGGATTTTTTTCAGATGTTCTATATTTTTCTGTACTTTTTCCTATTATTGTATCTCAGCCTCTGGGTTTCTGGTTTTGTCCCTTGTCTCCTTTTTCTTTTTCAAATTTTGTTATGCATTATTTGATCTCTGTCCCTTCTTTTCTTTATGTTGCGAGCACAGACAGATGCTCGAGAGCATGAGCCCCTGTGTCGCGGTGCAACTTGCACAACTGCAGGGCTGGCCGTGGTCTATGCCACTGGCGGGCGAACACATCCAGACATGGGCGGGCTGAAAAAGGAATACTCTTGGCTTAGAACTAGAAGACTCTTGCCTTGGCATTGGAACACTCGGAGTTGGAACCAGGAACTCTTGGATGTCCAACACCCATCAGAAACTGATACCCAGCAACGCGATTCTGGTCTCTGGAATAGCCTTCTGGCCACTGGAAAGCCCTTTCCGATTGCCGCTTGGAACTGCATTGTGCCTGAGGACAAACAAAGTCTCTGAAGACTTGGATAAGGTGAAGACTCTGAGGAGGTCTGGCACCGCTGCATGCCCTACACTACCTGGGGGCTGGTCGCGGACCACGGCAATAGCGGCACGGGCACTGGTCTCAGGAATTAAGGCCAAAGCTGGAGCAAAACTACGAAGACCGGAAACTGGTCTCAGGAACTCAGATTCAGGAACTTGGAACTCAGACTCAGATTTTAAAACTAAGGAAGGACTTCTGAAGGCTTGAATCAGCACGAAGAGTCTGGAAAGAACACAGCCAGGAACAGAATTCAGGAGACTTGGGAACCAGGAACACCATGAGACCAGGAACAAAGACATGGATTCCAGAACAAGGCAAAGTCTTGGATTCAGGAACAAAATGAAGAGACCAGGAAATCACAGAAACCAGGAGATCAGAAACATGGAACAGGCAACATGGAGGACCTTGAAAGTTCTACTAGACCTTTGCAAAGACAATGAGGAACTGACTGAAGTGCCCTTTTAGAGGGCTGCAGGAAGAACGTGATCAGGCAGGGCTGTGGGTCTTTTCCCACCACGGATCCTTTAAATTTCGAAGAGACGCACACGCCCTTAGGCACACCAGCAGGAGCAGGAGCCATGGTGGCGGGGTTCCAGGCCACAAGGATGGCAGAAGTGGCATTGGGTGAAATGGCGCTCCATCCACACAGAGAGGCAAGGTGGTGACAGCAGCACAAGGGCCACACCGGAAAACGGAAGCGGTGCCTGGTGGCATCGGGAGTCAGCTTATCCGGGAGTCGAGTGGTGAGCCGCTCACAAGCCTGCTCTGTGAGTAGAATCACAACAGTACCCCCCTCCTCAAAGCCTCTACTTCCAGCCTCTTCTCTTTGGCTTCAGAGGGTGCAGACACAGGAACCAGAGGTCCTTGATTTCAGAAACTGCAGCGAGAAACCATACAGGACAAACTGGACAAAGGCATGGCTGCAGGGCTTGGACGAAGACATGGCTTGGACATACTGAAGGCTAGAACCAAGGCTGAAGAACTTAAACAAAATCTGGATGCAGGCCCTCCTGTGGGTCATAGGCAAACAAAAAAAAAAAAAAAAACCAACTTAGGAAGGAACAAGAGTCAAAGCATAGAAGGCACATCGAGACGGACACATTCTCTGAGCTCATGTCCTTCACAATCTGTTGTGAGCGTGAACGGACACTCGAGAGCGTGAGCCCCTGTGCCGCGGCGTGACCTACAGAACCCCAGGGCTGCCCGTGATCCACACTGCTGGTGGGCAAACGCATCCAGGCACAAATTGGCTAAAACATGGAATACTCTTGACTTGGAATTAGAAGACTCTTGGCTTGGCAACAGATCACCCAAATTTGGAACCAGGAATTCTTGGACATCCAACCCGCACCAGGAACTGAGATCCAGCATGTAATGCTGGTCTCTGGGGTAGCCCTTGGCCAATCAAAAGCCCTTTTAGACTGCTGCTTGGAAGAAGATTGTGCATGAGGACAGACAAAGGCTCTGAAGACTTGGACAAGACGAAGACTTTGATGAGGTCCGGCATCGCTGCGCGCCCTACACAACCTGTGGGCTGGTTGCGGACTATGACAATAGTGGTGCAGGCACTGGACTCAGGAACAAGGCAAAAGCTAGAATAAGACTCTGAAGACCAGGGACTGGACTCAGGAACTTATATTCAGGAACTTGTATTCAGGAACTCGGACTCAGACTCAGACTTTGAAAACAAGGAAGGACTTCCGAAGGCTTGAACCAGCAATGAAGACTCTGGACAGGACACAGACCAGGAACAGGATTCAAGAGACTCAGGAACCAGGAACACGATAAGACTTGGATGAAGACTTGGATTCCAGAACAACGTGAACAAAAGAAGAGACCGAGACATCACAGGAACCAGGAGACCAGGAACATGGAACAGGCAACATGAAGGTCATCGAAAGCTCTAACAGACTTTGTGAAGGCAACGAGGAACTGACTGAAGGGCCCTTTTATAGAGCTGCAGGAAGAATGCCATCAGGCAGGGCTGCTGGGCTTTTCCCTGCTGCAGTCCCTTTAAATCTTGAAGAGACACGCGCAAGCACGCTTAGGCACACTGGAAGGAGCAGGAGCTGAGGTGGTAGCTTTCCAGGCTGCAAGGATGGCAGAAGCAGCATCAGGTGAAGCGGCGCTCCATCTGCAGAGAGGCAAGGCGGCAACAGTGGCACAAGGCTGCGGCATCGGGAGTCAGCAGCGTCCGGGAGTCAGGAGGTGAGTGAATCTCTTTGTTGTGAAAAGGTTTTAAGCCACCCAACTTCACTGCAAGTCTAGCTGGATCAGCAGGTCCCCCCCAAAGACTTTTTCAACCTGAGGCGTCATCCTTTCAGATCCACTTAATAGAGTCAAGGAAGAGTGAGGAGACCCCCATCTGGATCTCCACTAATTTGGGTCCAGGACACAGGTATGGGGTTTCGGGAAGATGCTGGACTGTAAGGTGGGATTTTGACTATGCTAGCAGGGGACCCCTGACCTAGGAATCCTAGTTAAGCCACTGGGAGAGCTTTGAGTGCACAATTTACACCACCATGGGAAGCTCCACCAGTGTGCTGAAAGGAAAGGACACCTACCCACAATGAAACACTCTATCTGTAAAGACATCATCTGTATCTGCACAAGTATTTAAAGATGGACTTTTATTTGTCTTAAACCAATCAGTGAATTATTATTTAACACCCAGCAACTGGTCCTGTTTGGTTATTCACAGCATCTCCCTCCAGAGTATGCCATAGCTACAAATACACACAAGGGACACACTAACGTTTCTTTCATTGTCTGGGCCATAGACAAGAGTCTCCCCGCATAGCAAGAATCCCCCAGGGATCAAGAGTCAAGCTGGGAAGGAATCAGCTAGCTGGAACAGCCCCAGAGGTTATAAAGTGTGCTCTTGGGGCTAGACACCCCAAGTAAAGGTTATATAATTTGGCGCCCAAAGTGGGACTTCAAGGACAGTGGAAGAATGTGATTTTATGTTCTGGACGAGAAATGTGAAATTGCAATGTATGTACAATGTACTAGAAGTTATAGAAAATAACTGCGACACAACAAAATAGCAGCCGCTCCCGCACTTGAGCATCACGGGAAAGGAAGTATGCCAAACAAGGAAAGCCCATGTGACATGTGCATCTGACGTCATGCCTATGTATTTGACGTATAGCTAATAGAGTGTTATAAAAGCAGCAGCATGCATGGAACATCATCCTTGGCATGAGGGACGGTGTGCACGGGCATGTGACTAAGAGATTGCTAGCGATAAACCATGACTCCTAAATCTTAAGGGATAGCCGATGCAAGTGATCTAATCATTCTACCTCATTAGAAATTATTAAATGACTTTTCCAGACTTACCAAATTATTACGCTTGAACGAAGTGGTAAAAGAAAATCTTTTGACGATACATCATCCTGCACTATGGCTGATAAAGTTACCCCAAAGTCTACCTGCTCCAGCGAGAGTAGTCCCGACAGGGGGCATGAGGCATCCAATGCCATACAGACCCTGCGAGGACAGTGGGTAAGCAAGATGGTAGTAGCCATTTGCGGCACTACCATCTTCAGTCTTACTGTATGATCTGATTTTATTTGTTCTATTCTCCTATTGCTCAAATAAACTTACTTTCCTAAATACCTGGAACCGTGATGTACTAAATCAAAGTTTATGTGTGGCATTTTGTATAGGGAATAAGCTCCTGGGTACAAGCCCCCAGGTATAATCCCAGTAATTGTGTGTGTTTATATTGGGTAAGCCACTCAGGTAGCCCCCCCAGTGTAGACCTCAGTGAGATCAGCCCCCCCCCCCCAGGTCAGAGCCCCTGGGCAGAATACCAGTGTGCACAGTCTGAACCTGGAACAGGGTCTCATCAGGAAATTCTGCACTGCCAGGTAGTTCACCTTACTCCAACAGAAGGCCTATGCCTTCAGAGGTAACTGCAACATCAGGAGTTTCTGAAGTTTTCAATGGAGAGAACCTTTTAGAACAACCATTGCCACCAGAGGTCCGGGATCAATCCTTGCACAAGGTTTCCCATGGCCAACAGCTGCTGGAGCATAGGGTGCAGGCTTGTTGATGGGATGAACTTCATTGAGGAGAACCGGGATGACTGGCTGGCAGAATATGCCAACCGCACCATTGTAAAAGATTCTGTTACCTTAGAATACTGTAGGGAGCACCCAGATTATTGCCGGACTCTAGAACGCAAGGTTGCTGAACCGCAGTGGGGCAAGAACATTTACAAGCACACAATGGTTTATCATCAGAGGGGTAGGAATCAGCGCTTATATGGAGTGAACTGTATTTTGCCAAATGGAGTCACTGTAAGGAAGCCTGACCCCCAACCACTATAAGCCCCGAAGATTGCCAAAGTCAGAGGACCCTCCAGTAGGTGAGCCGATTGCCCTTTTGTTACGATTCAATGAATCTGTGAACCCTTGGGCCGCAACGATAAGATGTTTAAAGGTCTTACCACAGTTCCTCGTTGGCAGGAGATGGACCTCAGGGAGATGGACCTCAGGGACGGTAATCAGGTGATGAGGTCGTGCCAGCGGAGCAGCAGCTAGGCAGATAGTATGGAAGAGTTCAAGACAGTCCAAGGTCGAAGGCAGGCGGCAGGCAAGGCAAAGAATGTCTTCCTGCCAGGGCTCCTATAACTGGAGGGAGAAGCCAAGTGCCTGCATCCATCAGAGGCTGTCCCTGCAGGAGCAGTGCCTGCAGGAGCAGTGCTGTCAGCCTCTGCTGTTTCCGCTGATGATGGTGGTGGTGGTGCGGGGAGCGCCGAGGAGCCCTGCATATGCCGCTGCCGGCGGCAGCCTGAGGAGCCTTGAAGCAGCCGCGATGCAGGGGCCGGTTTGCCGGTTCCCTGCTGCGGCTGTCGCTGCCGGTAAGTGCGGCTGATCTAGGGGATCGGCCACCGCTGATCGCAGCACCTTTGAGGTGGAGCTGACTTCAAAAGACTTTGACCAGACATCTCTGAAGGGACATTTCTTTTACAAGTTGTGTGCCTGTGTTTTATTGCAGATACTGTTCCTGTTTGGTCTTTTTCCTAAAGTTAAAGAGTTTACTGAACTGGTTGCCAGCCCTCTATGGGAGGGTGAAGTTCCAGATCCCTTCAGGGTGAGGGGGTACCTCACTTTGAGAGACATTTAAAATTATTAAAGCTGCTAATTAATAAAAAGGAAAATTGGTTCTTATTTATTTATTTAACACATTTATATACCGTTTTACCAATGCATGATTGAACAGAGCGATTTACAATAATAACAACAAAAATTT
Organism: Rhinatrema bivittatum; assembly: GCF_901001135.1. NCBI lineage: Eukaryota > Metazoa > Chordata > Amphibia > Gymnophiona > Rhinatrematidae > Rhinatrema > Rhinatrema bivittatum. The sequence goes on along the minus strand of NC_042622.1, from coordinate 224,087,824 downwards.
AAAATAAAGAACTAAAAATAAAATAAACATGAGGAATAAATTAAAATAAAAACTAAAGTTAGAATAAAAAATACATTTAACATAATGATCAATAACAACTAAAATATTCTATGATAGAACAAGGCAAACTTTAACTACTATCTTACAAATAAGAGATAGAAAGAAAAACATGAACAAATAAAAATTAAAAACCCTAACTAGTTGTAGCAGCACATAACTATCTTTCCTGCCTAGAATTAACTATTGTTAAACAGATTCAAGGTTCCCAAATGCTTCCTTAAAAAAAATGAGTTTTTAAGGCTTTTTTTGAATTCCTTTCTAGTGTGTATTTGTCTCAAGGTTCTTACCTGATAATTTTCGTTCCTGTAGTACCACGGATCAGTCCAGACTCCTGGGTTATGCATCCCTACCAGCAGATGGAGACGGAGAAAGTTTCACTGACACTGCTTGATAAACCCTAGTGCCACCTGCATTTCCTCAGTATTGATCTGTACCCTAGCAATAAAAAACAGTTGCAAAAAACCAAAGTAATGAAAACCTTCTTAAACTGTATGAAAACCTTCTTAAACTTTACCAACAAAATGGCCTTCCATAATAAAAAGAACAGCTGAGTGGGTGACTCTCCACCTCCTTAAATTGGGCAGGTTCTGGACTGATCCGTGGTACTACAGGAATGAAAATTAGCAGGTAAGAACCAATTTTCCTTTTCCTGTACATATCCAGATCAGTCCAGACTCCTGGGATGTACCAAAGCCCCCTACTTAGGGTGGGATCTGGAGAGTCCCACTCTCAGAACACTCTCGCCACAGGAAGGTGAACCTGAATCTCCCATATCCAAACGATAGTGTCACATAAAAGTATGTAGCAACTTCAAGTCACTGCCCTGAAAATCACCTGAGGAGACACCAGCTGCGCTTCCGCCCAGGAGGCCACCTGCAAATGCATAGAATGAGCCCATAAGCCCTCCGGAATTACACGAACTCCTGCATTGAAAGTGGACCCAATCACCTCTTTCAACCAACGCGCAATAGTAGCCTTAGAAGCTTTGAAACCTCGCTTCGCGCCACTCCACAAAACCAAAAAGGTGGTCAGACCTTCCGAAATCATTCAGTACCTCGCGATAACACAGTAGAGCTCGTTGAACATCTAACCACTTGAGCTCCTTCACATGCGGAGTAGATGCATCTACCGATAGAAAGGCTGGAAACTTCTCTGTCTGGTTCACATGAAATGCGGAAACTACTTTTGGCAAAAAAGAAGGCACTGTCCCCAACAAAATCCCTGAACTTGAAATTTGAAGGAAGGGGTCTCAACAGGACAAAGCTTGCAACTCTGAAATTTTTCTAGCTGAGCTTATAGCGTCGAAAAATACCACTTTGAGAGTCAAGTCCTTCAATGACAGTCTCCGCAGGGGCTCAAAAGACACTGCACACAAACCTCGTAGGACCAGATTAAGGTTCCAGGATGGACAAACACTTCTAACTGGAAGACGCAAATTCTTTGCTTCTCTAAGGAACTTAACAACATCCGGATAAGCGGAAATAGTGGAACCCTCGATTTTACCATGAAGGCAGCCCAAGGCCACCACCTGCACTCTAAGAGATCTAGGAGACAAACGAAACCATCTTGAAGAAAAGATAAAATGTCTGGGATGGAGGACTTGAGAGATTGTACTCCATGAGCAATGCACCAGGAATCAAACATCTTCCATTCTCTAATGCAAGCCATATTCATGGACTTTCTTCTGGCTTGTGATACGATGGTTATGACAGTTTCAGGATAACCTCTACTCCTTAACCTTCGTCTCTCAAAAGCTATGCCGCTAAACAAAAGTAAGCAGCCTGGTCGGAAAATATGGCGCCCTTCTGAAGGACACTCTCTAGATGCCCAAAACGAATCAGTCCATCCACTGCCAGGTTGATCCAATCCGTGAACCATGGATGCTGCAGCCACTCCGAAGCCAGCAATAACATTTCTCCGCAATGTTTTTCTATGCGACGCAACACCTTGCCACTAATGGCCAGGGGGGGAAGACATAGAGAAGGATCCCTTGCGGCCAAGGCAGAACTAGCGTGTCGACTCCTTCGGCCACATGCTTATATCTCCAACTGAAGAAACGAAATGCTTTGGCATTTTGACGAGTCGCCATGAGATCCACATGAGGAGACCCCCACTGATCTCGAATGAGTTGCATCTCAGAATCCTTTAATTCCTATTCGCCCGGGTCTAACTGAGTTTGACTCAGGAAGTCTGCCTGAACGTTTTCGACCCAGGCTATGTGGGTTGCAGCTATGCGCTCCAGGTGCCTTTTCGCCCAAAGAATTAACTGTTGTGCCTCCTGAAATACTGCCTGGCTCTTGGTTCCACCCTGCCGATTGATATAAGCCACTGTGGTCACATTATCTGAAAGAATTCTTGCTAACTGACCTCGGACTAATGGCAGAAATTCCCACAAGGCTAAACGGCTGCCCTGGTCTCTTGGTTGATAGACCAAGAAGATCCTCTCGTGGACCAAGTACCCTGGACCAAGTGCCGCTGACAAACTGCTCCCCAATCACAGAAACTGGAATCGGTAGTAACTATCACCCAATCCGGAACCTTGAGGTCCACCCCTCAAACGAGATTGGAAGTCTGAAGCCACCAGGAAAGGCTCTCTCTCGCTTTGCCCTCGAGGAGCAATGGCATTTGAAATTCCTAGGATATCGGCTGCCAATGAGCCACAAGTGCCCTCTGCAAGGGTCTCAGATGGGAAAACGCCCACGGCACCAACTCCAGGGTGGAAGTCATTGAGCCCAGGACCTGCAAATAATCCTAGATCTTGGGAACACGTAACTGCAACAACCGGTGAACCTGATTCTGCAGTTTCAATACTCTCTCCTCCGAAAGCTACACTTTGCCAACCAAGGTGTTGAACCGAGCACCCAGATACTCCAAAGATTGTGTCGGGATCGAATGTCTCTTTGCCACATTCACTACCTAACTGAAGGACTGGAGAAGATCGAGAACCTTGTGAACTGATTGGTGACAAAGGGCCTCTGACTTCGCTCTGATAAGCCGATTGTCCAGATATGAGTGCACCAGAACACTTTCCCACTGCAGCGCCGCTGCTACCACCACCATCACCTTGGTGAAAGCCCACAGGTTTGTGGCCAGACCGAAAGGAAGGGCCTGAAACTGAAAATGCTGTCCCAGAATCATGAAGCTGAGAAAACGCTGCAAATCCAGATTGATGGGAATGTGGAGATAGGCCTCGGTGAGATCCAGTGAAACCAGAAACTCTTCCTTGTGAACTGCCACTATCACTGACCGCAAGGTCTCCATCCAGAAGCGCAGCACCTTGAGCGCTGCATTTACATTTTTCAAATCGAGAATAGGATGAAACATGCCCTCCTTCTTCAAGGACCACAAAATAGATGGAATATCTTCCCTAGCAAACTTCTGCCGAGGAAACTGGAAATACTGTCCCCAGGATTTGGAGATGATCTAGGGTCTCCCATACCACTGACTGCTTGCTCACAGGACCTCAGGGGGAAATTAGAAACAGTTCATGAACGGGCCGAGCAAATTCTAAAGCATAGCTGTCTCTGACCACACTGAGAACCCACTGGTCCTGTGTAACTCTGGTCCACTCATCGTAGAACTGAGTCAGGCGACCTCCTATAATAGGAACGACGGAGTGGACCAGCTTCGCCTCATTGCGAGAACTTACCACCAGCTGTAGACCCTCCAGCAGCTCCTCGGAATGGCCTGCCCCCAGGACTGATCCCAAGGAGAGAACTGCCTCTGAGAACCAGGCAAGGCCCTCGAGGGTCTAGATCTCCTATCAGAGCGAAACTGAGACCACACCTGAAAAAACCTTTTGGCCTTAAGCTTATCCTCGGGTAACCAGAGGGCCTTATTCTCTCCAAGAGACTGCATTAGCTACTCAAGATCCTCCCCAAATAAGTGGCAACCTTTGAAGGGAAGCAATCCTAACTGTGCTTTGGAGGAGACATCTGCAGCCCAGTTACACAACCAAAGTAAACTTCTGGCCACCACAGCTGAAGCCATTACCCTAGAAGAGGTATGCACCAAATCATAAAGTGCATCCACCCCATAAGCCACGGCTGCCTCAATCTGTTCAGCCTTGTCTTCGTCCTCCCCCGATTTGGCCGGGATCTCCTGCAATGGCTGCACCCAGCGGAGGCTTGCATGCTGCATAAAACTAGAACAAATAGCGGCTCTGAAGCCCAAGGCAGAAACCTAAAAAATCCGCTTGAGATAGATCTCCAATTTGCGATCCTGAACATCTTTCAAAGCCCTGGAACCTATCATCGGGATAATTGTTCGCTTGGTGACCGTGGAAACCGCAGTGTCCACCTTAGGGAGAGCAGAAAGTTCCAATGCCTGCTCCAGCACCGGATAAATCTTTGACATGGCCCTCCCCACTTTGAGACTGGAATCAGGAAAACTCCATTCCGCCTCCTCCAATTTCTTCACCAATATGTGGTATGGAAAAGCTGTAGGAGGGCTGTGCATACCATCCAAAATGGGATCAGCCCCCTCCAAATTGGACTCCTGCTAAGGGATTTTAACCCCCATGACCTGATAGGCCAAAGGCAATAAAGCCTCAAGTTCATCCTTCCGAAAAAGGCGAACCATCTTTGGGTCATCCCCTTCAGGGATGGGGCGAGCAAACTGTCCCCTGGGTCCGGCCCTCTGGTCCCCAGATCCACCAGGTCGACAGGGTCATCCTGATCAGGGTTCTCCTCGGGGTCCCTAGGAACCTCGAGCATAACGTCTGACTCCTTCTGACCGGCAACCGAAGAAGGAGGAGGACCGAGTAGCCGCTGGACCTGGGATGTTCGACTGAGCCTGGAGCCATGCTGCCTGGGGACCCCCGAAGGGCTTTTGCCCTGACGGACAGGCAGGGTCCTGGAAAACTGAGCCCTGCACTCTGCTTGCTGCCTTGCCAAATAGACATCATGCAGCAGCAGGACAAAATCCCAGAGAAAAAGGCCTCAGCAGGTCTGCCCCCCTCCCCCCCCCCTGCAGGGGGCTTGGAACCAGCAACCTATAGCTTACTTCCTCCTCCCCATCCCCCTGATCGAGGCCGGAGTCGGAACTGGCCGGGGAGAGGCATGGGGGAGTGTCTACCTCCCCCCCCCCCCCCCGCACGGGAACCGCCGACGAAGAAAACAAAATGACCGCCATTCCCGCATGAAAATACAAAAGATCAGGATCCTGGCCAGAGCCGTGCTGTGCGAGCAATCCAACCACAGAAGAGCCCCGACGCTGTTTCGCTGCCGGCGGACTGTCCGACGAGCCCTCCCCGCTGTCGGAGCGCCCCACACAAAGGCCCTGCCGATTGAGCCGCGTACGAGCAGAGCCACAGGCCCTGCATGCCGACCCGCAGGTCATCGCACCGGAGAGGGGGACTGCCTGTACCTTGCTCCGAGATCAGAACCCCCCACACCGAAGCCTGAAAGGAAGAGGAAGCCACCCGCACAAGAAAAGCCTTGCCCGTGCTCAAAACCTCTGCTTCTGGCTTTTTTTTTTTTTTTTTTTAACAAAAACTTTATTAAGGAGGCACCAGTCTAGACCTGAAATATAAAAGAATAGAGTGCCTCTTTTAGAGAAAAAAAAAGGGGGTATCAGAGCCTGCAGCCGCCGGAGCGGCCTTGTGAAGAGGAGGGATCTGGACCACCAGATTTACACCCCACTGGTGCACAGGGCAAGCACACAAAGTGGTCCCCGACCCCTGCCTCGCCCGGTCAGGGTAGAACCCCTTAGGATTCCGAAAAGCAAAAAAGACCCCTGGGAGAAAGGCTCAAAAACAAAAACTGCCCAAACCACAGAACTGCAGGTTTAGCACCAGCCACCATCTGCTGGAGACAGAGAAATACTGAGGAACTGCAGGAGGCACTGGGGTTTATTAAGCAGTGTCAGTGAAACTTTCTCCATCTCCATCTGTGGGCAGGGCTGCATAAACCCAGGAGTCTGGACTGATCCGGGTAGGTACAGGGAATGAGGGATGACTGTGTGCCCTTGGGACTAAACATCCCAGGTAAGGGTTACATAACCATGTGATATTTTGTTTTTATATCTTGTATTGGTCAAAGCAATACTTCGCTTGTTAGCCACTGGAACTCTCAGACTGTGGCTCGCTTTGCCATAATATGGTCTCAGAGGGCAAGGTCCAATACTGCCAGTGTTTCCCCAATATTAACTCCAGCCAGCTGGTATCATGCAATGAATATCCAAATGAATATCCAAATCACTGGGCAAGGTCCAACACTGCCACTGTTTCCACAATATTAACTCTAGCCAGCTGGTATCATGATACAGCTGGTTAAAGCTGCTTGATATATGACTCTTTCCCATTCTTAGTATTGCATATTTTTCTGATGAGGTCACTGGGCTTTTGTTTGCTGTAGCTGACACCTTTTCTTTGCCCAAAGGAGAGCTTTACCTGACAATAGATTGATCTCAGATGAACAGAAAAGACACTGCTCTGTGACATTCCTAAGTGTGTGCAAAACCTTCCACCCAGGAGTGTTTGATTACTTAAGTCATTTGGGTGCTTTGTAGAATTTGAGTCTCTTTTGTTCCTAGCTGGCACGGGGTTTCATCCATGTGATGCCCCAGAGAAGAGCTCTTGCTAATTGGAAAGCTATAAAATGTCAGTGTGTGACTTAGTACATGGCCCAACCCCTGCACCCCCCTACTACGAGGCAGGACCAGGCAGGGCGTGGAGATCCTTTAGCACACAACCTGGCCTGAGCTATTGTGCAGCAGAATTAAATATGGTTTGTTTTTGAGCCATGTTGAAGCATCGCCGTGGACCTCTGGTGCCTAGTATGTCCTTATTATTTATGTTATTTATATATTTGCCTATTTAAAACAGATTTCTTTCCCACCCTTCCCACGTTCAGAGCAGGGTACAATGTAAACGTTCAGAGAGGGGTTCAGGCTGTCTTACCAGCAGCTAGTGCTTGGGGATGTCCTGGGGGGTCTATAAAGGGCAGAGGTGCAGCGAGGATCTCTAGCACCCGGGGGCCCCCTCCCCTTTCTCCCCCCCCCCCCCATCGCATCACCACATGGAGCAATTGTGTGGGATCTCTTTTCACTGGGGAAGGGGGAGAGCCAAACCCACTCATAAAGCAGGACACATTCTTGACTTGATTTTAATTTTCGCCAATCACAATAACTGTGTAATCAATTCTTCCCACAAGATATTACCTTGGTCTGATTACCAGTTAATAAAAGCAGAAGTAACTCTCCTCACTGCACAACAAACAAACACGCATAATAATCAGTCCTTCACATACAGAAAAAAGATAGAACTGGGAATACTTGAAGAAACAATTTAAAAGAAAATAAATTAATTTCGATCACAATAATGCCTCCTCATCCTTTGACTCCTGGGATAAAATCATCAATGAAATAGCGGATACCCTATGCTCAATCCCCCCAAAAAAAAATTCCAAAATGAATGCAACACAACTAAACAAAAGAATCCTTGGTACAACGAAGAGCTAAGACATTCTGAACAGACTCTGAGAAAATCTGAAAAGCAATAGCGGAAATGCCAAGCTAAAGTTTCACTAGACAACTACAAATCCCTATTAACAAAATACCGTGAACAAATCAATAAAGCAAAAAAAGAATACTACACAAAAAAGATTCATGGTGTAATATTTAATTCCAAATTACTCTTCGAAACAGTTAAAAATCTAATCAAGGACCCATTCTCCTCTGTCTCTAATAACTATGAGTTTTCAAAGAACTCATGCAATGAATATCCAAATCACTGCTAAATAAAATCAATAATCTAAAAAACACAATTCTCTACCAACTCATCAACAATAGAGCCTGAAGAAAAATCTGGTCAAGTGGAATGGAACTCATTTGACTCAGTTATCGAAATTTGAAATAACCAAATCATCACTAAATTGAAGCCTGCTACCTACCCATTGGACCCTATCCCTGCAAGTGCCCTGTAAACAGTAAACAGCATAATAACCCCGATATTCACAACCATAATAAACCACTCGCTAGCAGAAGGATTGGTCCCCGATAGGGCAAAACAAGCTGTAATTAAACCAATTCTAAAAAATAAAACTGGCAGAATAGACGACTGGGACAATTACCGACTGATATCCAACCTGCTTTTCATCACTAAAGTCCTAGAAAAAGCAGTGTTAATGCAATTAGAGAATCACCTAGAAGACAATAATATACTATACCCGAACCAATTTGGATTCAGGAAAAACCGCTCAACAGAAACTCTACTCATTTCCTTAGACGACCCTGTACTCCAAGGGTTTGACAACAATGAATCATATATCCTGGTTCTAATAGATCTAACAGTGGTTGACCACACCCTGCTATGCCACCAACTGAGAGAAATTGGAATTGACGGAAATGTCAAATGGTTCTCTTCCTTCCTAAAAGATAGGACATTTCAAGTCAAACTTGACAAACAAATATATGACACCTTCCCAATTGATACAGGTGTCCCCCAAGGTTCAGCTCTCTCGGCCACTCTATTCAACATTTATTTGCTGCCTATATGTGCACTACTGGCAAATCTAGTAATCAACTTCTTCCTATATGCAGACGACACTCAATTCTATATCCCTTTCGACAAAACTGTGTCGTCCCTGTCATCATACATGAAGGAAATACAACTAAAACTATCTCAACTGAAACTAACTGTAAACCCAACAAAACCTGAAATTGTGTGGTTAAGGAGAGATTCAATGATAATCAAACCACCAACACTAGACCTTCCGTAAGTCCCTTAGCACAGAAGCCCTCTTAATATCACTCTCAGACACTATGCTCCTGAGTCTAGAGAAAAAAACAACCCTGCCTTCTTGCTCTCCTAGACTTATCAGCTGCATTTGATACGGTGAATCACTCAATCCTCGTGGATCGACTAGTAGACATCGGCATCAAGGGCACAGCACTAAGTTGGTTCAAGTCTTTCCTCTGCAATAGACTCTACAAGGTTAAAATCAACAACAAAGAATCCCACCCTGTTAGCTCAACCATGGGTGTCCCCCAAGGCTCCTCTCGCTCTCCAACTCTCTTCAACATTTACCTTCTTCCTCTCTGCCAGCTCTTAATAAATTTAAAATTAACTCACTATATATATGCCGACGATGTGCAAATACTCATCCCGATTAAGGATTCACTCCACAAAACCCTCTGTTTCTGGAACAACTGCCTTCAATCTATTAACCACCTTCTCACAAGCCTCAACTTAGTCCTAAACACCAATAAAACAGAACTCCTCCTTATCTCCATGGACGACCCCAAAACAGTCCCTAACAATCAGGTCACCACTCAACCCATCTTCTCCACTCAGGTGAGAAACCTCGGTGTCATCATGGACAACCAACTGAACCTTAAAAAATTTGTCAACAACACCACAAAAGACTGTTTTTTCAAGCTACAAGTCCTAAAACAACTGAGACCCCTTCTACACTTTCAAGATTTCCGTTCTATTCTTCAAATCATCATCTTTTCTAAAATAGACTACTGCAACTCACTGCTGCTTGGTCTACCAGCCAATACCATCAAACCCCTGCAGATGCTGCAGAACGCTACGGCAAGGATTTTAACTAAGACTAATAAAAGAGAGCACATTACACCCATTTTGCGTAACCTTCATTGGCTTCCTATCAAATTCCGCGTCCAGTATAAAGTGCTATTGATTATTCACAAAGCCTTATACAACCTCACCCCCACGGATCAAAATATCCCCTTTCATCTCCACAACTCCGTCAGACCGATCAGATCTGCCTATAGAGACACTCTTTACGCCCCCCCATCAAATCTTCCCTACTGAAACGAGCTCTCTCCACAGCTGGCCCCTCACATTGGAATGCTCTCCCGCCAGACCTCCAGCAAGAAAGATCTTTGACCACCTTTAAAAAAAAGACTCAAAACCTGGCTATTCACTCAAGTCTTTCAGTAAATCTCAAGTTCCTTCTGCCTCCTAGAATAACAGGAATCCCTCCTCATTTAAGCTTCCGAACCTCTAACCTTTTTTCCCCGCAGTTTAGTTTTGTTTCTTTCAGTTACGTTTTTCCTTCCTATTCATTTTCTCTTTCAAGTATCATAGTATCTTAAGGCTCATATCCTTTGTTTATTCTTGACCCCAGCTCCTATTACCTTGTTCAATGTAAGGCTGATATATATCAGGAAGTTCATACTATTTTACTTGTTTATTTGATCCCAGTTCCTGTAACCCTGTTCGATGTAAAGCTCTCGTTTTATGCTTCCCCGTTGCGCTGTAAATCGATATGATATGTACTGTTTGCACATGAATGTCGGTATATAAAAGTTCAAAATAAATAAATAAAATAAATAGACCTAAGAATTATTAATATTTCTCCCTCAGATCAAGTACGAGACCTAGGTATACAAATCAATGAGAACTTCACAATGAAAAAGCATAGAAACAAATTAATAAAAACTGGATACACCAAGCTGAGAATATTACACTGGCTGAAACCTCTTCTAACAAATCAGGATTTCCGCATGGTCTTACAAACACTAATATTTTCAAACTAAGATTACTGTAACTCCCTATTACTAGGCTTACCTTCAGTTGAGCTTACCAAAACCACTACAGTTACTCCAAAATGCCTCTGCTAGACTATTACTAGGAACAAGGACCCTGCCTCTGCACTCCCGCACCTCGGGGCCGGCCTCTGCGCTTCTACATCTGGGACCTGCCTCAGCGCTCCCGCTCATCGGGACCTGGCTCAGTGCTGTTACATCTCGAGACCCTGTCTCGGCGCCTCCACTCCTCGGAGCCTGTCTCAGAACTTCTACGTCACGAGACGCTTTCTCTACGCTCCCGCTCAGGACCTGTCTCAGCACCTCTTCATTACAGGACTGTGTCTCTGTGTCCCCGCTCCTCGGGGCACCTCTCAGCGCTTCTATTTCACAGGTTCCTGCTACTGCGCTGCCGCACCTCAGTCAGTGCCTCAGCGCTTCTACTCCACCAGAACATGTCACAGCGGATTCCCCACTCCGGGCCTGCTTCAACATACCATTACCCAGGCCTCTGCTCCTGCACTTCCTTTCCACGGGACCTGCCCCACGTGGTCCTGCTCTACTGTCTCCAGAACTGCTGTAGCCTCTCCTCCCTTGAGGCCTTCTCTCTCTCTCTCCTCGAGGATACCTCGACCTTGGACTGAATCTGACCTCTCTGACATTCCATGCTTCCAGCCGTCTGTTTTCTCCGGGACCAGCTACACAGAGGCCCACCTAAGACCAGCTGGTCCCGGCACCCAAGGGCTCAACCTGCAGGGAACGAGGGCTGGTACTGGCGAAGTTCCTGTTTGCCTCTGCTCCCAGCCAGCCTCGCCTCCCGACTGTGGGGTTCAACCCCGTAGGTAGCGTCAACCCCACCTCAGGGTAAGGGTCCACAATTCCTAACACATATTTTTAAAAATTTCCCAAACCCCAATACAATATTTCAAAACTGCACACACATCAAATAACACCCGATTAATTAAAATCAATAAGGATTAAAAACAAATCATTCGCTCTCCATACGTGGGAACTTTTGACTTCTGATCAACCTGAGATTGTCTTGGAGTAGTGAGAGGGAAAGGGAGGTGCACAAACTTTCTCCTACCTCATATACACACTCATTCATCCTCATGCTCACATTGTCATACATAAACACTCTTTCAAACTCACACATGCTCTCAGACACACAAAGCTGGCTGGCTCCCTCTCTCTCTGGCTCACACACACACTGGCTCACTCTCTCTTGGGCACACGCATGCTGGCTCTATCCCTCTGTTCTACAAACACATACACTGGCTCCACTCCCTCTCCTACACACACACACAGGCTCCCTTCCCTTACCTCCATACACACAAACTGGCTCAACTCCCTCTCCTACACACACATACATGCTCCGTTCCCTTACCTCCATACACACACACTGGTTCCACTTCCTCTCCTACACACACACACATGCTCCGTTCCCTTACCTCCATACACACACACTGGTTCCACTCCCTCTCCTACACACACACACACACATTGGCTCTACTCCCTGTTTAAATACTGTACCAATAAAGGACAAAATGGGCTTTAGCAGCAATGCCAATTTGTAAACCTATGAACACCGGTTGCGATATCGTATTCATTTGTTGTCTCTCTCTTGTAAGCTCTCTGCCCAGGTCCTTAGAAAAAGAGACACTTAATATTTTTGTTCAACTCTCAGACTTCTGGACATTAAAACAAGCACTATTTTTTACTACCCAATCAAATGACTCTAATTACTAAAAGCTTGTTCTCGTATGTGGTAGGCATACTTTGAGAATACAGAGCATGGAGTAGAAATACATTCCTGCCTTCCAGCCTCCTAGAGCTACATCTTCCTATTCTACAATTAAGGAGCACAGATGTGAGTAGTGCTAAAGTTGTGCAAGTGGTCTCATGCATTTTTAAGATGAGATTATAGTGAGGCTCTATGCAAGTGTGATTTAATCTTATAATGGTAAATGTAGTTCCCAGAATCACTGGTATCTAATAAATAAATCTGAGCAGGTTACAGGGGAAAAATGTACTCCAATTTTTTCAATTGAAAGTGAGAAGTATTTTTTAGTTTCTTATCATACTGGAAAGCTAGATGCACACAATAATATTCATTAGCCAAATCTAAAACTGTATTCTAGTTGCCCAAAGATTCTGTTTTAAGAATTGTAGCTGGATTTGTAACATTATAGTATTCAGCTAATACCAATTCACTTAGTGCATTTAAGTCTTGCACTAATCACCACGCCCCAGAAGGTTTTAAAACTGGGAACAAGGGAGTATTTGTAAGGTGACCCACTAGATTCTATTATGCAGTGAAGCAATACCTTCCTGTGCTTCTCTGGCTAAGGGATATTGATGTCTCATAAGAAAATTAAATTTGGAATTAATTGTAATTGTCTAATAGGATACTGTGGAAGTCAATAATATGGCTGAATATGTACCAAATCTCATAGTGGTAAAAGAGATGTGCGCATTCCCTAAAAGTATTGTAACTTCATGGGAAGTATGTAAGACAATTAAAATCCCTGGTACATGTGCTTGCAATTTACAGATAGCTTCCGTACATACCACAACCCCTAATTCTGAAAATCCCTTATATTGTTATGCTGAGAAGACCTTCAGACCCATGATATAACCACAAATCAATCTCATAACTTACCTCAACAAGAGCCAAACTAGATGCATTCAATACTGACTGTGCTAGATCCTGTATGATTTCTGAATCTTCTGCAGTTAATGTCAATTCATTTCCACTAGCAGGGCTGCCTTTTAAGATGTCTAAGTAATTTGACCTAGCTGACTACAAGCATGCAGCAAAGCTGGATATCAGCACTACAGTCACCTGAAAGGATAGGACAGAATCTTTGTCTATACCCTAGATCAAAGACTTGCAAATGTTTATCTAACGACTGTTCTTTCACATACTTAAACCAATTTAGCAAGAGAGTTGGTTTCCATGAGCTTTTCTATTATCTACTAGGTGACTCCCTATCAGCGAATGGAAGAAAAAAAAATGCAATATATCTTTTATGTCTGCTCTAAAATCTTTTAAGTTTAGTGTTTGCAAACCCAATATTATGAGCTTCTACCCAAATTCAAAGTTAGCCAGCCAGTCAGGTAAATCAGTTTTCCCCCACTGTGTCCTATTATCCATATGAATGGCCTGGAGCTTTACACCCTCCCGCTTTCTCTTTACCTGCCAACCCAGTTAATTCTCCAGTTCCCAGTGCCCTTTCAAGTGCTGAAACTGCTATAACAATCAGACATAAAATAAAAAACCAGAGTGCAAATTATACTTTCCCAACACTTCAACTTACAACTTATACTATTGTTATTTTTCCAGTACACATTTTATTAACAAATATACAGACAAATAATTCACAATCACTCTTAATAAGTACTCCTTAAATAGAATGGTCTACAATAGGCGTCCCCAAAGTAGATATAAAAAAAAAAATAGTGCACTGTTGTTTGCAATTGGCCAAAAAGAAATCTTTTACTTACCTAGAAAATTACATTTGCAAATTAATTATATAGGCATGATTAACTACTTACAGATCTGTCTTCCCATGGGGTGTACTCACATCTTCCGGATACTACTTTTGTTTTCTTCCAGAAATCAGAAACCTCTGTTCCTAGGTATCACTATGCAATAAACAAAACTTCATCCAGAAATCTTTATCTGGGAAACACTCAAACATCCAGAAATCTTTATCTGGGTACAGCCTTCGGACAAGATTGGTCGGAGTATTAGTGTTGGATCTGAGCCTGCCTGCAGAATCAGATGCAAGACCCCACAATAGATAGCCACATGTAAAGCAAAAAAAAAATTTCAAAATTTCATAGATAGCCACAGCTATCAAGTCCCTTGTTCAGAGTGCCAAAAAAAAAGTTAAATAGGACAAAATGGGCTTTAGCAGCAATGCCAATTTGTAAACCTATGAACACCGGTTGCGATATCGTATTCATTTGTTGTCTCTCTCTTGTAAGCTCTCTGCCCAGGTCCTTAGAAAAAGAGACACTTAATATTTTTGTTCAACTCTCAGACTTCTGGACATTAAAACAAGCACTATTTTTTACTACCCAATCAAATGACTCTAATTACTAAAAGCTTGTTCTCGTATGTGGTAGGCATACTTTGAGAATACAGAGCATGGAGTAGAAATACATTCCTGCCTTCCAGCCTTCTAGAGCTACATCATCCCTCTCCTATATACCCACTCACACTGGCTTCATTTTCTCTCCTCCATACACACACAGGCTGGCTCCATACCCTCTCCTCCATATACACACAGGCTGGCTCCATACCCTCTCCTCCATATACACACAGGCTGGTTCCATTCCCTCTCCTTAATACATACACACACATGATGGTTCCACTCCCTCTCCTCCACACAAGCTGGCTCCACTCCCTCTCTTTTACACACACACACACACACACACACATACTGGCTCTTTCACCCCCACACTGGCTCAACTCCCTCTCCTTCACTCACACACACAGGGGCTGGATCCACTCCCTCTCCTTCATACAAACACACACATGCTGGTTCCATGCTGTCTCCTTCATACATACACACATGCTGGCTCCACTCCCTCTCCTTCACACACACACACTGGCTCCACTCTCTCCTCCACACAAACGCACGCGGCCAGGCTCTGGCTCCAGCTCCAGTCCCTCTCCTTCAGTTTGGTCGTGGGCCTCCGCCATCTCTGCTGCTGGGTGTGATAGGTGCCCCCAGTGGCCATGGGCCTCCTCTTCTTCTGCTGCCAGGCAGGATCCCCTGCCCCCTTGCGCCCCCCCCCCCCCCCCCTTACAGCCTGGCACCCATTGACCTTGGTCCCCCTAGCCCCCCCCCCACCCCCGCAATGCCACTGAGTGATAAAGGGGGTACTCTTCCTGCTGTGCACATTGCCACAAAGGCCATAAATACTTTTTATCTGTTGACTTTCTACTGGTGTTGAAAGTACATTCACTGCAAAGCTTGCTGCGGATACAAAGGACATCTGGAGTTATCTTTTCTTCCCCCCCCCCCCCCGTGAAAAAATAACGCAAGTAGATTTAAAAACACAATGGATTTTGGGCCTGCTTTCTGTTCCTGCCCTGCCCTAAGCACGCTCCCAGGAACTCCTCTTCTCAGGGCCCCCGAAGGGATGGAGGCCGTGGACCAGCGCTGGGGCTTGTAGCTGTGGTGCGGGAGGGCAGTTGCAGGCATCAACTGCTATTTAGCTCCTATAACTCTTACGGCACGTTTAATCATTATTTATACTTTTTTTTTTTTTTTTGCTGTTTCTGAATGATCTATGCTGCCTGATGCATTCTGTCTAGTTCCAAAGCTTGAATTGCTGTATCTCACCGTCACTATTTTTCTTAATGGAAAAGCAGGTGACAAAATCAGTGTTTGATAAAGGGACTTTAACAGTTGTTCTCAAACAGGGGCTTGACTAATCCTACTCCATTTTTCAGAGGCGTCATCCGATGCACGTGCAGAAGCTTTCTGCTAGTCCCTAAAAGCTGTCACCCGCCTCTAAGAAATTATTTTTCTTTTGTTTTTACTGAGTCTAGCAGGGCAGGAAACAGATTTGTTCCCAGCAGCAGACAGCGTGGTGAGGCAGAAAGAATATCAAAGTGCTTTGCCCAAACATTTAGGCCTTTAAAGCCCGATCTTAAAAGGCCCATGTGCGTAAAAAAAAACAAAACGGGGGTCACGTGTGCGGTTGGGCCTTGCGTGCGCCATGCACATTTAGAACTGGCCCGGCCATGCATGTAACCCCGCTACGCGCAGAAGTGCCAGGCCAACAAAAAGGGACGGGACGGGATAGCGGCCATTAAATTACTAAATTACTTAATTGGAGTGGACTGGGAGGGAACTGGGCAAAGGCCCGACTGTGTCACCACGCGTGTTGCGCCGGAGGTGGACCCTTGGGCCGAGGTGGGGTTGACGCAACCCGTAGGTAAGGACCTAAGGGTCCTCACCGTCGGCAGGTGGAGTGGGCTGATAGGCAGAGGCTGCTGGAGCTTCACCTATACCAAGCCCTCGTCCACCGCGGGTTGAGCCTTTGGGTGCCGAGGACCAGCAGGACTTAGGTGGGCCTCTGTATATAGTTGCAGTAGGAGTTGGTTCAGCCCAGAGACAGCAGGTGAGTGTTACGACTGTCGCTGCCCGATGTCTCCACTCCGCCCTCCTTACCTCTTTGGCGACTCCTCCCGCGGTTGATGGACGTCTGGCTGCTACGGCGTCTGCCTGCCATCCTCTCCGGTGTCCCCGGTCCGGCTTGGGCACTGTATCCCTGCATCCAGGGCGCGGCCCTGCTTCTTATTCCTTCTTTGGTGTGAACCTCAGGGGCGTCCCCCTGTGATGATGTCACGCATCCCGGATACAAAAGCCTAATCTGTTTGCTAGCTATTCGAGTTAGCAAGATGATGGGACTCGCTCTCTGTACCTAGTTACTCTGCCTCTCCTTAATTGGACTTACTCTATCGAGGTACCCACTCCTCAGGGGCCTCTCTCTTTTCTTTCAGGTCGCTGTCTGGAACTGGTACTCGCTCGAGGGCCCATGTTCCCAGACTCGCTGCCTGAGCTCACTTCTGCTTGGAAGAAACCGCTGCCTACACCATCAGTGAGTTACAATCTATATTGTCTCAGAGCTGTTCCCTGGAACCAGGTACTCGCTCCTCGAAGGCCTGCCTCTATTCCAGCTTCTGTGTTACCTTCTAGGAGAAACTGCTGTGTGAGTAATCAACCAATGAGGCTCTATACCAGAACCCTGTGTATGCTCCACTGTACTCACTATCTCATTTTCTCTCCACTACAGCACATCTATTGAGGGATCGCTGTTCCAGTGTCCTGAGGGACAACAAGCCCAGCCGGGCTTCATCTCTACTCACTACTGCCACCTCTGGTGGCTTCTCAACTCTGTTTAATAAAAGATAATTCTAAGTTGTGTGTCCTAAAGCTGAGCCTGACCTGTGGCCCCTCACGGGACTTCCCCCCGTGGGCGTGGTCAGCTGCCACAGTGTTCAAGAGTCCACCCAAAACCTTACAAACAATAACAGTGAGAGATGGTACAGTCTTACTCCAGACTATGTAATGTCCTGGAAACTCAGGCGCCAATGGAAAAAAGGCAGACAGGGGGTGCTCGAGCAAAAGTAGGCCGAAGCCTGAAGAAATCACGTCCAGGGAGTAAGCAGAAGAGACGTCCAATGGTAGGCTTGAGTCAGGGCTGGCAGCAATCCGAAGGCAGTGGCAAGCAAGCTGAGGTTTGATCGCGGAGATAGTCAATAGTGTAGTCGGGCGAAGCCTAGGTCTGGGTCTGGAGATAGGCAGTAGCGTAGTCAGGCGAAGTGAGGTCAATGTCCGTGTAGTCAATCCAAAGCATAAGCAGGGTAGGAACGAAGGGACAGGAACCAGGAACAACGAGGAACAGGAACGCAGGGTTGAGATGAATCTCTAGAAGCAACGAGTACTCGACCAGCAAGGGGACCTAATGCAAAGGCAACGCTAGGGAGCGGAGCCTGAGCTTAAATACTGAAATCGGGTTGATATCATCTGGGGTCACGGCTAGGTTCTCCCCGTGGTCCCTACTTAAGAGTCAATGATGCGCACGCACCTAGGGAGGGGCGCACGCACCTAGGGAGGGGCGCGGCGCGAGTAGCAGGTCTCTCCGCGGGCCACACGGAGAGGCCCGACGAGAAGTGGAAGTAGGACCGGGAACGCTGGAGACTGTGGCAGAGCCGGAGGCACCGGGGGAGGCCCGAGGACGAAGCTGACGGCCCACCGCCGCCAGCGAGGAGGAGCCAGTGGCTGGAGTTATGGTAGAAAGGTGAGGGGGCCGTGCCGTGGGTCTGCCGCGGATGGCACGCGGAACAGCGCATACATTTGAATTTACTCCCCCCTGGACACGCAAGTTGCGTGATCGTGTCCATGTGCGAGCGCCGGGAACGACGCACACATGGATGCACATGCGCTTGTTTTAAAATCTGCCTTCAAGGCATTGCTGTTCCGAGGCAGGACTTTTGCCTTACACTGTGCCCTACTTCTGGCCAGATACAGGAGGTTTGGGCAGCAGCCCATGAATCCCAGCCAACTGCTTATTTGAAAATAAAAGCAGTCATTGCCTTGTTAATGAGGATGTGGGGGATGGGCAGGTGTGGTTGGAAGATTAGGAAGATGGTCCGCCACAGTAAGAAGCCTTGCTTACAGGTAGGGTTCCCAGCTGGCTCTGTTCTTGCAGGAGATGTGTTTAGATAGATAGATATAAATATATTTTAATGTATTTATTTACAAAGATAGATTTAGTGCACATCTTTCATTGGAGGCTCAAGGCGAGTTACATTCAGGTACAATGGGTAAGTCCCTGTCCCAGAGGGCTTACAATCTAAATTTGTGGTGATCCAATCCTGGTTTCGCCCCACAGCCTGCATGGATATGTGGTTTATTTATGTATTTCTTTCAGCTTGGTTGCTGCTTCAGCATCATACCCTCAAACGGGCATGATAAAAATACAAATTAAAAACATAAAATTACAATAAATATAATAAGACATGAAAACACCATGCTAACCCTCACTTCTACCCACTCTAATATATAAAACAAGAAAAGCACAATCTAAACTAAGAAAAAGCTGAAGACATCAGCAGAATTCAAGCAACCAATCCAGAATTTAACCTTCTTCCTAAAACTCAGACAACTGCCAAGGACATACTGAGCCAAGCAACTGAAAGCCTTTTCCTAGTCAAATGTAACTTCATTTGAGAAGGAAGGGAGGAGCCCTTTTCTGAGGACCCTGGCTGGGACGAGTGACAAGGTCTACATCTGAAGATATGAAGGAGCAGAACAATCTAAACATCTGTAAACCAATTGCTGAATCTTTTATTTAACCTTCCATATAACCAGCAGCCAGGGTCATATTACAGTCCCAGCTGTATTTTGCAAAAGTTGTAAGCGCTGCAAAAGCCTCAAAGGAAGGCCCTGATACAGAGTGTTGCAGTAATCATATATAATACTAGCAACAAAAGCATGGACAACAGTTGCCAAGTCGTTCTTGGAATATAAGGAGGAAGTAGCCTAACGGCAAGGAGACTAATGAAAGGGGTTTTAATGACTGCAGCCACCTGTTCCTTCCTCCTACCATAAAAGGACTAAACCCATTCCAACTAAACCACAATATCGCTTTTTTTTTTTTTTTTTTAGCATATAAGTTATAAATTGCAACATTTCAGCCACTCGGTTACTTCCTCCTAACAAGCACCAAGAAAAGCCACCACCACGGATTGGTCGTGGGACCGTGGTAATGTAAAAGCTTAATAGCAGAGGTGGAAGTGAAGCTCATAGCGACCTAAAGTTTCTGTAAAAAGGGAGTCATAAAACATTAAACATGAAAGGGGGGCAGTACTGATAGGGGGCCACATCTTCCCAACTCACGGATCAAGATTTACCACAGGGATGGCCAACTCTGGCTACTTGCCAGGTTCTTGTGGCCTGGATTGGCCTCTGTTGGAAACAGGATGCTGGGCTTGATGGACCCTTGGTCTGACCCAGTATGGCAATTTCTTATGTTCTTATGTTCTAGAGACACAAACAGATCAGACTTTCAGGATACTCACAATGAACATGCATGACATAGAGTTGCATGTACTGACTCCAATGTATGCAAACCTCTCTCATGCATATTCATTATGGATATCCTGAAAACCTGGCCTGTTTGTGGCTCAACAGAACCAGAGTTGGCCACCCCTGATCTACCAGATAAAAGTGAGCTCAACAACTTCGAAACACCACTGTCAATACCTACTTCTCTTAGTTGCTTAAGCAGGAATTCATAATTCTAATATTTGTATTGATTTACCTTAGAAAAGCAGGACTCTTAAATTCATATATACTGCAGGATAAACTGGTACTAGAACAGCCTATTTTGAGACCTCTACTCCCACACAGACGCGCTAGCTTTATCCCTTATACAGTAAGGGATAATAGCGCGTCAAAAATGCAGGTCCAACCCCCCCCCCACCCCGAAACTAATAGTGCCCGCAACATGCAAATGCATGTTGCGGGCACTATTAGTTATTCCTGCACGATACAGAAAGTAAAATGTGCAGCCAAGCCGCACACGTTACTTTCAGAAATTAATGCCTGCCCAAAGGCTGGTGTTAATTTCTGCCGGCACCAGGGAAGTATACAGAAAAGCAGAAAAAAATGCTTTTCTGTACACCCTCCGACTTAATATCATAGCGATATTAAGTCGGAGACCCCAAAAGTAAAAAAAAAGTAAAAATTAAAAAAAAAAAAATTAGAAATTGGCCCGCGGGTCGGAAGACTGACGCTCAATTGTGCTGGTGTCCATTTTCCGAACCCGTGGCTGTCAGCGGGTTTGAGAACCGACGCCGGCAAAATTGAACGTCGGCTGTCAAACCCGCTGACAGCCGCTGCTCCTGTCAAAAAGGAGGCGCTAGGGACGCGCTAGTGTCCCTAGCGCCTCCTTTTACCGCGGGCCCTAATTTGCAGAGGCCACCCTCCTGAATCGCGCGCCCAGGAGAGTGTCCTGTGTGCGCACCGGGAGAGCGGGCGCTCGCCAGCTCTCTCGCGCGTTTTTCTGTATCGGCCTGACAGTGAGTTTCACTTACTAAATGGAATGGCACCAGTTCACTCTTGGTGCAGCCATATTTGTAACATGACCCATTGGGCCCCTGTTGCATTCTCACAAACCAAACCAAGGTCCACCTGTTCAGTTTGGAGAAGAGATGACTGAGGAGGGATATGGTAGAAGTTTTCAAAATAATTGTTGCATCCGTCGGTCACAGACAGCTGCGACCGCTCTGCCTCACCTCTCTTTTACCCTTTTCCTCCTCCCTTGGAAGAATGGCTGCCTCCGCTGCTGTTTGCCGAAACCCTCGGCGTTTCCGAGCCAGCATGGGCGTCCTGTCCGCCATGCTTCTTCCTGAGGCCTCCTAGGCACGCGCACGCTGCTTACATTTTTTAATATGTCATGGCAGGAACCTCGGGGGTGGCCCCACCGCATGACGTCAGTACCTCCGGTTATTTAAACCTCCGCTCTGCTCCAATTCAACGAGTTAGCAAGGACTTCGGTTTTGCTACTCTGACCGCTTCGAAGCTGCTCGCTTGGATTCCTCACTGCCCTCCGGGGTATCTCGTTCCTGCGGAAGCTCTGGGTACCCGCTCCTCGGGGGCCTCTCGCTTTTACTCGCCCTCCGGGGTTAATCTGCCTAACCTTAAGGACCCTCACTCCTTGGGGGTCCTGTCTGCTTTCTTTCAGGAACCTTCAACACTCCTAAGTACTCCCTCTCCTCGAGGGCCTACTCTACTCAGGGTATCCTGCATCTCGGCCCTCGTGTCCCTCTCTTCATTCAACTACCGAAGGAAGTTATCAGCACTGCCACTCTGTGAGTATCGCTACGCTCCAGCTCTCTTCATTCCACCCTTCAGGTTCACGGCCTATCCCGCGCTGCGGAACACTGCCGCACCTTTGCTACATCTGGGTGAGACCTTCAACTTCAGAGACTTTCTGAGCTTACTGTGTTATCGCTGGACTACAGTATTGTCCGTTCCTTGGGCAAGATTCAACTCTTCAACAGCAGTATAATAAAGCTTTCTTTCCTCAATGTCTGCTTATTAGAGTCTAGCCAATCGTTGTGGTTCCCCATGAGGCCCCTCCCTGTGGGAGGAGTCATCGCCACTTCGACCAAGAGTCCACAATATGCCACAAACACAACAATAATAAAAGGACATGAACAAGTTAATGTAAATCTGTTATTTATTCTCTCAGATAATAGAAGGATCAGGGGGTTACACTCCATGAAGTTAGCAAGTAGCTCATTTAAAACAAATTGAAGTAAATTCTTTTTCACTCACAAGTACATTTTCAAAGGGCTGCATGGGTAAAAACAGGGGTTACATGTGTGGCTGAGCCTTTTGCACACCGTGCGCATTTTAGAACAGGCCCAGCCATGCACAAAACCCCCGTTACGTGCAGAAGTACCGGGCCCTGAAAAAGGGGTGGGCCATGGGGGGGGGGGGGGGGGGGGGGGGGCATGGTCTGGGCGGGGTAGGACGGAGACCATTAGTCACAGTCCCGAGGAAGTGCGTGCTAGCAGCCAGCCTGCGGGCAGAAAATATTTCTGCTCCAGAGGAGCAGTAAGTAATAAAATAAAATAAGTTTAGACAGCCTCAACACCAGGCTCTCCCCTTTGTGCAAACCTTTGTGTGTATGTAAACATTTATTTTTATGTTTCCTTTGTTAACTAAGCTGTTTCATTGTAATCGACTAAGGATTTTTTTTCCTGCTTTTTCTGTTTCACTGTAAACCGGCATGATTTGCATTTAATGCAAGAATGTCGGTATATAAAAGTTAAAAATAAATAAATAAATAAGAAAATTTGGGGTAGCTAGGTAGGGGTGGAGAGGGGAAAGGGAAGAAAGGTTAGGCAGGGGGGTAGGGAACTGGAAAAAGGGCCGATCGCATTGCCGCGTGTAATTTGAAAATTCCCCCCCCCCTACAAGCGTGTCATGGTCCGTCCGCGCGTGCGAGTATGGATGTGAAAATCTGGCGCGCATGTGCGAGCGGCCATCAGATTTTATATCATGTGCTTGCCGGCATGCGCATGTTATAAAATCGGTGCAGCCATGTGCTCGTGCTAGGAACCGCACGGGCATGGACACACACGCGCAGTTTTGAAAATCGACCCCTCAACGCATAGTTAAGCTCTGGAATTCATTGCCAGAGGATGTGGTTACAGCAGTTAGTGTAACTGGGTTTAAAAAAGGTTTGGATAAATCCATAAACTGCTATTTCGGTAATTAATAAGCAATAATAGCTTGTGATTTATCTAATGTTTGAGTACTTGCCAGGTACTTGTAGCCTGGATTGGCCACTGTTGGAGACAGGATGCTGGGCTTGATGGACCCTTGGTCTGACCCAGTATGGCATGTTCTTATGTTCTTATGCTCCAGCTTAGCTCCTGTTGTAGGTGTCCAGAGATCCTTGCGGGTGGAGCCCTTATCCTCCTGCTTATCGCTGGGTGTGTCTTGGGAGTGATGGAGAACTGGTCACTGTCCAGCAATCCAGCAGCTTATCTACATGAGACAGACATTTCAGCCAAGGACAAGAAATGCTGGCATGTGCAGGCTGAGGGCTGATGCAATATCAGGCACAAAATAACGTGCGACCAAACTGGGCACGTGTTTTTACCTAACCCTACATGGCCATGGGTTAGGAAACGGATACTCGTAAATTGAGCGTCTGTTTTCCTAACCTGACCACCGTCAAGATTGGTTTTTTTTCACGCTGCTTCCTGTGGTTCCTCCTACTTAGTATGGTGATAATACTAAGTAGGAGGAACCACAGAAAAGCAGTAATTTCTGCTTTTTTTTTTTTTTTTTTGAGCCCTTGACGCTCTGGGGCTGGCATTAATTCTCTCATGTAAGAATGTGCACGTCGGGTGCATGGTGATTTTTTTTGCATCGGGGGCAATAGCTAATAGCCTCATCTACTTGGCATTTACATGTGATGAGTGCTATTAGCTACAAGCATGTTTGGATGCTCTAATTCCCTTTTTGAATTGGGTATTGGCCTAGCGCATCCAAAACGCACATCCAATCACGGGATAACCTGTGCCCTAGCCTGAGCGCACTATATTGCATCGGCTCCACAGAGAGGCACTGGATGACTCCATCTCACTTTGCAAGTGCTGAGCCATTCCTGGTTTTGCCCCAGTGTATGCTGGGAGATATAGTCCTCTGCTTTTCTCAGAGAAATCAGAATTACAACTCCATGCATGCATTTGGGTAAAACCAGGCTGGGCTCTCCTTGGCATCTTCTGTAGACCTTGCTGGTGAATAGCTTCTCTGCAAACCTGCTTAGACTACAATACTCTGTTATGTTTAGGTAATTTAGTTTATTTAGTCTTTGCTTAATTAAACATTACTTTGTTTTCCTTCTCCCCTGCCAACCCTATTCACTTAGCCAGAGAGAACAGATAGATATTGTCAGCCGTCCAGATCTCCACAGACTTGAAGATAAGCTTTCTGCCTCTGCTGCTCACACAAGAGCTCCCAAATGAGAACATTTCCACAGGGTCAGGAGAAAGGCAGACAAATTACGCACAGGAGTATGTCAGAATGGGTTGAATATTCCTAGCTGCGCAGCGCAAGGAAGGAAGCTGTAGACTAGAGTCCCAGGAGGCCACAAAAAAAAAAAAGAAGAGAAGAGAAGCCACTGCACCAATGATGGCGCAAGGTTTGCTACCTCATCCCAGGTGACCCACATAGGCCGATCCAATCCTGCTTCCCCCCCCCCCCCCATTGCATGTCTGGAGTTGCAGTTCTGATTTTTCTATTGATTTCTCCAAGAGTATCAAAAGTAAAAAAATCCATGCATGCAGTGAGTGGGGGCTGGACGGGAAGAGGAGGGAAGCAAAACCATAACTGGCTCAGCCTCTTTACTTGACCTGGGTTTGACGTAACTGAGGCGCCCAGTCAGTGTGACATATTTCCACCAGGTGCAAGTGAACTGAACATCCTGGTTGATTTTTTTTTATGTAATATAAAAAGCCAAATAATGATATGAGAAAATATTACACAACTTTAATAAATAAGCTCAACTTAAATAAATACATTTTGCTTAAAAAATACCAAAAATATTATATAGGCAATGCAAGGTACAAATACACATCCCCCACAGCCCCCACATGCAAAACACAAAACAAATACACAGGAATAGCCTAGTGGTTAGAGCAAGGGAGGAGGAATAGCCTAGTGGTTAGAGCAGTGGACTATGAACAAGGAAACCAAGGTTCAAGTCCCACTTGCCCAAGTCCTTGTGACCTTGGGCAAGTCACTTTACCCTACATTGCCTCAGGATATCTCAATTGAGATCAAATGTTGGTATATAAAAAAAAAAATATAACGCAGATAAGAAAAATTTTGAAGTCTAGACTTCAAAAACTTCATATGAAACCAAACAAATTTTCACAATGGTGACTTCAACAGGACACTGAACTTAAAAAAGAGTTTCTCTCACAAATGTAGCATCACCACTTCTTAGATTTCCATTTTATAAGGGACCAAAACTCAAAATTTAAAGTCCCTAAAATTGAATAAATTCCCAAATGGATATGTTCCTATACATTTATATGACTGTTGGTCGGACTCATATTGCATCAAAGATATAACAAATCAAAATATTGCATACAAAATTACACATAATCAAAAAAATACAAAGTAAATCCAAAAAATAACTAAAAAATATACAAACATAAAAAAACCCCACTCCATGGTGTCTTATATCACATCACTTCTTTGTTATGTTGCTCTTTGTTATTTGTTATATGTTATTTGTTATATGTAACGCTCCTAAGCGA
Source organism: Rhinatrema bivittatum (assembly GCF_901001135.1). Classification (NCBI taxonomy): domain Eukaryota; kingdom Metazoa; phylum Chordata; class Amphibia; order Gymnophiona; family Rhinatrematidae; genus Rhinatrema; species Rhinatrema bivittatum. The sequence goes on along the minus strand of NC_042622.1, from coordinate 224,061,891 downwards.
ATTTTGTTGTTATAATGTAAACCGGTATGATCTGTATTCGTACAGGAACTTCGGTATAGAAAAATTAAAAATAAATAAATAAATAAATCACAAAAAGGGCAGACAGCTAGATGCCATTATCCCACAACAGGAACACGTCACCCAAACCACCAAGCCTAGCATTATTTGTACAAATTTTATCATATTATGATCACTATTGTCAAGTGGCCCCACCACCGTTACCTCTCCCACCAAATCACTTGCTCCACTGAGAATTAGATCTAAAATTGCTCCCTCTTTCATTGGTTCCTGAACCAATTGCTCCATAAAACTGTCATTTATTCCATCCAGGAACTTTCTCTCTAGCATGTCCTGATGTTTCATTTATCCAATCAATATTGGGGTAATTGAAATCTTCCATTATTACTGTACTACCAATTTGGTTAGCTTTCCCTAATTTCTCGTAATTTTGGCCAGGTGGATGTTAATATACTCCTATCACTATACTCTTCCCCCAACACATAAGGGATTTCTACTCATAAAAATTCTATTGTGCATTTACAGGTAGATTTTTATTCAGCCGCGAGCGCATAAATTCCAGCCTTTACGTGTGTGACTGGGCTTTGCACGCTCTGATCCAATTTTCAACAAGGCCCGGCCATGCGCGTAAAGGCCAGTACACGCACAAATGCCAGCCTTCCTGTAAGGAGCAGGCCCGGAGGCATGTTCTGGGCGGGCCGGTACAGCACCATTGTTCGCTGTCCCGGAACCTCGTGCGCCGGCCAGCTTCCGATGTGTGCAACTTACTTCAGGTCGGGTCCTGCAGTAAGTACTGAAAGAAAAAAAAAAGGAATAGGTAGGGTTTAGGGGGTGGGGAGGGAAGGGAAGGGGAAGGGAAAGGAAGATTAGGCAGGGAGTTAGGCTCCTTATTTGGAGCGGACTGGGAGGGAAACCGGGGAAGGCCAGGATGTGTCGCAGCGCGGAAATTTCATAAGTCCCCCACCCCTTGTGAGCACCACACCTACATGTGCGTGCGGATTATAAAATCCAGCGTGTATGTGCGTGCGGCCCCTGGATTTTATAACATGCGCGCGCCAGCACACGCATGTTATAAAATTGGCGCGTCCATATATGCTTGCCAGGAAGCGAACAATAATGGATGCACATGCGCTTCTTTTAAAATCTACCCCTTAGTCTCTTGCGGGATCTTTATCCTGTTAAGACTCTATGCTGTCCTAGACAAAAAGCATCATCCCGCCACCAAATTGCCTCCTATCTGTCATTGCGATATAATCTGTACCCCAGTATAGCACTGTCCCATTGGTTATCCTCTTTCCACCATGTCTCTGAGATGCCAGTTAAGTCTATGTCATCATTCACTGCTATACATTCTAATTCTCCCATCTTACTTCTTAGACTTCTGGCATTAGCATACAAACATTCAAAGTGTGTTTTTTGTTTGTATTTATATTCTGCTTTTCAGTTTACAGGAATAATTTGGAATCTTTTAGCTCAGGTGAGTCTTTACTTATAGGCACATGGTCTACTTTTCTTATTATTGGAACCGCTCTGTTGAATTAATGACTGGAAAGGGGACAGTAAGTAAATCCATGGATAAAATGAGAAAAATAGTTTAAAAAAAAAAAGAAAGGTGCAGCAACAAATGTTAAGAATGTGCAACAGGCGTGGACATTCTTAAAAAATACCATCTTAGAAGCACAGTCCAGATGTATTCTACACATTCAGAAAGGTGAAAGGAAGTTCAAATAATTACCAGCATTGTTAAAAGGGGAGGTGAAAGAAGCTATTTCAGCCAAAAGATCTTCATTCAAAAATTGGAAGAAGGATCCTTAGAAGAAAATAGTATAAAGCATAAGCATTGGCAAGTTAAATGTAAGACATTGATAAGACAAGCTAAGAGAACATTTGAAAAGAAGTTGGCTATAGAGGCAAAAGCTCAGAATAAAAACTTTAAAAAATATATCCGAAAAAGAAAGCCTGTGAGGGAGACAGTTGGACCATTAAATGATCGAGGGGTTAAAGGGACACTTAGGGAAGATAAGGCCATCGCAGAAAGACTAATCAAATTCTTTGCTTCGGTGTTTACTGAAGAGGATATGGGAGAGACCCATTCTGGAGAAGGTTTTCATGGGTGATGATTCAGACAAACTGAATCAAATCACTGTGAAACTGGAAGATGTGGTAGGCCAGATTGACAAACTGAAGAGCAGTAAGTCACCTGGACCGGATGGTATACAACCCAGAGTTCTGAAAGAACTAAAAAATGAAGTTTCAGACCTATTTCTATTAATTTGTAATCTATCATTAAAATCTGATGAACCAGAAAACTGGAAGGTGGCCAAAGTAATCCCGATATTTAAAAAGGACTCCAGGGAAGAGCCAGGAAACTATAGACTGGTGAGCCTAACTTCAGTGACAGGAAAAATCATGGAAACTGTTATAAAGAATAAAACATAGGTGCCTGCAACTGAGAGGAGAACTGAGAAGGCAAGGGTTTCGGCGATCTTACCGGGGGTGCAGCTAGCAGGCGCCCTGACAGAGGCACAGCTGAGCCCTAATCAGTGACGTCATCGCTGCGAGACGCTTGGGATTATAAAAACTGTTCCTGAATAATTGGAAATTGAGGTGCCTGCAACTGAGAGGAGAACTGAGAAAGGAAGGGTTTCGGCGGTCTTACCGGGGTTGCAGCTAGCAGGCGGCCCTGATGGAGGCACAGCTGAGCCCTAATCAGTGATGTCATCACTGCGAGACGCTTGGGGCTATAAAAACAGTCCTTTGGTGGCGCGCTGCCTAAGCCGCACGCGCCAAAGGGGCGCACGAGGCTTTTTTCAGCTTTCTCCAGATTTCTCAAATATTATATTAAGAAAAGATAGAGTACCCTCCCTGGGACTGGCACCTTCAACTTTGAGTTGGATCCAAGGTAAAATCAACTAACAAGTCCGTGCTTCTATCCTTGAATATTTCTTTTTTTTCTTAAATGCCTCATTCAGCACGCAAGAGCAGGGCTAGAGAGCGTAGGCCTCAGACGCAATTGAGTCAGTCTCTACTGTAGGGCCCATGGATATGCACGTGCGGCGTGGGATACAATTAGGGGATGCAGGTTCGCTGAGCGCTAGGAGGGGAGAAGAGGAGCCCTCTAGCATTCCTGAACTTTTAACATCACTCTCCCCTGCAGAGAGATCTCCCCCGACTAACCCTGCTGAGAAATTCCAGCAAACCTCAGGAGAACTGAGCCCAGCCGAAAGGGCAGGGGAAGGGTCTCCCTTGAGGCAAGGAGGACAGCTGGAAGAACCCTCAGCTAATGGAGTCATCTCAGGAGTCGGTCAAACTTCTATCAGAGCTGTAGACGTGGGTTATGTGGTAAGAGAAGTGGGACCTTCTATAATCCAGTTTAAACCCTTAGTAAAACCACAGACTTTTTCACTTGAATTTATATGGGATGCCATAAATGAAGTAAATAAAAATGTGGGGGATCGATTGCTTGTAATATTGAATACCGTGGGTGTAACTAAGAGGAGTGTGGAAACAATAGAAGTGGAAAAAAACAAAATCAAGAACAAATTAATTAAGGTAAAAGAGGAAGTGGGGAACATCAGCCAAGTACAACCAGTGATGGTGCAGGAAAATTTAACACTACAATCTAAAGTAGAAAAACTGGAAAATGCTGCCAGAATAAAAAATATACGATGTATAAATTTTCCTAAAATCCCTACTGCTACACCATTGCATGTATGGAAAAGGTATTTAATGGAAAATTTAAATATTCCAGAGGCAACTTTGCCCATACTTTCAAAGATATTTTATTTACCACCAATGAAAAAATCTTTGGAGGTGAGAGATATTGGAAAATTACACTGCAACAAAATCAACCTCCCCAAGATAAAGCTTTGAATGTATCAGAACTACTTGAGCAAACAGATTTAGGTCTAGATGAGACTTCGACATTAATAATATCGTTTATGTTAGAATCTGATAAAGACTGGAATTTAAAAAAAAATTTTTGTAAATAGATCAAAAGAATTCATGGGATGTAAAGTACAGCTTTTCCCAGACCTTGCACCAGTAACTCAGAGACGCAGAAAGCAATTTCTGTTGTTAAAACCCCAAATACTTCAGATGGGTATGTATTTCATACTGAAATACCCATGTAAATGTTTGATAAAAAGTGAGGGTAACACCTATGTCTTTTCACAACCAAAGCAATTAAACCAGTTCATTGACAACAAAATGGAAACGCACATAAATGCAGCCTTAAGATGAGAAGGGATCTCTCTAAGTGCACTCTGACGGAGCGCACTGTTAACCTGCCCTCGGACGCGCGTTTTCCCTTACCCCTTATTCAGTAAGGGGAGGAAAGCGCGCGTCTAACCTGCCGAACCTAATAGCGCCCTCAACGTGCAAATGCATGTTGATGGCCCTATTAGGTATGCCCGCGCGATACAGAAAGTAAAATGTGCAATCAAGCCGCACATTTTACTTTAAGAAATTAGCGCCTACCCAAAGGTAGGCGCTAGTTTCTGCCGGCACCGGGAAAGTGCACAGAAAAGCAGTAAAAAAAGTAAAAAAAAAAGAAAAAATTTTTTTAAATGGGCCGGCGGCTGTCAGGCCGAAAACCGGACGCTCAATTTTGCCGGCGTCTGGTTTCCGAGCCCGTGGCTGTCAGCGGGTTCAAGAACCGACGCCGCCAAAATTGAGCATCAGCTGTCAAACCCGCTGTCAGCTGCCACTCCGGGTCAAAAGGAGGCGCTAGGGACGCGCTAGTGTCCCTAGTGCCTCCTTTTGCCTGTTTCTACTGCACCACCTAATTTAAATACAGAATCGCGCGCACAGGCGAGTGGCCTGTGCGCGCGCCAGGAGAGCGGGTGTTTGTCCGCTCTCCCGCAGACTTTACTGAATCGGCCCGAAAGATAGCTGAAAATTAGTGTATGTTTAAGAATATTAAAATGTTTTGGAATTGAGTACCTTGGAACCATTTGTGGTTATGTTGTATTACTGTAGTATTAAATGATTAATTGATGGTAGACATTTTCTTAAAATCTAGGATTATGTAAAAATTTGCTTTTTGTTTATTGTTATACCTGTGAGAAATTCAAAATGTTATTGCTTGAACTGTAAGGTAAAATGTTATAAATAAAAAATTAAAAAAACAAAAGAATAAAATCACAAAACATTTATTTTTTTGAAGGGGTGAATAAACATTTGGACAAAAGTGAAGTGGTAGATGTGGTGTATTTGGATTTTCAGAAGGCATTTGACAAAGTCCCTCACAAGAGGCTTGTAAGAATACTAAAAAGTCATGGGATAGGAAGTGATGTCCTTTTGTGAATTGCAAACTGGTTAAAAGACAGAAAACAGAGAGTAGGATTAAATGGTCAGTTTTCACAGTAGAAAAAGGTAAACAGTGGAGTGCCTCAGGAATCTGTACTTAGACCGGTGCTTTTTAATATATTTTATAAATGATCTGGAAAGGGGTACATGTGAGGTGATCAAATTTGTGGATGACGCAAAATTATGCAGAGTAGTTAAATCTCAAGCAGATTGTGATAAATTGCAGGAGGACCTTGTGAAACTGGAAGACTGGGCTTCCAAATGGCAGATGAAATTTAATGTGGACAATTGCAAGGTGATGCACACAGGGAAGAATAATCCATGCTATTAGTTACACAATGTTAGATTCTATCTTAGGAGTTGCCAACCAGGAAAGAAATCTAGGCGTTAGTGAATAATACCTTGAAATTGTTGGCTCATTGTGTTGTGGCGGTCAGAAAAACAAACAGAATGTTTGGAATTATTAGGAGGGGAATGGCAAATAAAACAGTGGATGTCCTAATGCCTCTTTATTGCTCTATGCATTTCAGTTGTCAGGGATAAATTGGAATCTTTTAGCTCAGGTGAGTTTTTAGTTACAGGCACTTGGACTACTTTTCTAATTATTGGAACCTCACTGTCGGGATGCCCTAACTCTAATGCATCATTAGTATCCTTTGAAGATACCTCACTCCGAACCATGCGCTGCTGAGCGACTGTCTGCTTTTTAAAGGTTAGCGCCAGCAGTCTGGTTCCACCCTTGTTAAGGTGGAGCCCATCCCTTCAGAAAAGGCTCCCCCTTCTCCAAAAGTTTCCCCAGTTCCTTACAAAACTGAATCCCTCTTCCCTGCACCATCGTCTCATCCACGCATTGAGACTCCAGAGCTCTGCCTGCCTCTGGGGACCTGGGTGCAGCGGCTGCCACTTAGCCACATAAGTCCCGTTTATCTGGCTAAGTATAGCTGAACGTGTTCTGAATATCGGGCCCAGTATTACTAGATGGTTGAAACTGGTCAGGGGTTTCTTTGTTGCACAGAAGGTTCTTACGTCTAGGGACCTCACGGACATTCATGTCCAGCACCTTGCAACAGTGGCGATGCCTCCTGCTTTATGAGCAGGGATGTCTTGTCTCTGCATGGGCAGAATTTAGTAAAAAACAAATGTGAAGAGAGCCATGGGACCTCCACCAGGACCAAACTAACGGTGGTACCCCTGTTACTGGTCAAATAATATGACTCCCTGATGACAGCTGCATGGGAGTATAGATCAGAAGTCATTTGTGTGATATCCAGTTATGTGTTTTTGTTGAATTGCTCGGGGGTTGGGGCCTCTAACATAGCAACATAGTAATGATGACAGATAACGTTCAAATGGTTCATCTAGTCTGCCCAGCAATTTGCTTATGGTAGTAACTGCCACTCTGTGCAGATTACCACCCATGCAAAAATGTTACACCATCCCTGCAGTGTTTCTCCCATTTCCTTTTGAATTCATTAACTGTTCTCATCTTCATCACTTCTTCTGAGAGGGCATTCCAAGAACATAAGAACATAAGAACATGCCAAACTGGGTCAGACCCAGGGTCCATCAAGCCCAGTATCCTGTTTCCAACAGTTGCCAACCCAAGTCACAAGTGCTTGGCAAATGCCCAAACATTAAATAAATCTTAAGCTACTATTGCTTATTAATTAATAGCAGTTTATAGATTTTTTTTTCTCTAGGAACTTATCCAAACCTTTTTTAAAACCAGGTTACAGTAACCACTGTAACCACATCATCTGGCAATTAATTCTAGAGCTTAACTATGCGCTGAGTGAAAAATAATTGTCTTTAATTTGTTTTAAATGAGCTACTTGCTAACTTCATGGAGTGCCCCCTAGTCCTTCTATTATCTGAGAGAGTAAATAACTGATTTACATTAACTTGTTCAAGTCCTTTCATGATTTTGTAGACTTCTATCCTATCCCCCCTCAGTCATCTCTTCTCCAAACTGAACAGCACTAACGTCCTTAGCCTTACCTCATAGGGCAGTTGTTCCATGCCACTTATTATTTTAGTCGTCTTTCTCTGCACTTTCTCCAGTGCAACTATATCTTTCTTGAGATGAAGCAACCAGAAATATTTCCTGATATTGGTTCTGAGTCATCCCCCCTGGAGTTTCTTATCATGACCCCTAGTTCTACTGTTTCCTTTCCAACAGAAAAAGTTTGAAGTTTGTGCACTGTTAATACCTGTCAGGTATCATATTTCCCCTGCACCTCCTCTCCTAATCTTGATTGACTTAATTATCAAACTCTAGAGGGGAGTAGAACTGTGTGATTGGAGAAGAGTAGTGGTGGTCCCGCTTCACAAGAGTGGGAGCAGAGAGAATGCTGGAAACTACAGGCCGGTTAGCCTCACCTCGGTGGTAGGAAAATTAATGGAGACACTGCTGAAGGAAAGGATAGTGAACTATGTACAGTCAGGTGGTTTGGTGGACCCAAGGTAGCATGGATTCACCAGGGAAAGGTCCTGTCAGATAAATCTGATTGATTTTTTTGATTGGGTAACTAGCAGATTGGATCACGGACGAGCACTCGAGGTGATTTGCTTGGATTTCAGCAAAGTTTGTGACACGATCCTGCATAGGAAGCTTGTGAATAAAATGAGAAGCTTGAGGTTTGGTGCCAAGGTGGTAGAGTGGACTATAAACTGGTTGACTGACAAAAGACAGCATGTTATGGTAAATGGAACATATTATGAAGAGAGAATGGTGTTAAGTGGAGTGCCACAGAGATCTGTTTTGGGACTAGTTCTGACAATATCTTTGTGAGTGACATTGCGGAAGGGCTAGAAGGTAACGTTTGTCTAATTGCGGATAATACTAAGATCTGCAACAGAGTGGACACGCTGGAAGGAGTAGAAAGAATGAAAAGTGATCTAAAAAAGAATGAAGAGCGGTTTAAGTCTTGGCAGCTGGGATTCAATGCCAAGAAGTGCAGTCACGCATCTGAGGTGCGGTAATCCAAAAGAGCTGATTTTGATGGGGGGGTGAAAGATTGATGTGCACACACCAAGAGAAGGATCTTGTGGTAATAGTGTCTGGTGATCTGAAGATGGCGAAGCAATGTGAAAGAAAATTGGTTCTTACCTGATAATTTTCGTTCCTGTAGTAGCACGGATCAGTCCAGACTATGGGTTATGCCTCCCTTCCAGCAGGTGGAGACAGAGAAAAACTTGAAAAGCACTCTTACTTAACCTGGTGTGCCTCCTGCATCCCTTCAGTATATAGAGTATCAAAGCAGAATTAGATTAGCAATGAATCAAGCAAGAACTTTAAGAACGAACCTATATACATGTAACCGTGGCTTTCTTTCTTAGTATGCTGCAATAACATAACCTGAATATGCACGCGTGGACTTTTCAGATTCCCCTATTACCCACTCCTAGTCTTTGGCGGGCGTCTGGACTGATCCGTGGTACTACAGGAACGAAAATTATCAGGTAAGAACCAATTTTCTTTTCCCTGTACGTACCCGGATCAGTCCAGACCATGGAATATACCAAAGCTTCCCTAAATTGGGTGGGACCTCGCGAGTCCCATCCGCAGTATGCCACTCCCAAAATCTCCGGGCACCTGAACGTCCAAGCGGTAATGGCAAGCAAATGTGTGGAGCATCTTCCAAGTAGCCACTCTGCAAATCTCCTGAGGCGATACCAACTGGCATTCGGCTCACGAAGCTCCTTGAGAACGAATAGAATGGGCCTTCAGACCCTCAGGAACAGATCTCCCTTTACAAATGTATGCAGACAAAATGGCTTCTCTCAATGATCGTGCAATCGTCGTCTTAGACGCCTTGCTGGGACCGCTCCATAGGACAAACAAATGATCTGAGAGTCTGAAAGAATGTGTGACTTCCAAGTAACACAACAAGGAACACCGAACATCTAGCCCGCGAAGCTCTCGTGCGTGATGTACATCATTCGACAAATCAGGCAAAGCTGGAAGCTCAACTGATTGGCTTAAATGAAACGATGAGACCACTTTGGGCAAAAAGGATGGAACTGTACGAAGAGAAACTTCCGAGTCAGAAATCCTCAAAAAGGGTTCCCTACAGGAGAGAGCCTGCAACTCAGAAATTCGGCGAGCTGAGCAGATAGCCACCAAAAACACTGTTTTCAAGGTAAGAAGTTCAAACGGCGGATCACACAAGACGCGAAGAACCAAATTAAGATTCCACGACGGATATACCGGACGGACAGGGGGCTTCAAATGCCTTACTCCTGTGAGGAAACACACCACATCTGGATGTGATACCACCGAGCTACCAACCAAAGTGCCTAGAGCCGCCACCTGTACCCGGAGGGAGTTAAAAGACAAGCCCTTGGCTAAACTATTTTGCAAAAAGCTTAACATCTGAGCAATCATAGCATGTCTGGGAAGAATCTCTCTCTCACAACACCACGTCTGAAAAACTCTCCATACCCTAATGTATGAGAGGGAGGTAGACATTTTCCTGGCTTGTAGCAATGTAGTGATGACCTCCTCAGAATAGCCCTTCTTCCTCAATCTCCTCCTTTCAAAAGCCAAGGCACTAGACAGAAGCGAGCTGCCTAGTTGAAATATATAGGCTCTTGAGGGAGAAGTTGTGGAAGATGTCCGAGTCATAGCGGGCCATCCACGACCAGATTGACAAGATCCGCAAACCATGGACGTCGGGGCCACTCGGGAGCCACTAGGATTAGCCTCCCCAGGTGGACCTCTATCCTGTGAAGCACCATGCCCACCAGAGCCCAAGGAGGAAACACGTACAGAACTTGGGTTGGCCAGGGAAGTACTAGCGCATCAACCCTTTCTGCGCTGTGATCCCTCCTGTGACTGAAAAAGCAAAGAGCCTTGGCATTGTCCTGCGTTGCCATCAAGTACATGTGGGGAGTCCCCCATCTGCGAGAAATGAGATCCATTGCTCTGTCCGAGAGTTCCCACTCTCCGGGATCTATGCGCCTCCGACTGAGGAAGTCTGCTTGTATGTTGTCCTTCCCAGCGATGTGGGAAGCTGCTAGCATTGCAAGGATTTGCTCCGCCCAAGCCATGAGTAGCTCCACCTCATCGGCTACAGCTTGACTTCTGGTGCCTCCCTGACGATTGATATAGGCCACCGTCGTCGCATTGTTGGAGAGGACCCGAACTGCTTGATGACATAAGTATGGAAGAAGTGTTGTAAGGCCAAGCAAACCGCTCTGGTCTCCAGGCAATTGATCGACCATCCGGACTCCTCCGGGGACCAACTGCCCTGTACTGAAAGATACCGGCAGACAGCTCCCCAGCTGGAGAAGCTGGCATCCGTAGTCACCACTGACCAGCACGGGACTTCCAGATCCACTCCTTGAGACAGGTTGTGTGGGCAAAGCCACCACCCAAAACTGGACTTGGCGTGATCGGTGAGTGGTAGAGGGAATTGGAAATTCTCCAACTTGGAATCCCACCGAGAAAGTAATGCTCGTTATAATGGTCTCATATAAGCAAATGCCCAAGGAACCACCTCCAGTGTGGATGCCATCGAACCTAGAACTTGAAGGTAGTCCCAGGCCTTGGGCAGTGGAAGAACCAACAGGCGGCGAACTTGTCCCATCAGTTTGTTCTTTCGGTCCATTGGAAGAAAAACTTTCCCGACTGCAGTGTCGAACCTGGTTCCCAGAAATTCTGTCTGAGAGGGAACAAGTTGCTCTTGGTCTGATTGATTACCCAGCCGAGGGATTCCAAGAGAGTGGTCACCTTGCGGATCGCTTCCACACAGCAATCCCTTGACTTTGCCCTGATGAGCCAATCGTCCAGGTAGGGATGAATGAGTAGGTCTTGTCTCCGGAGGGATACCGCCACAACCACCATGACCTTGGTGAATGTATGGGGTGTGTTTGCGAGACTAAAAGGCAGAGCACAGAATTGGTAATGCATTCCCAGGACCATAAAGCGAAGGAACTTTTTATGATCTTTGCGGATGGGAATGTGCAAGTATGCCTCCATCAGATCCAGAGAGGCTGGGAATTCTCCCTTGCGTACCACTACGATAACTGAACGCAGAGACTCCATGTGAAAGTGTGGTAACTTAAGAGCCTTGTTCACCTTCTTGAGGTCCAAAATTGGCCAAAAGGACCCCTCTTTCTTTGGAACTACAAAGTAAATGGAGTACCTTCCTTTCCTCCACTGGTCTGGGGAGACCGGTTTTACCACACCCAGAGCCAGGAGACTTTCAAGAGTCTGACGAACAATCTGCCATTTGACCTGTGGACCGCATGGAGAAATTAAGTAGAAGTCCCTGAGAGGCCAAGCAAATTCCAAAGCGTAGCCTTGCTCTATTATGCTTAGCACCCACTGATTAGAAGTAATTCTGGCCCATGCCTCGTAAAACCAGGGCAGGTGACCCCCAACCCGAGGGATCGAGGGATGGGCTGGCCCCATCTCACTGTGTAGTCTTGGGGGCGAGAGAGGAGGAAGTACTACCCTCTCGGAAGATTCTGCACCCCGAAAGGAGGAAGACCAGGCTTAATTCCTGGCCAACAGTTGCCGCTGACAAGCCGCTTGCTGCCTGTTCTGCCGAAACCTCCGCTGCCCTCGAAAACGAGAGCGAGATGATGGAAACCCTCTGGAGGGTTTTGGCCTGTCTTCTGGCAACTTGTGTTCTTCCCCAGGGACATTATCAACTGCTCCAAATCCTCTCCGAATAAAAAAACACCTTTAAATGGAATAGCACCAAGCTGAGCCTTGGATTAAACATCCGCTGACCAGTTGCGAAGCCACAAAAGCCGCCTTGCGGACACTGCCGACGACATGGTGTGAGAGGAAGTGTGGAGCAGGTCATACAGTGCATCCGCCCTACATGCCACCGCAGTTTCCAAATGCTGCGTCTGCTCCAGTTCATCCGGAGGGAGATCTTCTCTGGACGTCAGCAATTGCTGTACCCAGCACAGACTCGCACGCAGCATATAGCTGCAACACACCGCCGCCCGGATACTCAGGGCCGACACCTCAAAAATGCGTTTAAGCAGTACTTCCAGCATGCGGTCATGAAGATCCTGGAGAGCCGCCGAGCCTGCGACTGGAATAGTAGTCCGCTTGACAACAGTCGAAATTGAAGCGTCTACCTTAGGGGACCGTAGAATTTCCAGGAACTCATCCACTAGCGGATAAAGCTTATTCATAGCTCGACCAACCCGCAAACCAGCATCTGGAGCATTCCACTGCTGAAGCATGGGATGGATGGGAAAAGCCCGGGTCGGCGTTCGTAATCCTGCCAGGACTGGATCCACCGAGTCCTGTGGCAGAGCATGCAGGGGGAGCTCCACCCCGAGATCAGAAAGATCTGCTGGAATGAGGGGTTCTAATTCTTCTCTCTGGAACAGACGGACCACCTGAGGGTCATCGCCATCCAAGGGGGTCTGTTTCCCCGGCTCATCATCCGGGAGGTGGGGGGGGGGGGGAGGAGAGGCCCCTGCAATTGCAGCCACACTGCCCGGCACCACCGGAGCGGCTGAGCCTCCTGAAGCCACAGCGCCTTTTAACTTCGCGACCCGTAGAGACGCGGGCACATACGTGTGCTTGGCTATCTTGGGGGGCGGTCTCTGCGCAGGTCTCATGGGCAAAGCACCACCTTGCAGAGACCTGGAAGCCAAAAATGCTTTATGCATAAGGAGGACAAAATCTAAAGAAAAAGAATCGGAATCCACATCCTGTCCCCCTGGGAAAACAGGATCCTCCTGCAAAAAATCCTGGTCCTGATCTAAAGTCTCATCAGGACTGGCAGGGACCGGTGACAGCACTGGGGGAAGCTCCCCCTCCCCCATAGCCCTTGCCTGAGCTTCAGCAAAGGTGCTCAAGATGGCTGCCATCCCTGCACTGAGGGGAAAGGGATCAGCCCTAAAGTCCCGCGGAGCAAATCTTTTTGGAGCCCCTCGAGGCTTAGGTAATGCTGCAGACCCTGAAAAAGAACTGCCTTCCCCACCAGGCAGTCAGTGAGAGCAAATACCGGCCCTAGAAAGCCGCATGACTGATTCTCCACATGCCACACACAAAGATGGCTAGCCTAAACCCCAGAAACAGGGCAAGACTGCAGGGTTTTCACCACCTCCATCTGCTGGAGACAGAGAAATACTGAAGGGATGCAGGAGGCACACCAGGTTAAAGTGAGGGTGCCTTTCAAGTTTTTCTCTGCCTCCACCTGCTGGAAGGGAGGCACAACCCATGGTCTGGACTGATCTGGGTACGTACAGGGAACAAGGCGATAACTAAAGCCAGAAGAATGCTGGGCTGCATATAGAGAGGAATAAAAGTAAGAAAAAGGAGATGATGCCCTTGTACAGGTCCTTGGTGAGGCCTCACCTGGAGTACAGTGTCTCAAAAAGGACAGAGACAGGATGGAGGCAGTCCAGAGAAGGGCAACCAAAATGCATGGGGTCTGTAACGGAAGACTTATGAGGAGAGGCTGAAGGATCTAAATATGTATATATATCCTGGAAGAGAGGAGGTGCAGGGGAAATATGATGCAGAGCTTTAGATACCTGACAAGTATTAATGATGCATGTTCTTTGAACCTTTTCCTTAGGAAAGCAAACAGTTGAACTATGGGTCACGATATGAAACCTCAGGTGGGAGGACTCAGAACCAATGTCAGGAAATATTTCTTCACAGAGAGGGAGGTGGATGCCTGGAATGCCTTTCCAGAGGAGGAGGTGAAGACAAAAACAGCAAACGAATTCAAAAAGACATTGGCTAAACACTGTGGATCACTAAAGGCTAAAGCTGAAAATTAAGAAAAGGGTGCATGGGGATAACCAGCACAGAGCGGCAGCTGCTACCCCTAACAGAAGGCTTGGGGATTACTCTCCTTAACCAATTAGCTTACATGAATTTGACACAACTGCAGCATCATTCTCTGCTTTGACAGCAGGGTGGGGGGAAGGGGAATTGGATTTAGAAGATAAGCAATGCTGGGCCCTGACTTTTATGGTCTGGGATACTGATAGGCAGTCATTAGGGGAAAGAAACGCAGCACTGCTTGTACGGCCAAGTCCAAAAGCAAAGAACGTTCAAGCAGCAGGCATTGAATGAATAATCAAGAAGGCTGCTCACTCGCTAAAACTTTTTCGAGCAGTAATTTTGTTCTGGGTTTGACAGCTGCTTGGTTTTGATTGTTAATATTACTACCCTTAACATAAAGCTTAGGGGTAACAGAAAAATGGGGTTAACCTGAATGGAGTGGCTACCTGATTTTTAGCTAAAAAAGAAAAGAAGGTTATTTTTTCGCTAAATAATGCTTTTTTTTTTTTTTTATATGGAGCCCACCTCAATTGCTTTGACACTTCTCAAAGGCAGGCTCGGAACAGTAATGTGTGCTTCCTAGTTCCCTTCCACCCCGGTTCCTATTTTCTTTGTGGGGCAGAGTCCCAGTTTCTTGTAGCTGTTCTCCAGTTACATGAAGTGGTCCCCATACTCCAGTGAACCCCACGAATCACTCTTTCTAGAGTCCCTCCTCCCCCACTGGCTGTTTTCTTATACAGGCTCCTAAGAGGCCTCATTCCTTGCAGGCTTATTCTTTCCAATCATGGCCTCACTCTTTCAGTTTAAAGCTTCTTGTTTGTATTTGTCTGTCTGTCTCCAAGGAGTTAGGACTGTCCATTGTGTGGCTATGTGCAGCCAGTGTGTGCAATACAAGTCACGATGACAATAGTAACTTACCGGTAGTTGAAAACCTGCTGTATCTGGGTACTCTTAGATGAGATATTCCTGTGATGGGACCCATTTCTGAGTCAGTGCTTGCTTGCAAGGTTGAAATGGAACTGCAACCTTCTTACATTTATCTTGTTTCATAAACAAATGTAAATACCTGAGAACTTTTTATTTCCAGTCACCCTGAGATTGTTGTATATTAGTTGTGGGGGAAGGGGGTGGAGGAGGGGTGTTTGCACACAAATTTTCATACACACACTAACACGGTCACATGTTCACTTTCACACACGTACATGCTCACTCTCATTCTCTCACACACGTGCTCACTCTCACTTCTCTCCCTCTTCCACACACACAGGCCCATGCACACACTCACTCCTCTCAGTCTCCCACATACTCTCTCGCACATGCTGACTCATTCCTATCTCTTCCCCTCGCACATATGCGGATCCATTCACATGTTCAATCACACTCACATTTCTCCCTTTCATACATACACATGCCCTTCAACAGGTCAGTGCAAGCGGGATGAGGATTTTAATGATGTCTGACTATACAAATACATTTTTGTGTGCCTTCAGACATCTCCATCCTTAGCCCAGTTGGCATGGAGCTAACCCAGCATGTCATTTCTTCTTTTCTCATCATGAAAGTACGCCTGTTTGCTAAGAGGCAAAACGGCAGTGGTGCATTTCTTAAAAAATGGTATCAGGTCAGGGCAGGCCCCGGGCGTGGGGTGGAGAGGAGCCTCCCTCTAATAACGTGGCTACGTGGGAGTTTCCGCTGATCTAGTGATGATGGCAGCCTTGCAAGCTGATGCCTCCAGGTGGGCACCCATCTCACCCTCCCTGTACCTGGTATGGGAAAGTGTTGCAATCACGAAAAGTGGCTGGGGTGAGGGCAACGATGGCCCCCACGCCAACCAGCCTTCTCTCTCTTCCTCTGCCACAACTCATCCCCTCCGGTCTTTCTATCCTCTTCTCTCGCCCTCCTCTTTTTTCCCCCAACCTGTCCCCACGTGGCCCAGCTGTAACTCGCTCAATTCCCTCCTGGAACGTCAGTGTTGTAAATTCTCCATCAATTTTGCGTGCTGAGCTGGAGTCCAATCTTTGGCATAACCTCATGTTTACCTTTATCCTTTAATCTGCGCACATTACAGATTTCCTCCGGAAAATCATCCCCGAGGAAAATACTCCGGAATACCTGTCCTCTCACAACACAACAATTCATTTTTTCACTATGTTTCCTGCAATAAACCTCTGGGATACTTTTAAACTGGGTCCTAGTCTCCTAGCTTATGACTGCTGTCGAGGGCTTCTAGATAAACCAGGACAGCCCAGGTTCCACGGATTGTCCCAGAGAAAGCTCACAAGTGAGGCTGATAAGAAGTTGGAGCAGGTGAAGAAACTTGCAAGACTTTGGAATAGCAGGATTGCTGTTTCCAATTCAGAATTGTACGTATTGCTCTTCTGCATACCTGTCAGCATCCCTATTCTTTGCTTTAGTATTACAGAGACAAATTTATAATTGCCTGTAAGCCAGAGCTTCCCAGACCTGCCTGAGGGACCTCACAAGACATTCACACTGACTGTGCTTGAGATACATTTGCATACATTGGAAGCTTCATACATTTGCATATATCTCGTGCACATATATTGTGGATATTCTGAAACCCTGACTGGCTGTGGGAGGGGTCATAGACAGCTTTGGGAAGCCTTGATCTAGGCTGCAAATGTGGAGGTGTACAAAAAAATGAAGCCCCAGGGGTCTCTATGGGCCAGAGGTGAATATCCTCCCCTCCATCCATGCCAACTCCCACGTCTGTTTGCAGGATGAGAAAACCTGAGAAACTGAGCAGGCCAAATGTTGTCAGCGCTGGTCCGTTCACGTCACTGGGGAATTTTGCAGACTAGGAGCCCCAAAGACCCGAACTGAAGGAAAACGCCATGCTTGTGAGCAAACAGATTCCCTTCTGGATTGGGCTTGCAGATTCCCCCCCCCCAATGAATAGAAACAATTGTGCCTTGTAATGGGAAGAGAACAGCAAAGTGCTGTCATTCCATCGGATAGATTTGTGGCAGCTGAATGTTACACTCAACTTTGCTGCTCCAAAAGCTACTTTATAACAAATTGAAGGAAAAATTGGTTCTTACCTGCTAATTTTCTTCCCTTAAGTTCCAATGACCAGTCCAGATGCAAGGGTTTTTTTGCCCTGAACCAGCAGATGGAGACAGAGAACAAAAGCTTTGCTGCACTCTTGGTACTTCAGCTATTGTTCCACCTGCAAGTCTCAGAAAATCTGTAACAAAGCTAAGAGAACACACCCCCTAACTTCCACAAGCAGGGTAAAATTAACCGAAATTTAACTTGCAAACACATCCTCCAGGAGGATTCAAGCAGTACGTATATGTAATCAAAAAGACAGATCACTCATTCATTAGCAAATCCTCACCTTGATTAACTATATAATCATATATGAGGATGCATCAAACACATCCCACTTAAATTTTTAACCTTTATATTTCTTCATATTTTTCCACTACAAATTTTTATCAAAAAACCATCCATATAGCAAAAATAACTTCTTGCTAAAACAGACAAATCCACTCTAAAGTCATTACAAGCGTTACTGTTTCTCAAAAGAGCCCACCACTCTGGAAACTGACCATATTTATCTTTCACACCCAATCAAGCTTAATCAAGTTGTTTCAGCCTTATTTTCTTTATGATTGCACCATATTCACAGATGTGTCCACAGACGTGTTTCACAAGGGTCCGACACCCCAGAAGTATTCACAGATGTATTCACAACCGTATTTCCATAGGTTCACACACCCCAACATAAAGAGCTTGATGTTTCACCACCCAAACGGCTTCATCAGGGGGAATTTTAACAATAATTTTCATCTCGAAAAACAAAAAATTACATATATTCAGAACCATTTTACATTTTCCCACATCTCCCATGTTTCCCTAAAAATAAAATCTCATACTCACGTAGAAAGTATCTCATTTAAACTTTTGGCTCTGTTCAGTTTTTACCTTCCATTTTCATATTCCAGGCGTGATCCAGTGACTCTAAGAGTTCAGAAAACATATACCATAGACACCTTAATCTTGTCCTATCTTACAGCAATTTATCAAAGAGAAAGACATCAATTTTGCACAGAGCTTACCTTTGCTTTCCCCAAAAGACTCGCCTTCACTTAGGCTACAAACGCCATTACTGGCTGCTTCAATTGTTCAAAAAGGAGGCCCAGACTTTTTGAAGATGTGTTTGACCCAACAGTGAGATAGTATGATCAAATATTTAAATATCGAGAAATGATTGGGATGGATGGCACAATTATTTTGAAGGGTGTCGTGGAGGGAGATGTGCACTGATGTGTGGAAAGTTTTTCTTCCCATTTTTATAACATGCCCGGGTATTTGTTTGGAAGGGGGTTAGATATACGATGGAAAATGACGCTTAGGACCCGGATGTTTTTGGGAGTGGTCACGTTTGAGGACGCACGAGGACGTGCAGTACCCGGATGATTTTGGGAGGGGTTATAACCCAAGGCGTAGCCGTGGCGAATAACTGCTGCCTGGAACCTGACCTCTGCTTTGGCTGACTATCCACGGACTGACCACTGGTATTGACCCCTGCTTTGAATAACTACACTTCCTTGACTCTGGCCTTGATCCTTGCCATACATCCAGAGACTCTCTTCTGGCCTTCTCTGGCACCCCAGATTTCTAGCCTGAACATCGACCGCGCATCTTTGATTGTGGTGGGCACACCTCTGAACTTTCTCTCAAGGAGATCCTGCGAGGCCCACCTAAGACCAGGCGGCCCGGGTAACCAAGGACTCAACCCAAGGGAACCCTGGGTTGCTATTGGTGAAGCTCCAACTAGCCTCTATCTCCTCTTGCTCTCTGCCTCCTGGTAGCAGGCGCTCTATGGGTCCTACCAGGGAGCCTACCAATCCTGCACTAGGCCAAGAGTCCACCTCCTGGCGCAACAGGTTGCCAAGACCATGGACTGCGCAGAGTCTCCCGCCTCATGGACCTTTTGAGATCTGGCCGCAACTGTCCAAGAACAACGACGAGTTCTAGAAACTCTAGCATCTTCAGTAGAAGAGTTCTGCTCTCATTTGCAGGATGTAGTAATGGCTAATCCTGTGGGCCTAAATTCTACCCTGCTACCGAGAACATCACTGGTACTGCCAGCTCCTCCTCGTTTCAATGGGGATCCATACCTCTGCTGAGGCTTCCTCAACCAGTGTTTCATGCAATTTGCTCTTCAGCCGTACTTGTTCCTGAAAGAATCAACAAAAATCACTTTCATCCTCTCTCGTCTAGAGGGGAAGGCCCTGGCATGGGCTCCTCCACTTTGGGAGTGTTCTGACCCCATCCTCACTCAAATGTCCCAGTTCATCACCGCCTTCAAGCGGACCTTTGAAGATCCTCATCGTCAGGCGGTTGCGGGTCATCACCTTCTCCACCTCCATCAAGGCTCAAGATCCCTCTTTGAGTTTACAGTGGAGTTCCAGACCCTGGCCACGGAACTGGGATGGCAAGAGGACTGCCTCCGGGTACTCTATCTAGAAGGTCTATCTCCCGCTCTCAAAGACGAACTCACTGTCCGTGAGATTCCTATGTCTCTAGAGGACCTGATTTCCCTTGCTGGGAACATAAGACAGGACCAGCATCCTGTTTCCAACAGTGGCCAATCCAGGCCATAAGAACCTGGCAGGTACCCAAAAACTAAGTCTATTCCATGTTACCGTTGCTAGTAATAGCGGTGGTTATTATCTAAGTCAACTTAATTAATAGCAGGTAATGGACTTCTCATCCAAGAACTTATCCAATCCTTTTTTAAACACAGCTATACTAACTGCACTAACCACATCCTCTGGCAACAAATTCCAGAGTTTAATTGTGCATTGAGTGAAAAAGATCTTTCTCCGATTAGTTTTAAAAGTGCCACACGCTAACTTCATGGAGTGCCCCCTAGTCTTTCTATTATCCGAAAGAGTAAAAAAACGATTCACATCTACCCGTTCTAGACCTCTCATGATTTTAAACACCTCTAACATATCCCCCCTCAGCTGTCTCTTCTCCAAGCTGAAAAGTCCTAACCTCTTTAGTCTTTCCTCATAAGGGAGCTGTTCCATTCCCTTTATCATTTTGGTAGCCCTTCTCTGTACCTTCTCCATTGCAATTATATCTTTTTTGAGAAAATTGACCATCGCCTCCGGCAACGGCACCATGAAGTGAAAGCATCCCGGTTTCCTGCTCAATACCCAGCATGTGCCCCAAGCCCTCAGTTGAAAGCTCTACCGGCACCACCTCCATCCACCAAGGAAAGCATACAAGTCAACCTTGGGCAGTTGTCTCCCGAAGAGCGTCTTCAGCGCAAAAAGCAGGGCCTCTGCCTTTACTGCGGTGCTTCTGGACACCTGAGGCAGGCCTGTCCGATCCGTCTGGAAAACTTCAAGGCCTAAGCCCAGCGGGGGTCCTGAGCTTGGGTGCTACAGTCACCAGCCCCCAACTGTTACTTCCAGTTTCCCTCTCCATGGAATCCCGTTCCTTCGCTACCACTGCTCTGATTGACACGGAAGCCAGTGGCAGCTTCATTATGGACGACATTGTCAACCTCTTGAAAATCCGCGTGCAACTCCTAGAGGTGCCTCTCCGCGTCGCATCTATCCAAGGGGAACATCTCCCCGGATGCATCACACATCGCATGGTGGCCTTCCGCCTCACTGTGGGAACCCTCCACGAGGAAGAAATATCCTTGTACGTCTTGAAAAACTCCACACACTAAGTCATACTGGGCCTTCCTTGACTCCAAACACATGGACCCCAATTTGACTGGCAATCCCTCCAGCTGGTTCAGTGGGGCCCGCAATGCCAGAAACACTGCTTAAAACAAGTACCCAGCAGTGACCATCCTAAAGACTACAACCCTCGCCTGCCTACCGGCTCAGTACTCTGACTTCGAGGACATCTTTTCTAAACAAAAGGCAGACGCACTGTCTCCACTCCGATAGTATAATTGTCCTATCGAACTTCTACCTGGCACTACACCTCCCAAAGGTAGAACCTATCCACTCTCACTTCCGGAGACCCAGGCAATGTCCGAGTATATCAAAGAGAATCTCAAGAAAGGGTTCATCAGACCCTCTGACTTCCCAGCAAGAGCAGGCTTCTTCTTCGTCAAGAAGAAGAATGGAAGACTACACCCTTGTATTGACTATCGGGGGCTGAACACCATCACCCGCAAGGATCACTACCCGTTACCCCTCATCAGCAAATTGTTTGATGTTAGAGTGGATTTGTATGTTTTAGCAAGAAGTTATTTTTGCTATATGGATGTATTTTGATAAAAATTTGTATGGAAAAATATGAAGAAATAAAAAGGTTAAAAATTAAGTGGGATGTGTTTGATGTATCCTCATATATGATTAGATAGATAGATATACACACAGATAGATAGATATACACACACACACATACATATATATATATATTATATATATATCTATTTGTATGTATATCTATCTATCTAATCATATATGAGGATACATAAACACATCCCACTTAATTTTTAACCTTTTTATTTCTTCATATTTTTCCACACTAATTTTTATCAAAAGACATCCGTAGCAAAAATAACTTCTTGCTAAAACATACAAATCCACTCTAAAATCATTACAAGCATTATTGTTTCTCAAAAGAGCCCACCACTCTGGAAACAGTCCATATTTATCTTTCACACCCAATCAAGCTTAATCAAGTTGTTTTATCCTTATTTTCTTTTTCTTTATGATTGCACCATATTCAAGATGTACCATATTCACAGATGTGTTCACAGAACAGAATATGTGTGTGTATATATATATTTATTTATTTATTTTATTTTATTTTTAATTTTTATATACCGAGGTTCTTGTATCAGATACAAATCACTCCGGTTTACATAAAACAGTGAGATGCCCAAAAGGAAGGGGCTTTACATGTAACTATAACTATAAGACAACGGGCTTTACATATAACTATAAAACAACGTACAACTTGAACATGGTATAGAGATAGTTACAAGATAAGGAAAAACTTTTGATATCAATATCATATTATAGTGATAAATAATGATATATTTATAAATAACGAATATATATATACACACACACACACACTCATACACCCAGAAAAGCAGTCTACAGATTCCAAGGGTGGGACTGTGGATTTGTCTGGGAAATTCAAGGAAAAGAAAATTAGCAGGAAAAAAACAATTTTTTCTCCCTTATTGTTCCCCAGACCAGTCCAGATACATGGGATGCACCCAAGACTCCCTAAATGGGACAGGATCCTGCAAGATCCACTCATAAAACACTTGCACTCAACAGCTCTGTGTTTGGCACCCAAACATCCAAATGATAGTGTTTAGCAAAAGTGTGAAATGAAGACCAAGTGGCTGCACTGTAGATCTCCTAAGAGGAGACTAACTGGTCCAAGATGCACCCTGGGCCCCAGTAGAATGGGTCCAAAGACTTGCCGGCACCTTCTGGCGTTTGCAAATGTATGTTGAAGCAATTGGTTCTTTAATCCATTTAGCAACAGAGGCCTTAGTCACATTCTGCCCCATGATAGGACTGCTAAATACTACAAAAAGGTGATCCAATTTTCGAAAACTATTAGTGACCTTCAAATATCTCAGAAGAATCTTATATACATCCATGACATGAAGATCCTGATCCAGTGGAGTAGAATTGGACAGTGACCTCTTAAAAGCCGGTAACTCAACGCACTGATTCACATGAAAAGATAAAACCACCTTAGGCAAAAAAAAAAGGCACCATAGGAATAGAAATTCCATCCTCCAAAAAATGAAGGAAGGGATACCTACACAATAAAGCTTGTAACTCTGAAATATATCTTGCTGAAAAAAATAGGTACCAAAAAGGCCACATTTAGAGTGAGATGCTTCACAGAAGCCCTCGTAATCGGTTCAAAGGGTGGCTTGCACTACACTCTTAAGACAACATTGAGCTTCCACAGTGGTACCCAATGGCAGATGGGTGGATGCAAATGCTTCATGTTTTCCAGATGCAAAGTGGTAGTTGAACCATGCACCTTGTATCAGGATAACACAGCCACATGCATCTTAAGAAAGAGTTTAAGGCCCAACACTTTTGCAACCCTTTCTGCAAGAAAGAGAATCATCAGAATGGAGGCCTGAAATGGGTGGAAACATGACTCTTGACACCAAGACTCAAACACCTTCTAAACACATACATATGCCAAAGATGTAGAACTCCTTTTGGCTTGCAGCAACGTTGTAATGATCTCTTCAGAGTAGCCTTTAACTCTTAACCTCTTCCTTTCAAGAACCAGGCTGCGAGACAAAAGTGATTATTGCGCCGGAGGTGGATCCTTGGGCCGAGGTGGAGTTGACGCAACTTGTAGGTAGGGACCTATGGGTCCCCATGGTCAGCAGGTGGAGTGGGCTGATGAACAGAGGCCATCTGGAGCTTCACCAATACCAGCCCTCATTCCCCACGGGTTGAGCCTTTGGGTGCTGTTATGGTTTCGAGAAGTTTGAGTGGATTCTTGGGTACTGTGGAAGATGACCACGTCCACGGGGAGGAGCCCCGTGGGGAGCCACAGTACTGGGCTAGACTCAGAACGCACAAACACAGAGTTTTGTCTTTTATTGTACAGCTGATGTATTCCACCAGAGGTGGCAGTCTAGGGACCCTCGGCAGAGGGGACCCGTCTCACCAAGATGGTAAAGGGAGATCCAGGTGTAGGTTTCCCAGCACGGCAGAGCTGTAGATGAGACGGAATGAGAATAGATTACTCACTAGATATGGTAGCTGTAAGGTTGACGATTCCACCAGGCAGAAGAAGATGGTTACAGGCACCGAGGCAGGGAGAGCAGGCCCTCGAGGAGCAAGTACCTGATCCCAGTAAGGCACCTGAAAGAAAGAAAAGGGCCCCGAGGAGCGGGTACCCAGGTCACTCCACTGAAACCCTTCTCCTAACTTCCTTTGATTCTATATTTCGGGCTTTTGACTCTTATACGGATCACATTATTGTTTTCTTGGATATATCAGCAGCATTCGATACCATTGACCACCAAATACTTATTTCCATTCTTAAATCTATAGGCATTACAGGTTCAGTACTACAATGGTTCATTTCATTCTTATCAGATCGCATCCAACAAGTCAACATAAACAATTACTCCTCCGATCCATATTCCATTGCATCAGGTGTTCCACAAGGTTCTTCTCTATCTCCTATTCTTTTCAATATCTATCTGTTACCTCTTTGCCGCATATTAGCCTCTTTAAATATAACCTTCAAAATCTATGCTGACGATATACAGTTCATGGTACCATATAATATCTCCTGGACCCATACACTATCATTAGTATCACTATATCTCACAACTATCGATACATGGTTATCTCATAATCGTCTGAAACTAAATCCAAAAAAAACAGAAATAGTTCACCTCTCATCAATCACCGACTCATCTATAGGCCCCCCTTCTCAACTTATATTCAATGGAACAACCATCCCCATTTCAAAATCTGCAAAAAATCTAGGCATAACTATCAATACAGACCTTTCACTAAAACAACACATATCCATGTTAACTAGGAACTCCTTCTACAAACTTCAACTCTTAAAACGGCTACGTCCTTTACTTTTTTTTCATGACTTCCGGACTATTCTTCAATCACTCATTTTCTCTGGACTGGATTACTGTAATTCTCTATATATAGGCCTCCCAGAAAACACACTTCACTCACTCCAACTAATCCAAAATGCAGCAGCACGTATCCTAACAAATTCATCAAAAAAAACTCACATTACTCCAATACTTCAGTCTTTACATTGGTTACCAGTTAAACATAGAATACAATTTAAAATTTTGTCCATTATACATTCTCTTATCTATACTCCCAACTCGGTTACTTTATGCTCCATCCTCCGAATTTACAAACCGACTAGACACCTAAGATCATTGGAAAAAAACCTTCTTGACATTCCCTCACCTCGACAAGCCCGTCTTGATATTACCAGAAAAAGAGCTTTCTCAGTCATAGGTCCCATTCTATGGAATGCTTTACCAGATCCTATCAGATCCATATCCAATCCCAAGCATTTCAAAAAATCTTTAAAAACTCACCTATTTCGAACCGCATTTCAGATACCACCCACTAAATAATCATCTCACACTTCCAGAATACATATCTTCAGTTAGGCACCCAACATTCTCTTGTTCTGTGTATTGATTTCTTTATGCTACCTATTTTATTTTAAACAATTTGTTATTTTATATTAATGAAAAAATTTTTGTAATTTATATTTTATATGTCAACCCATTGTCAACCATTATTGTTCTTACTTTAACTTTTACTTTAATTTTAATTTGTTTTTATTTTCATTTTTATTATTTTTCGATATATGTAAACCGTTTTGACTAAACACTGTTTGTAAAGACGGTATAAAAATACTTTTAAATAAATAAATAGAGAATACCCCGAAGGGTAGAGAGAGCTTCCAGTGGCAGCACGGAAGCGGCAGAGTAGCTTAGACGGGACAAGTCCAATCCTTGCTAACTCACAGGCTGATACAGTACAGTGCGCTCCGATGGAGCGCACTGCTAGCCTGCTCTGGGACGCACGTTTTCCCTTACCCCTTATTCGCTCTCCCACGGACTTTACTGTATTGGCCCGTCAATGAGCTAGCAAACAAGCAAAGGCTAAATACCCGGATGGCCTGCCTATGGTTTAGGCGCTGAGCATGACGGAGGTACTCCAGATTTTTGTGATCCATGAAAACTGTGATCTGATGTTGTGCACCTTCAAGCCAGGGGCGCCACTCCTTGAATGCCATCTTTATTGCCAGTAGTTCTTTATCCCCTATGCCATAGTTCTTCTCCGCTGGTGAGAAGCGTTGGGAGAAAAAGGAGCATGGGTGTAAGGTCTTAGAATCACCGGACTGGCTTAGCACGCCCCCCACGCCTATGTCGGAGGCATCGACCTCTACGATGAAGGGCCGGGTCGGATCCAGATGTTGGAGGCACGGCTTGCTCGAGAAGGCATCTTTCAGTTTCTGGAATGCTGTTACTGCCTCCATTGACCAACTGGCAAAGTTGGCACCTTTCTTAGTCATTGCTGTAAGCAGAACAGTTAGTGAGGAGTAGTTCTTGATGAATGTTCAGTAGTAGTTAGTAAATCCCAGAATCGTCTAAGAGCCTTCAGACCTGTGGGTTGTGTCCATGTTCCGAGGTTCCCGCCATGACGTGGATAAAGACGTGGGTGGCGTGCGCGCGCACACCCTAGGAGGCACTTTGAAGAAACATGGCATGAGGCTTTGCCATAGCTGTTCTGGGGACACCGGAGAATGCGGCTTGCAGACACGGCGGTAGCCATCTTCCCAAGGCTAGCGGGGAGAGCAGAGAAAAAAGGTGAGGCACAAGGGTTGAAGCCGTCTGAGACCGACAGACGCAACAGATAGCCAGGGCCGGCTGGACTTAGGTGGGCCTCTGTATGTGGTCGATGAAGAGATCGTGACCAGCCCAGAGACAGCAGAAGGAAGATGGTACAGTCTTACACTGGACAAGGTAGTGTCCTGGAGACTCAGGCACCACAGGAACGAAGGCAGACAGGGGGCACCCGAGCAAGAGCAGGCCGAAGCCTGAATAGACTAAGTCCAGGTAGTAGGCTGAAGAGGCATCGAGGAACAGGTTGGAGTCAGGGCTGGTGGCAATCTGGAAGCAGTGGCAAGCAAGGCTAAGGTCTGATCACAGAGATAGTGAAGCGTAGTCAAATGATGCTGAGGTCTGGGTGTGGAGAAAGGCAACAATGTAGTTAGGCAATGCAGAGGTCTGGGTGTGGAGAGAGGCAACGACGTAGTCATGCAATGCAGAGATCTGGGTCTGGATCTGCTTCACTTTTTTGAAGGAGTTAATAAACATGTGGATAAAGGTGAACCGGTAGATGTAGTATACTTGGATTTTCAGAAGGCGTTTGACAAAGTTCCTCATGAGAGGCTTCTTGGAAAAGTAAAAAGTCATGGGATAGGAGGCGATGTCCTTTCGTGGATTACAAACTGGCTAAAAGACAGGAAACAGAGAGTAGGATTAAATGGACAATTTTCTCAGTGGAAGGGAGTGGACAGTGGAGTGCCTCAGGGATCTGTATTGGGACCCTTACTGTTCAATATATTTATAAATGATCTGGAAAGAAATACGACGAGTGAGATAATCAAATTTGCAGATGACACAAAATTGTTCAGAGTAGTTAAATCACAAGCAGATTGTGATAAATTGCAGGAAGACCTTGTGAGACTGGAAAATTGGGCATCCAAATGGCAGATGAAATTTAATGTGGATAAGTGCAAGGTGATGCATATAGGGAAAAATAACCCATGCTATAGTTACACAATGTTAGGTTCCATATTACGTGCTACAACCCAAGAAAGAGATCTAGGTGTCATAGTGGATAACACATTGAAATCATCGGTACAGTGTGCTGCGGCAGTCAAAAAAAGCAAACAATGTTGGGAATTATTAGAAAGGGAATGGTGAATAAAACGGAAAATGTCATAATGCCTCTGTATCGCTCCATGGTGAGACCGCACCTTGAATACTGTGTACAATTCTGGTCGCCGCATCTCAAAAAAGATATAATTGCGATGGAGAAGGTAGAGAAGGGCTACCAAAATGATAAGGGGAATGGAACAGCTCCCCTATGAGGAAAGACTAAAGAGGTTAGGACTTTTCAGCTTGGAGAAGAGATGGCTGAGGGGGGATATGATAGACGTGTTTAAAATCATGAGAGGTCTAGAACAAGTAGATGTGAATCGGTTATTTACTCTTTCGGATAGTAGAAAGACTAGCCACTGCCATTAGGAATGGTAACATGGAATAGACTTTTTTTGGGTTCTTGCCAGGTTCTTATGGCCTGGATTGGCCACTGTTGGAAACAGGATGCTGGGCCTGATGGACCCTTGGTCTGACCCAGTATGGCATTTTCTTATGTTCTTATGGAGAGAGTCGATGGCGTGGTCAGGCAATGCAGAGGTCCGGGCTTGGAGAGAGTCCATGGCGTAGTCAGGCAAAGCAAGTCAAAGTCCGTGTAGGCAATCCGAGGAAAGGTGAAGAGCAGGAACGAAGGAGCAAGGAGTCAGGAACCAGGAACAGCAAGGAACAGGAACACGGAAGTGAGACGAATTTCTCAGGCGGCAACGAGCACTCGACCAGCGAGGAGATCTGTAGCAAAAGCAAAGCTAGGGAGCGGAGCCCAGGCTTAAGTACCAGTGCTCCACTGACGTCATCATCCGCGGCTCGCTGCGGTTCGGTTCCGCTGCGGGCCCTACATAAGCATTAATGATGTGCGTGCGCGCGCCTAGGGAGGGGTGCATTGCCGAGAAACAGCATATCTCCACAGGCCACACGGAGAAGCCCGACATGGAGCAATGGAAGTGGTGGCTGGACTGGGAACGCCAATTATTGTAGCTGAGCTGGAGGCACCAGGGTAGGCCTGAAGACGGAGCTGGTAGCCCACCGCCGCCAGGGACAAGGAAACAGGAGCTGGAGTTACTGCAGAGAGGGCCGTGTCGCCGGTCTGCCATGGACAGCACATGTAACAGTGATATGCCTATTCCAAGAAAAATTGGATCTTGATACAGCAGTCCAGGTACCTGACCTAGCTATAACAGGCCATCCATTGCAAGACTGACGAGATCCACAAATTACGGTCATCTGGACCATTCTGGAGCCATTAGGATCACTAGAGCTCTTTAAGATCTTACAACACATTTTCTGTGATGATGTTCGTCGCTGCTGTATTGGGAAATTGTCCTCACCTAAATGTATTAAATGCAATCAGGAGACAGGCACCTTGGCACATCGGCTGTTTACTTGCCCTGTTCTGACGCCGTTTTGGAATAAAGTACTTGACGTTGTTGTTGCTCAATGCACAGGCTCCACTATTGGCCTGATGGGCAAACTACTTTTAACTGGCTTACGGGGTGTCCTCTCCACCTATAAATTATCTCTGGATAAGTTCGGCCATACTGCAGTGTTATTGGCATGCCGCACAATCTTGGCTGACTGGATAACGCCGGGCACGCCCCCTACTCTGCGGGCCTGGTATAGTCAGCTTGTATCCTCAATGCAAATGGAGTGACTAACTGCTTTGAACAGCATGAGAGAACAGGATCCAATTTTATAGGACTTGCTGGTCAACCTGTTATACTTCACTACCAATGAATATTCAATCCAATCTACTTGTCACTGGTTATCACCCATCTTGGACCTAACTCAGTCTCCTGAGCCTATTGGACTGACAAACACAAAGACATCTGGTTTGTAGCCAAAGTGTAGTAATGTGGGGAACAAGCATTAAATGGCATCTGATATCTGACATTCTATGCTTAACTGTTGAAGTTTGCAATAGGGGAGTTATCTCCCAGGGGGTGGGGGTTTGCGAACAGTGTGGGAGAATGTTTGTGGTTGTATGCAGCATGAATGGGTTGTGTGGTATTGCATGAGTTTGGTCTGATCACTATGGTCTGGTGGAGCTATAAAAGAGTGCACGCAGGAAGTTATTCAGGTTGGTTAAGATAATCAAGGGGAATAATCTTGTATTGTAAAACTGCAAGATTCTTGACTTGTATACGTGTACACTTGCTGAACTACACTGGCTTCCAATTGAACAAAGAAAGAATACAATACAAAGCATTGTGTATAATTCATAAACTAATCCATGATGAAAAGGCCGACTGGCTTAACACAGCACTGCGTGTACATGTACCACACAGAAACCTTAGATCTGCCAATAAAGCTCTACTAACTATTCCTTCTGTTAAATCAGCACGACTCACTCAGGTAAGGGAGAGAGCACTGTCGCTGGCTGGACCTGTTCTATGGAACTTCATGCCACTCGAAATAAGGATGCACAGAAATTTGAAACTATTTAAAACCAATCTGAAAACCTGGCTTTTTAAATAAGCGTTTTATAAAGACAAAGAGAAGAAGGAAAACAGTTGAAAGATAAGGACACACCAAGTAATCAGTTTTTTTCCTCTAATATCTCCAATTGCATATTAATGCTAGATTTGAACTGCTTGACAGTTTTTCAACCGACATATAAGCCTTAATTAACACATAGTCTTTTCTTATTAAAATATGTTACCGTTCTATGCTGGCACATGTATAATTTGTAATCTATACCAATTATAGTTTTTTCTTATTGTGCCTTTCTGTAAACCGTTGTGATGGTGAATTAACTTAACGACGGTATAGAGGAGTTTTAAAATAAATAAATAAATAAATAATAAATAAATATTGAGCCCCCCCCCCATACAGTTTTAGTTGTACCTGCTTATACTCACTAATAAAAATGATTTTGACAAAAAAAAGAATCACCGGAGCTCAATGTCTCTCTATCCATGTTATTACTCTGCCTATTAGAGGCCAAAGAGGGAACACATATAGGAGCACTTCCTGACACCATGACTAAGATATGATGTCGAGCCTTTTGGATCCTGACTCTCACCTCCAACTAAAGAACCTTGGCACCTTGGTATTTTGTTGTGACGCCAACAAATCTACTTTAGGCATCCACCATCTGGACTCAATGAGAGAGAATGCCTTCTCCACTAGCTCCCATTTTCCGGGATCCAGACTGTGCTTGCTTAAATAATGTGCCTGCACTTTCTCTACTCTGGCAACCTAAGATGCAGACAGAACCCTCAAATGCCTCTTGGCCCACTGGAGTAACATTCCCAAGGAGACCACTGGGCTCCTAGTTCTTCCTTGCCTATTGATATAGGCCACTGCTATGCATTTTCTGACAGCACTTTGACCTCCTTATCTTTGATCAAAGGTAGAAAGAACAGCAACACCTTCCTGATCACCCACATCTCTAAACAACTGATGGACCAGATGGCCTCCTTCAAAGGCCACCGACCCTGAGCTGTTGCCCCTGACAGATCACCCTCCATCCTGACAGACTGGCATCCATCATCACCAGCACCCAATCTGGGATTTTCAACTGCATTCCCCTCTACAATATTCTGTGAGAGACATCAGGACAGACTTAATCTGGCCTCCCTCTCCTAGAGTAGTGTTAGCGCTCACCCCGCCAGGAGGGCGGAATGAGCGATCTGATATCGATCAGCTTCTCCCAAGGGGAGGAGTTGGCAATCTGATAGGCTGGGCTCCTGTAGGAGGAGAGGTTAGCAATCTGTTAGTGCTCTGCTCTCCCAGAAGGTAGGAGTTGGCAAAGTGTTATGCTTTGTTCCTGAATAAAGAGGAGCCAGCAACCTGTATGATCCTCACAGGGAGTAGGCTATCTGATATGGTCTAATGTGGGTTGGCTCCCACAGAGTGGCAGATGATGATACCACTCTATTAGTGTAAGGAATAACACTTAGTAGAAATAGTGAATCCCTGGGCCGATGGCAGATGACAGCGCCCTCAAGTGGAGATCCTGAGAGGGACCACCGGCTAGGCTGGAGTATTAAGACAAACACAGATAGTTCTTTATTAGACAGGAAGTAGAACCACCAGAGGTAGCAGTAGTGAGCTGATGTGCCCGGCAGGGCTGAAGTCCTTCAGATACTGGAGCTATGATCTCTGAGTTGCTGAGCTGTAGGGAGAGACTATAGGTAGTGAGTAGACAGGGTATGCTGGATACATAACCAGTGATAGATGATACACTCACACTTGTAGATATCTGAAATGTCTTCTTATGCAGCAGAGAGTCTTCAGTATTCAGGAACAGGAGCCGCAGGTGAATACTGATTCTTATAGGCAGTCTGAAATAGAACTCACAATAACTGTATATGGGATGGCTTCTGGAATAGAAGAGAGGCTAGGAGAGATTTAGAAACATAGGCCCTCGTGGAGCGAGTAGCGGTTCCTATCTGTAAATCTGTAATAGTAATCCATAGGATATAGGTATGCGATATCTTCTGAGGAAGAAGAGAGTCTGAGAAAGGTATTAGGAACATAGGCCCTCGTGGAGTGAGTACCGGTTCCTATTCTGCAATCTGCAATAGTAACTCACGATCTCCGTACCTGCGATAACGTCTTAGACTGAAGGGAGTCTTAGAGATTAGGAACATGGGCCCTCGTGGAGGGAGTA
This sequence comes from Rhinatrema bivittatum, assembly GCF_901001135.1. NCBI lineage: Eukaryota > Metazoa > Chordata > Amphibia > Gymnophiona > Rhinatrematidae > Rhinatrema > Rhinatrema bivittatum. Next base: position 224,029,719 of record NC_042622.1, on the reverse strand, counting down.
CTGGTTCCTGTCTGTAATAGGACTCACTGTGTTTATGTCTGCGATCGCCTCCAGGCAATAGGAGTCTTCTGAGTATTCGGGAATGTAGGCCCTTGAGGGGTGAGTACCGGATCCCGTCCAACAATCTGAAATCAAGAAGAGAGAGAGCGGGGCCCCCGAGGAGCGGGGACCCCTAGGTGAGTCTGTAGAGGCAGAGCAGCGGAGAAAGGATTCCCCGAGAGTTGTGAGGAAGAGGTTCCTACCCTTGTCCTTGCTAACTCGAATTGAATTAGCAATCAAAGACCTTTTATGTTGGAAGCGAATGCTGTCACTACGGGGGGACGCCCCCGAGGTTCGCGCCCTTGATGGTACAAAGTCGCGAGCGCGCGCGCCCTTACGTCATCAGGAACATGGCGGATCCGTAGCGTCATGCCAGCCCGGGGATTCCAGGAAGAAAATGGCGAGGAGAAGCCGCGGCCACATCTGTCCGTCAGAGCCGAAGGGAGTCGCCACAAGGTAGAGAGGGTGGAGCGAGGGAGAGAATAGGCACGAACGCAACAAGTGGGTGTGATGAAATCCTGAAACTGAAGACTCCAATGCATGAAGAGGGTTCTCTACAGTGGTCTTATATGAGCAGATACCCAGGACACCAGATCCAGCATAGATGACATAGATCCTAGGACCTGAAGGTAATCTCAAACCCTGGGACCCCTCATACACAACAGCTGCTGAACCTGTCCCTGAAGCTTTAATCGTCTTTCTATGGTAAGGAACTCCTTGTCCATACTTGTCTTGAAACAGATCCTTAGATACCCCAAGGTCTGGGAGGGATCTAGTCTGCTCTTGGCAAAACTGATTACCCATATTAGACTCTATACTAGAGTGATCATCCTGCTTATACCGTGACAACAATCCCATTGCCCTGAACAATCAATTATCCAGATATGGGTGCATTAAAATGCCCTCTCTGCCCAAAGTCAATGCCACGCCCACCATCATCTTGGCAAACATGTGAGGGGCTGTCACCAAGCCAAAAAAGACAGCAAATCTGAAAAATCTCTGATGATCTTTCCAGTTAGGGATATGCAATTAAACTTCCGAAAGATCCAAATTCACCAAAACTGTCCTTTCTTCACTACTATAATCACAGACCAAAGAATTTCCATGCAAAGGTGGGGCACTTGCCAAGTATGTGTTGACTGTCTTTAAATCCAAGATTGGATGAAATGTCCCCTTCTTCTTAGGCACCACAAAGTAGATGGAGTAACGTCCTAGATCTTTTTCCCTGGCTGAAACAGAGATCACTGCTCTTAAAAGGAGGAGATGCTCCAAGGTGGATTTTACAGCTTCCTTTTTTGCTTGGGAGGCACACAGAGACCAAAAAGGCCTTGCAGACTGGCTGAGCAAATTCTAAGGTGTAGTTGTCTTTTACCACTGACATAACCCATTGGTCTGTTATCATGGTCCATGGGAGAAGCGGCCTATATGCACAATCAAAGAGTGGACCAATGGAGCTTCATGGGGAACTATTAAGGCTTCAGGTTCCAGAGCCAGAGCTGTCCCATGTATTCCTCTTACTTCCCTGAAAGGATTTCAAGTTGTCTGTCACTGTGATGAAGAGCTTTTTCGCATGATAATGTCTGGCTTCGCAAAATTGCTGCATGCCAGGGGAAAATTTATGATTCCCCTTAGGCTTGTCTTCAGGCAACTTATGAGCCTTAGACACTCCCAAGTGCTTAACCAACTTGTCCAAATCTTTCCCAAAGAGCAATTTACCCCTAAAGGTAAAATAACCAATCTTTGACTTGGACCACCCGACTGCAGCCTAATTGCACAATTACAACAATTGTCTCACTGACTGCTGACTTCATGTTTCTGGCCGAGATGTGAACCAAGTTATACAAGGCATCCACAATGAAGACTAAGGCTGACTCTAGACCCTCCACTTCCTTCTTCAACACAGACTCCTCAAAAGTCCATCACTGGGGCTGCAGCATCCAGCCCAAACAAGCATGAGCCATGAAGTTTCTACATACCACCGCCCTGAGCACCAAGGCAGACATCTCAAACATTTTCTTAGATGAATTTCCATCTTATAGTCCTGAGGATCCTTACGTTTCCTACAACCCTCAACTGGGATAGTGGTTTTCCTTGTCATAGCTGATACTAGGGATGTGCATTCGTTTCATACATTTCCCATTACATGTCAATTAGATGTGCATTCGTTTCATACGTTTCATAAGTTTCATATTACATGCTTGTATAGGAAACGTATGAAACGAATGCACATCCCTAGCTGATACCAAGGCATCCAACTTGGGAAGCTTAAACAGCTTCACGGTATCCTCAGATAGAGGGTATAATTTGGCTATGGCTCTTCCAACCTTCAATCCAGTCTCTGGAGCATCCCATTCCTTAAACACAAAGACGTTTACAGACCAAGGAAAGGGGAAAGTCCTAAGGGATCCCCTAGGCCATTCCAAAATAGGATACTCCCCTTCCTGTGTCAATTCTGCCTTACTCTCTTTGATCCCAAGCTCTGCAAGAACCTGCACAATCATGTCTGGTAACTCATTTTCTCTAAAACTCCTTATAACCTTAGGATCATCACCTTTGGCTTCTGAAATCTCATTTTCTTTTAGAGAGTCCCCCTTTGCGTCTTCATCCCTCAGGAGGTCTCCATGAAGCTCTACCGGAGAATCCTCCCCAGAGCCTCCTGGATCCAGCTCTAAGCTCCTTTTCATGAGATGGCCGCTGTCCCCGCTCTCTCTGCTTCTGCCTGAGATACAGAAACTGTAGTATGGGGCTGCTTATTAATCTTTACTTTTTAAAAATCTGCAGCTAAACAGGCCTCGCCGGAAGGACCCTCGCCACTGCCTTCACACAAGCCTGAGGGGGGTAAAATCACCCACACACGGTACAGCAGCTTCCCACATTGCCCAGATGTGGTCTTCTTGCCTAAATTTGCTGCTCAGGAAAAGGCAACTCTGCAGAATAAAATTTTCACCTCACCCTCTGTGCAAACTCCAGCACCACAGGAAGGAACTGCCGACTCTGAGCTGCCTGACCTCTCTGTAGCAAGCCTTCTGCATACCTCCATGCAAGTTATCCAGGACCCAGCACAGCGGAAAAAAGCCGCCAACTGTCTTGAGCAGCTGGGCTCTAGCGGCTCCCAGCTGCTTCCTGCACTACCTGTGGTGCTTTCAAAGTTTCTTAAAGGCAGAGCGCACCCAAAAACCAAAAAAACAGTGGAAGAGGATAAAAAGTAAACTTCCTTGAGTTGAAACTTCCTGAATCAGGACTGGACCATCCACAAAGGGGAGGAAGAAGATAGCCAGTGGGGCTGGCTCCGTTAGATCCTATCAGGACCTCCGTAAAATTGAGCATCCGTTTTCTGAACCTGCTGACAGCCACCTCTCCTGGGTTTCTGTTGCTAAGGAGGTGCTAGGGACGTGCTGATGTCCCAGGCGCCTCCTTTTTAGCATGACCCTTCATTTAAATACGGTATTGCGCACCCGTGAGAGGTGACTGCGCACGCGTTGCGAGAGCGGCCCGTTTTCCCGCACGCTTTACAGTATCGGCCTGTTAGTGATTAAGGATAGTAAAAGTCGCATCAGCAAGTTACCCCCATGTTCATTTGTTTCCCAAGCCATGAAAGTCAGGACCCTCGTTGATTGATGCCTGAATCCAATTCCCCTTTTCCCACTGCCGTTGAAGCAGAGAGCAGTGATGGAGCTGTGATGGAGTTGCATTAATTGTTAAGAGTAGCAACTGCCGCACCAGCAAGTTACCCCCAGTTATCCCCATGCACTCTTTTCTCTATTTCCAACCTCTAGCCTTTAGAGCAGTGGTTCTCAAACTTTTTCCCATCGTGACCATCTGATGGGCAATGCTCCCATGTGTGACACGCCGCTCACAACAATCCACAGCTAAGCTAAAAAAACAGCCTCAGTATTACTTTTTTTTTTTTTAAATCATTTTTTAAATAAGAGACAAAAGACAAAATCATCATCTCAGCGTCAACTACAGCTGCCAAACAATACATAGTCTGGGTCACAAGCAAAACAAGTGCCACCCAGCTTATATTATTAAGGAGACAACTATACACATAGTAACAATAAAGCAAAATTGCAACAACAAAAGGGATAAAAGGCACAAATAATATAGCAAAAATAAAAAAAAACCCCCATATCTGGCAAACATGCCCCCACATGCTTTAAGAAAGCAATGAACGCAGGGTTCCTGAATCCTGTCTCTCCCACACCCCCCCCCCCTTCCATACCCTCCCTCCCTGTCCAGGAAACCATGATAAGAATTAAGATAAGAACTATCAAGGGGAAGCGATCTAGTCGTGACGGTAGCCAGCAATAAAAAGAAAGTGAAAACAAAACATAACCCTGGCTCCCATAGAGGGCACCCCACTCAGATGGAGAGATACCAATAGCAATAAAGAATACCCCCTCAATTAGCCTCCAAAGCGTGGAAACTTACAGTACTAGAATTATAGGGTACCCACTGTTACGATTGTGGACCCTTGGGCTGGCTAGAAGACGTTGATGCAGCGCTGCAGGAATACCCACAGCAGAGTCGTAGCTGGGAGGTGGACTTGAATCAGAGATTCAAGAGAATCTTCACCACTGAAGACCCAAGATCCCCCTGGGAGGAGCCCTTGAGTACCCGAGCTGTTTAGACTTAAGCGTGGACTCTGGGAATGAAGGTACGAAGAGAGTCCCAGACGAAGAGAGTCAAAGGAGAAGTCGGAGCCCGGAGACCAACTGGAACTTCACCACTGGAAGCCTGAGATTCCCCCGGGAGGATCCCTTGAGGACCCGAGCCGCTTGGACTTAGGTGCAGTCTCCAGAGGACGAGAGTCTAGAAGATAAGCCCGAATCAAGGCACTATGTCTTACGGGCGACGGTCGCCCGTATGACATAGTGAGGGCAAAGGTAGCGCCGGCGCCATTTTGAAGATTGGCAATATGGCCCGCCTGCAGGAGGTCGCTCCCGGACCCCCGCTGGACTTTTGGCAAGTCTTGTGGGGGTCAGGAGGCCCCCCCCAAGCTGGCCAAAAGTCCCTGGGGGTCCAGCGGGGGTCCGGGGGCGATTTCCTGCACGCGTGACGTCGGGAGCCAGGAACCAAAATGGCACCAGCACTACCTTTGCCCTGTCACATGATAAGGGCAAAGGGCCACCGGCGCCATTTCTTAACGCAGCCGTGGTCAGAGAGCTGGAGATTGCGTCGGGACCCCAAGTAATTTAAAACATTTTGGGGGGGTTCGGGAGGGTGGGGGATTTGTTTTAAAGGTTCGGGGTGGGTTTTAGGGTTTTTTTGGTGTGCCGGTTTTCCTGCCCTCCCACGATTTACGATTTTTAACAATTTTTAACCAAAAAAACCCACGACGATCAGATTTCCCTCCCCCCCAGCCAAAATCGATCGTTAAGACGATCGATCACACAATTCACACCCCTATTAAATATAAGGCGGAGTTTTAAAGTTGTTCTTCAAAACTATACGATGAAGCCTGTTATGAAGGTCAAGGTAACATAGGTTTGTTGAGTCAATAATATGGGATTGCTGGACTTTATGGTACTTCTTACATACTGGAGGTATATTGATGACATTTTTATGGTATGGAGAGGAAATGAAGTAGAACTAAGTAATTTTTACATCTGGTTAAATTCATTAGACCCAAACTTGAAATTCAGTATGTCATCCTCAGAAGAAGTTCCTTGTTTAGATATATTGATCAAATTGAAAGGTAACAAGTTCTACATGGATATTTACAGAAAGCCTACTGATACAAATACATTTTTAGAATACTCTAGTTGCCATAATAGGACATCTATGTACTAGAGAGGACGAGTACAAAACAAGGGCATCAGAGATGAAAGAAAGATTTAAACAAAAGAACTATCCGGCTAATCATATTAATGAGGGATACGAATGTGCTTTAAGGAGAAATGGAGAAGAATTATTACAAAAAATGAAAAAAGTACAATTGGATACCATTATATGTCCGCTGACTTATAACCATATGTCATATAAAATCACTAAAATCTTAAGGAAACACTGGAATATTCTTAAAAACTTAAAATGCTTTGAAAACAGTAGGCTAATTATTGCTAACAAACGTGAGCGGAATTTAAACGATTTTTTGGTACCTTCAGCCCTTCCACAACAGTCTGCAAAGGATATCAGACCACTGGGACACCGCCCTTGTGGATCGTGTTCGGTATGTTGTGTGACTATGAAATAGATGTTGTTATAATTAATGGCCACCGCACTCCATTTAAACTTAGAAGTTTCATGAATTGTAAAAGTGATGGCGTAATTTATGTGGCTAAGTGTCCCTGTGACAAATGGTATATCGGAAAGACCATTTGTCCATTACACAAAAGATTAATAGAGCATAGAAGTGCCATTAATAGAAAAATAGAAGGAAAATCTATGGTGGAACATTCGGTGGTTGCTGACCACAAATTTGAGGATTATAGATTCTGTGTATTATGTAAACCAAAACTATCTTGGAGAGGAGGCAACTTAGTATATTATTGAGAATAGAACAAAGATTAATTTTTAAGTTCAACACAATGTTCCCTCGAGGTTTAAATCAGGATATTGATTTTACAGTATTTCTATAACCATTGATGTCAATACAGTATTCTTGTGATTTTTTAATTTTTTAAATTTTTCAATATGTTTTTAACCTTCTATGTTTACATGATGAAAGGTATAGATTTTTAGTTTTTATTACAAAATCAAGGCTTCAAACACCCCATCATCATAATAAAAATTATTTCATAATTCAATTTAATGTTTTAGAACAAACTTCAATCAATATATATATATTTTATTGCGATTTCACAATTCTTCAGACCAACTTAGGCCTGGATTTATCATTTTCGCATAGATAATGCACATCTATTTATTTATTTATTTATTTTTAATTTTTCTACAGATCACACCGGTTTACATGATAACAACAAAATTCGCTTAGGAGCGTTACATATAACAAATAACATATAACATATAACAGAGAGCAACATAACAAAGAAGGCATCAAAATATGAAAAGAATTTTAACTTAATATATAGTAAGCAGAACATATCCTATCGTATCAATTAACTTCTCGTAAATATGTATCGGTGGAAAGTTTTGGAAAGGTGGGTGGGAAACAAAGTGAGAGCCAATTAAGGTGGAAAGAGAGGGGGAATAAACAGTCGGAGGTTGCCAGAACTAAGAGACTATAAAGGCTGGAATCTGGATTATGGGAAGAATAGCATTAGGAGTCCGGGAAGGCTAGGCTGAATAGCCATGTTTTAAGTCTTTTTTTGAAGGAGGATGGACATTGTTATTGCCTGAGGTCTGGTGGCAATGTGTTCCATTGATGGGGTCCTGCTGTCGAGAGGGCCCTCTTTCTTAGGGCTGATTTTGCTTGTGGGGCAAACAGGGTGTCTTTATAGGCGCTTCTAATGGGTCTGAATGAGGTGTGAGGTGTGAATTGAATGGTGGTGTCGATGGATGTGAGGTTGTGTTTAGCTTTATGGATAATCGTGAGGACTTTGAAGAGGATCCTGAACTTGACAGGAAGCCAGTGGAGGTGCTGAAGAACGGGGGTGATATGATCTCTTTTTTTGGTGTTGGTGAGTTTTGAACCATTTGAAGAGGTTTTATGGTGTTAGCTGGGAGTCCAAGCAGGAGGGAGTTGCAATAGTCCAGTTTTGAGAGGATGATGGATTGCAATACCAGTCTAAAATCTTGGAGGTGAAGAAGAGGTTTTAAATTTCTGAGAACTTGTAATTTGAAGAAACAATCTTTCGCTGTGGTGTTCACGAAGTTCTTTAGGTTAAACTGATTATCTAGGATCACGCCTAGATCTCTGACGAAAGGAGATGATTTGATCGTTGAGTTGACCGAATGAGCTGGGGATGGTGATGTTGGGGGTTTGTTGAGGATTTCCTTTGAGATGATAAGAATCTCGGTTTTGTCACTATTTAGGACCAGGTTGAGTGTGGCAAGTAGTTGGTTAATTTCTTGGAGGCAGGTGGTCCAGTGGTTCAATGTTTCTTGAAGAGAGTTTTTGATCGGGATGAGGATTTGGACATCGTCCACGTAGAGGTAGTGAGAAAGTTTTAGTCTTGTGAGTAGGTGGCAGAGTGGTATAAGGTATATGTTGAAGAGTGTTGGAGAAAGGGAAGATCCTTGAGGGACACCTTGGTTGGAGCGAACAGGGGGAGATTCTTTATTGTTGATCCTGACTTTGTAGTATCTATTGGATAGGAAGGATCTGAACCAATCATGGGCATCTGAACCAATCTTACGCAAGCGTTAGAAAAAGGGGCGATTCTATGTAAATGAAGGACTTAGCGCTTTGCAGCGAAACTTTTAGCAGACTGCGATATTATCGAGGTTTGCGAAATGTCTTTGCAATCTGCGAAACCGTTTCGCTGTTTGCGAAACGTCATCGCGTTTTGCGAAACGTCATTGCGTTTTGAGAAAAAAGCTTAAAACTTTATCGCGTCCCTCGATAATGTATCAAGGTATAAAAGCTAACTTCCTGGCCCTCCTCCTTTGAGGGTGTGGAAGGAGTTTGGTTAGAGGAGGTAGGTGTTGGAGGTGCTTTAAAGTTCTAGTGATTACTAATTGCGGAGTCTTGTTCCCTGTTCTCATCTGTTTACCTTAACCTTTGTCTTTTGTCATATCTGTTGGAGTGAAAGCCCGTTTGCCACTTGTTTGTCTTTTTGTGTGAGGAGTGGTGTGGAGGAGGCGAGGCATGGAGGAGGAAGGGAGGCATGGAGGAGTGGTGTGGAGGAGGAGGTGAGGCGTGGAGGAGTGGTGTGGAGGAGGTGAGGCGTGGTGGAGAAGGTGAGGCGTGGAGGAGTGTTGTGGAGGAGGGGAGGAATGGAGGAGTGGTGTGGAGGAGGTGAGGAGTGGTGTGGTGTGTAGGATGGAATGTGAGAGGAAGGGTAAGAGAGGTGAGAAGAGGGGTGTGGAGAGTAGAGGGAGGGAGAGGGAGAGGGAGGAAGAGGGGTGTAGTGGTAGGGGAAGGAGGAGTAGGAATAGGGACAGGGGTAGTGTGAGAGACAGGCAGGAGGGAAGGGATAGGAGGATGGGGTGGGGGAAGGGGGAAGGGGTTAATCAGGTAGGAATGGGGGAAGGAGCTCCTCAGCATAGGAGTAGACAGACAGGGCAGAGGGGAAGGGAGTTGGAAATGCAGGCTCAGGTGGAGGGGGGGGGGGGGGGAGGATGAGAGTGGTGAATCTGGTGGGACAGAGAGTGAGGGCAGGGAGGACACCCATCCGGAAGTGGCACCCCCGTCAGGCAGCCAGGCAAGGCAGAGACAGCGTGCAGCAGAATGATCTTCTGATCGCTGGTGAGCTGCAGCACTATGCACACCTATTGGGGAACCCTGCTGCTAAGACCTCCAAAGCAGACGATCAGCCGGCACAGTGGCATAAGGCGCAGCTGGGAGCAAGGGTCGCATCGGTACAGGGATCTGAAGGCACATCTTAAGGCCAAGATTGCGGAAAGGAACCGGTATCAGCGCCAGACAGGAGGAGGGGCCCCTTGCCCCATTCTCTTCACAGACCTGGAGACCCAACTCATGCAGCGGCTGGGACCGGACGTCTTTGAAGGGATGCCTCGGCGGCTAGACACCTCACATCTCGCTGCTGGTAAGTTGTGCGCTGCCCTCTGCTCCCCCAAAACCTTCTGCTACACAGCAAATGTACAGTTAAAGTCTATTAAACCTGCTTTTTACCCTCAAACTTGTGCTCCAAAGCTTGTGCGCTGCCCTCTGCTCCCCAAAGCTTCTGCTACACAGAAACAACATAAGGTTGAAAGCTACCTGCTATGTATGAGGATTACTAGGTCAAATAAAAAGCTGCACCTCCCATGCAAACTGACACATTGGTACTTACGTACTCTCTCTTGTTTTCCCTCTGTTTCCACAGAACACTCCAGTCCCAGCCAGGAGCGTCCAGGACCCAGCTGGGAAGGCCCAGGGACGAGCCGTGATCCCCCGGGGATGACCCGGCCACCCATGATAACAAGGCCATTTACAATGGATGCCCAGACACAGTGGTCGTCGGAGGAGGAGGAGGAAGAGGAGCAGCCTGAGAGACTCCCCCCCCCCCCCCCTCCCTCTATGGAACGCAGTCAGCAGTGGAGAGAAGCCCCCTCAATCTAACATTAGACCTCCACTCACTAACGGAGCAGCCTGACTGGGCTGTTTCAGAGGAGCCTCCGAGCAGCACACCACGTGGCGTAAGTGTCAGCCCAGCGATGCCAACCTTGCAGCCACTCAGGCCATCAACCAGCCCTGAAGCACAGCCACCCTGCCTGCCATGTACCTGTGCCACTGATAGCTCCATCGCTTGCACCAGCACCACCACCACTATTGGGCCCTGCTTCGTCATCCCCCAGTGGCAGATCCCCTGGCAGGCACACATGCAGAGCAATTGCGTGCAGAACTGCGTGGGGTACGGCGAGCCCTCACCCGGCCACAATAGACTGAGGGAGCTAGGGATAGCAGCAGTCACCCAATCAGGGAACAGCATCAGGGCAGCTCTCCGCACCCTCTCAAACAATAACGCTCCAGATCTCGCTGCGGATGCCAGGGCAGCAGTCTGGGTCCTCAGCAGGTTCCGTCTCCTCAACACCTCGCAGCAGTCCCTCAGGGTCCCGGGGGCGCAGGGGGCGTCCGCCCAAGACCGTGCCACCTCCAACAGGTAAGCCACGGCGCGGCAAGGGCCCATGAGGGCCCAAAAATCATCTTTACATATGGCTAGGGCACTACCTAAAATTCGAGCAGAGGGATGGCCTCCTTACAGAGTTGCTGTGCCGTCTAGATGGAAGAAAATGGATCGACAACTGCTAATGTCATGAAAAACATGTCAATTTATGTGCCTGCTGTGTGCTGTCCCCATCCACTGCAACTGCCTGCCGACTGCTGTCCCCATCTGCTGCAAGTGCCTGCTGCCTGCTGTGGGCTGCCATCTCTTCTCATCGGCTGCAAGTGCTGGTTGTCTGCTGCTGTGTCTCACCCTGGGCCTCCTTCCTCCATGCTGCTGTGTCTCGTCCTGGGCCTCCTTCCTCCATGTTGCCGTGTCTCACCCTGGGCCTCCTTCCTCCATGCTGCTGTGTCACATCCTGGGCCTCCTTCCTCCATGTTGCCGTGTCTCACCCTGGGCCTCCTTTCTCCTTGCTGCTGTGTCACATCCTGGGCCTCCTTTCTCCATGTTGCTGTGTCTCGTCCTGGGCCTCCTTTCTCCATGTTGCTGTGTCTCGTCCTGGGCCTCCTTCCTCCTTGCTGCCGTGTCTCACCCTGGGCCTCCTTCCTCCATGCTGCCGTGTCACATCCTGGGCCTCCTTTCTCCATGCTGCTGTGTCTCGTCCTGGGTCTCCTTCCTTCATGCTGCTGTGTCACATCCTGGGCCTCCTTCCTCCTTGCTGCTGTGTCACATCCTGGGTCTCCTTCCTCCTTGCTGCCGTGTCTCACCCTGGGCCTCCTTCCTCCATGCTGCCGTGTCACATCCTGGGCCTCCTTTCTCCATGCTGCTGTGTCTCGTCCTGGGTCTCCTTCCTCCATGTTGCTGTGTCACATCCTGGGCCTCCTTCCTCCTTGCTGCTGTGTCTCATCCTGGGCCTCCTTCCTCCATGCTGCTGTGTCACATCCTGGGCCTCCTTTCTCCAACACCCTCATCAGTATAGGAATTTCAGGTACTGCTCTTTCTTGGATAAAGTCCTTCCTCCAAAACCGTACCTACACAGTCCTCACAGACAATTTTACATCCCCTCCTGTTAATCTCGACTGTGGCGTTCCCCAAGGATCCTCCCTCTCTTCCACCTTATTTAATATTTACATGCTCCCCCTTACAAACCTCCTCTCCAACCTTGGTATCACACATTTCATCTATGCGGATGATGTGCAAATCCTCATCCCTTTCAAAAACTCTGTTCTCACTTCTATCCAAAACTGGAACACCATTCTCGCCTCAATAAACCAGCTCCTCACTGACATGCACCTAGCCCTCAATCCGCAAAAAACTGAGCTCCTCCTCGTCTCCTCTAGACATGCAGCCACACCCACTCTCTCCACCCTACATTCCCCCAACCTTCTCTCTGACACAAGAAACCTGGGTGTTATACTTGATAACCAACTAACCTTCAAACCATATATCAAATCTATCCTTAGCAGCTGCTATTTCAAACTACAAACCCTCAAAAAACTCAAACCCCTTCTCTACTTTTCCGATTTCCGTACAGTACTCCAATCCATAATTTTTTCAAAAATTGACTACTGTAATGCTCTCCTACTTGGACTCCCTTCTACCCACATCAAACCTCTACAACTCCTCCAAAACGCTACTGCTCGCATCCTCACCAATGTCAATAAGAGAGACCACATCACTCCCACCCTCATTGATCTCCACTGGCTTCCCATTCACTCACGAATTATTTACAAGACCCTCACCCTCATCCACAAAAGTATTACTAACGAACACTACAACTGGCTAAACCCACCCTTCCTGGGGCGCTCTTCTGCCGGCAAACAAGATGGCCGCGTAACACCCTCGCTCCGCTCCCGACGCGACAAAAACCGCAGCGAAACCCCGTGTTAACCACGCTGTGCCTCTCAAAAATCGGCGTATCGGCTGCCTTCAGCTACCAGGCACATTTTTGCGATGGCGGCGAAAAAAAAAGCCGTCGATCTGAAGCACTTCCAATTCAGTAAGCTGCCACCGGATCTCAGTGAGGACCACGAGGCAGGGCCGGAGCAGGCCACGGACACCGCGCCCGCGGCGCTGATGCAGGTACCTGTTTCCCCCACGGGGAGTAATTCCGATTGGGCTGCAGCCACCTCCCAGCTTAAAACTGATATCCGTGGCTGGTTTATAGACTTCCGGGCCGACTTAAAGACCCACAAGCAGGAGCTCATGGCCTCAATGGCGGACATCCGAGAAGACATTGCAGGCCTGGGACGTAGAGTGGATGAGCTGGAGAACAGGGTGGACGCCCATGGGATATCCTTAAATAAAGTAGCTAAACATCAGGGTGCCCTAGAAGAGGATATTGGCACTATACAGGAAAAATTAGAGGATCTTGAAAACCGATCTCGGCGGTGCAACATACGTATTCAGGGGGTACCGGAGACACCAGACTATAGTGATGCCATGAAAACTGCCGCCTCTATATGCACCTATATTCTAGCTCAGCCTCAGGACGCAGGAGATTCTGCCGCAGGATCCCCGACTGCAACTATCAACATCGAGAGGGCGCACCGAGCCCTGGGCCCTAGGTCCGATGCCCGGCCCAGAGATATCATTATCTGCTGCCACAGTTTTGTGCAAAAATCGAAAATTATGGATGCAGCTGGCAAGCGAACTTCCTGGACCTGGGACGGACATTCCATTTCTCTTTATCAGGATCTGGCCCCCTCCACTTTGCGTAAGCGCTTCGAGTTGAAGGAAATCACGGCCTACTTACGAGCTGAGAACATCCGGTATCGCTGGACTTTCCCATTTGGGCTACAATTTACGATCAACGGGGTGACCTCTCGAGTCAAAACCCCGGTGGATGCTATTGGGGCACTTAACAAGGCTGGCTACCACCCCAGCATTGTGGCACCGAGGAAACCCACGCGGCTCTCTAAGATGGATGACCATCCAAAATGGCGCAGAGCCGGTAAAGGGGGCAGTCGGTTGCGCCGCCACTCTGAGGACTCCACAGCGGCACTATCCGATCAGGGCTGATTTTTTCTTGCCCGGCTTTGCCTGCTCACTATCTCATGATGGAGGCACGCTGGCATATGCTTTTCATCTGTGCCTGATTACCAGCTTACTGGAGGCTGAGGATCCTAGCGTGTGTTTTGGGTCGCTTACTGACTTTTCCTGGGACCCCATCATGTTGTGAGACTGTTGTTCTTTTCCTAGATGGGGGAGAAGTACGGGGTTCATTGTTTTTCACTGGTTATTCTTTTGTGTGGGGAGGGGGGCGGGAACATGCGGTTCATGCGGGCAGGGAGTGACTCCCGGGAGAGGAGTCTAGTCACCCTTGAGAAGTGTTGGGTGATGGTTTTGGGGTGGGAATGGGGTTTGTTCTTACCAGGGTGTATACTGGTTTGTACTGTCTTGTGTGCTTGGATTCCTGTCGTACAGCGGAGGTCTCACTGTCCTGCCCATTATGGCTACATCATATAAAGGTGTGGGTACTGGGGAGTGTATCTTGTCCCTCAACGTCAAAGGCCTTAATCACTACCGCAAAAGATTTTTACTGTATCAAGAATTGCAAACACATCATGTCTCTATCGCATTGCTCCAGGAGACACATTTAAGGAAAAGGCATGAAAGGGTCTTGTCCTCTTCCTTGTACCCAACTCAATATTTGGCCGCCAGTACGAAAGATTTTAAATATGCAGGGGTGGGTATATTACTTGCTCGTGACTTTGTCCATGATGTTCTGCAGGTTGTTCGGGATCCTGGGGGGCGCTATGTGCTACTGAAAATCAAGGTGGGCCATCAAGTAATTACCCTGGTTAGCCTTTATGCTCCCAACACGGGTCAGGACGCCTTCTTTATTCACCTGGATGAAGTGCTGACTAACCATGCTGAAGGGGCGCTCATTTTAGGGGGGGATTTTAATGTGACCCATAGCCCTTCTCTAGACAACTCCTCTCAGGCTTCTGCAGTTCCCAAAAAGGTGCGGAAACAGCTTTCCACCTTAATCTCTCATTGGCAGCTGGGTGATGCTTGGCGACTGAGATATCCCCACTCTCGATGTTATAGCTATTTCTCTCACACGCACCAACTTTACTCTAGGCTGGACTATTTTCTAGTGGATAAGCAGACGCAAAACTGGGTAACAGACGCCGGTATTGAGCCTATAGTTTGGTCAGACCATGCCCCGGTCTGGCTTCGGTTGCACCTCCATAACAGGGACACGGGGCAGAAATTCTGGCGTTTAAACGAGGGTCTTCTCAAAGAGCCCACCTTTGTGACACAGTTAAGCGACCAGCTTATTACATTTTTTCAAACTAATCTGTCTGACAGTACATCTCCGCCCACCATTTGGGAATGTTCCAAAGCTGTGGCACGGGGCATAATTATCTCACGTGCGTCCTTTTGTAAACGTGAGAAGGAGAAGCAGCGGCAGGTCCTGTTGACGGAGCTAGCCCATCTATCCCAGTGTCATATGCGTACTCAATGCCCTAGGATTCTCAAACAAATGACTGGCATTAGGGATTCTCTTAAGACCCTTGATGCTGACAAATTAGCTTTTCAATTGGACATTGTGAAGCAACAATATTTTGAGGAAGGTAACAAGGCGGGACGTCTTCTCGCTCGTCGCTTGAAGGCGGTCCTACTCCAAAATCATATCACTAAGATCAAGGATACAGGGGGGCAATTAGTTATGTCTTCGGAGGGGATTAGACAATGCTTTACTGATTTTTATGGGCAATTATATAGCGCAGACACCACTATAGAGGATGCAGACATAGATATGTACTTACGGGACTTGCCTCTGCCTCAGCTCACAGACGCCCAACAGCAGTATCTAGACGCTCCCATCCGGCTTGAGGAGGTCCAGCAGGCGATAAAGGCTTTAAAGCCGGGAAAAGCCCCGGGTTTGGATGGCTTCACCGGCAGCTACTATAAAAAACTTTCCTCTGTAGTGGCGGCACCCCTCCTAGAGATGTTTAATTCCTTGCGCAGCCCTGCCACGTTGGCGACTAACGCTAATGTAGCTGGTATCACAGTCTTAGCTAAACCAGGAAGGGACCCTATTCATTGTGGGTCCTATCGCCCCATCTCACTCATCAATATAGATTTGAAGATTTTGGCCCGAATACTGGCTGAAAGGTTAAAAGGCATTATTCCCTTACTGGTGCACAATGACCAAGTGGGCTTCATTCCATCACGTATGGCCAGCGATAATATTCGGAAGGTAGTTGACCTTATAGACTGTGTCCATCAACATAAGTTATCGGCCGTTTTATTAGCTATCGACGCAGAAAAGGCCTTTGACTTGGTCCATTGGCCTTTCCTGTTTCGGGTGTTGGGCTCTATGAATTTTGGAGAGTTTTTTCAAACCTGGATTCAGAAGCTTTATGACAAGCCCCAAGCACGGGTCAAAGTTAATGGGGGGTACGGCCCGGTGCTTAATATACAGCGGGGGACACGGCAAGGCTGCCCGTTATCACCTATGCTATTTGCCCTTTTTTTGGAACCTTTGGCCATGACAGTCCGTAGGACAGCATCAATTACGGGTGTTCAGTTAGCTGACTTACATTTCAAGCTGTCCCTTTTTGCGGATGACATCCTTTTTACTTTAACTAATCCGGCTACATCCCTACAGGGAGTCTCGGAAGCTTTGGAACAGTTCCATAGGGTGTCAGGTTTCACTGTCAATTTCGACAAGTCAGAACTTCTGAATATCACTCTGTCACCTCAGGAAGTAGTGGACATCAAACACAAATTTCCCTTTCGCTGGGCTAGCACTTCACTCAAATATTTAGGTGTACATATTGGACCCCACATGACCCAATTACACTCTCTTAATTATAACTCCCTGTGGAAGAAAATTGACAGAGATATGTTGACGTGGTACAGAGATTCATACTCATGGCTGGGTAGATTGGCTATCGTCAAAATGGTTATTCTTCCACGTCTCCTGTATTTTTTCTCCACCATCCCCATTTTTCTACCTTCCATGTTATTGAAAAAGTGGCAAGCTAAAATATATGGTTACATTTGGCGTAAACGTCCTCCTCGAGTGGCGCGTACAGTCTTGTTTCTACCCAAGCGGGCAGGGGGACTGGGGGCTCCGAACCTCATCTGGTATTATGCAGCAGCGCAGCTCCGCTTTTTGGTAGATTTTTATAATAAAGCAGATATTAAACAGTGGGTTCAATTGGAGCAGAGACAGATAGGGTCCATGCCAATTCAGGCCTTGGCTTGGCAGCCTAGATCCACCTGGCATACGTTGACTCATGTACCCCCGGCTTTGCATACCACCCTCAGGGTATGGAAGGCTTGGAAATCTAAGCTAGTGGGAAATTCGGATTATTTCCAATCCTCTCACCTCTTTCATAATACCCTATTTACGGGGTGCATGGATAATACTCGCCTAGCGGTATGGGAACAAAATGGGCTTTCCACATTTGGGCAAGTCCTGTTGGGAGGTACTGTCCGGGTTATTGAGGCTTTACCTGTTTCGGGGCCCCTTGACTCCGGGCAGGTGCTTGCTTATGCGCAAGTGCGCCATTTCCTCCACTCATTGCTTTCTGCTAATCAGGTCCGTTTGTCTAAAACGCTTTTTGAATCTTATTGTGCATACTCCGACAAAATTAAGGGCATTCTTTCTAAAATCTACAAGCTCTTGAATAATCACTCTCCCTACTCAGCCACACATATTCAGGCGTGGCATAGAGATTTGGGGGAAGAACTATCTAATGAGGATTGGGATCTAATTTTCCTTCAGTTTTCCAAAGTGTCCGTTGCCGCCTCTATTCAAGAACAGTGTTATAAAGTGTTGTATAGATGGCATTTGACTCCAGAGAAACTGCATCGCATGATACCTACGATTTCCAACCTATGCTGGCGGGGATGCGGTCACACTGCTAATTATATTCATGTGTGGTGGCAGTGCCCAAAGGTCACCTCCTTTTGGCAGGAGCTTTTTGACTGGCTAGGCACTGTAATACAGGGCTTTAGAGCCCCGAGTGTTCAACATGTTTTGTTGCAAGTACCCTCTGAGGATTATTCTACATGTACTAATAAATTTCTTAGTCAAGTTTACATTGCGGCCAGGGCAGAATTGGCTAAAGCATGGAAGCTGCCTGATCCGCCATCGAGAGCGGCAGTACTTCACAGGCTACATAGCCAGTATCATTTATCCCACCTGACTGCGGTGAAGCATGACAAACTGAAACCTTTTCAGGTGATATGGCGTCCTCTGATGCTATGGCTGCGGGCTCAGACTACTCCGGCCTAGGGGCTGTCCATCTCGGGGGGGGAGGGCCAGATGCGCAAACATATCCACCTTTATACACCTTTTGATCTTGCTATGCAGCGTAATGGTTGAATGATGACACAGGGACTTGATTATACAATGCTAGGTTTTATTTCAGTCAGGACAGGCAACTTACAGTGTACTTTATATCATGCGGACACCTGGTTTGGGGAGGGGGAGGGTTGGCATTCTGATAGTACATATGTTTGGTTTTTGATATGTCTTTTGATCCGTGGGAGTACATGGCCTTCGTTGTTTTGCACTGTATTCCCTCTATATCCCATGTACTTGTGGTTGTTTTTCATGTTATATCATGGATTTATTATTGCGTTATATTCTGTACATGTACTATCTTTCATTCAATAAAAATTATAAATTGAAAAAAAAATAAAATAAAATAAACCCACCCTTCCTCCCTCGTACCTCCACAAGACCCACCCGTGCTTCCCTCCGCGGAACCCTTATCCCTCCCTCCATAAAATCCACTAGACTCATCTCCACCACCAATAGAGCCCTTTCCCTTGCAGGCCCCTCCCTCTGGAACTCTATGCCTCTTGACCTACGTACCGAAACCTCCACACCTACTTTCAAAAAGAAACTCAAAACCTGGCTTTTCCTCCAAGCATATCCCCCTTTCCTCATCAGCTCCACCAACTAACATGCTAGCCCAACCCCCATCTCTCTCCAACATCCCCCGTTCAGGTCCTACACCCAATACCCTCCCCTTCTAATGATTCATACAATTTTGTATATAACAAGTGTACATATTTCTCCCTCGAATCCCAATTCATATCTTATCCCCCTGTGTCTGTTTGCACCCTCCCCCTGCCCCCCCATTTGTCTCGACTACCCCCCTCCATCCCTCCCTTTAGTTATTTAGTTATTTATTCTGTTACTGCGTTTATGTTATACACCGTTCTCTGTAAAGGCTACGCCTATATATCTTTTGTTGTAAGTTACTTGTAAACCGGCACGATGTGCAAACGGTTGCCGGTATATAAAATTAAATAAATAAATAAATAAAATAAATAATGTTGCTCTGTCTCGTCCTGGGCCTCCTTCCTCCATGTTGCTGTGTCTCGTCCTGGGTCTCCTTCCTCCATGCTGCTGTGTCACATCTTGGGCCTCCTTCCTCCATGCTGCTGTGTCTCGTCCTGGGCCTCCTTCCTCCTTGCTGCTGTGTCACATCCTGGGTCTCCTTCCTCCATGTTGCTGTGTCTCACCCTGGGCCTCCTTCCTCCTTGCTGCTGTGTCTCGTCCTGGGCCTCCTTCCTCCTTGCTGCTGTGTCACATCCTGGGCCTCCTTCCTCCATGCTGCTGTGTCTCGTCCTGGGCCTCCTTCCTCCTTGCTGCTGTGTCACATCCTGGGTCTCCTTCCTCCATGTTGCTGTGTCTCGTCCTGGGCCTCCTTCCTCCATGTTGCTGTGTCTCGTCCTGGGTCTCCTTCCTCCATGCTGCTGTGTCACATCCTGGGCCTCCTTCCTCCATGCTGCTGTGTCACATCTTGGGCCTCCTTCCTCCATGCTGCTGTGTCTCGTCCTGGGCCTCCTTCCTCCATGCTGCTGTGTCACATCTTGGGCCTCCTTCCTCCATGCTGCTGTGTCACATCCTGGGCCTCCTTCCTCCATGCTGCTGTGTCACATCTTGGGCCTCCTTCCTCCATGCTGCTGTGTCACATCCTGGGCCTCCTTCCTCCATGCTGCTGTGTCTCGTCCTGGGCCTCCTTCCTCCATGCTGCTGTGTCTCGTCCTGGGTCTCCTTCCTCCATGCTGCTGTGTCACATCCTGGGCCTCCTTCCTCCATGCTGCTGTGTCACATCTTGGGCCTCCTTCCTCCATGCTGCTGTGTCACATCCTGGGCCTCCTTCCTCCATGCTGCTGTGTCTCGTCCTGGGCCTCCTTCCTCCATGCTGCTGTGTCTCGTCCTGGGCCTCCTTCCTCCTTGCTGCTGTGTCACATCCTGGGTCTCCTTCCTCCATGCTGCTGTGTCTCGTCCTGGGCCTCCTTCCTCCTTGCTGCTGTGTCACATCCTGGGTCTCCTTCCTCCATGTTGCTGTGTCTCACCCTGGGCCTCCTTCCTCCTTGCTGCTGTGTCTCGTCCTGGGCCTCCTTCCTCCTTGCTGCTGTGTCACATCCTGGGCCTCCTTCCTCCATGCTGCCGTGTCTCGTCCTGGGCCTCCTTCCTCCATGTTGCTGTGTCTCGTCCTGGGCCTCCTTCCTCCATGTTGCTGTGTCTCGTCCTGGGCCTCCTTCCTCCATGTTGCTGTGTCTCGTCCTGGGCCTCCTTCCTCCATGTTGCTGTGCCTCATCCTGGGCCTCCTTCCTCCATGTTGCTGTGTCTCGTCCTGGGCCTCCTTCCTCCATGTTGCTGTGCCTCATCCTGGGCCTCCTTCCTCCATGCTGCTGTGTCACATCCTGGGCCTCCTTCCTCCATGCTGCCGTGTCTCACCCTGGGCCTCCTTCCTCCATGCTGCCGTGTCACGTCCTGGGCCTCCTTCCTCCATGTTGCTGTGTCTCGTCCTGGGCCTCCTTCCTCCATGTTGCTGTGTCTCGTCCTGGGTCTCCTTCCTCCTTGCTGCCGTGTCTCACCCTGGGCCTCCTTCCTCCTTGCTGCTGTGTCTCGTCCTGGGCCTCCTTCCTCCATGTTGCTGTGTCTCGTCCTGGGCCTCCTTCCTCCATGTTGCTGTGTCTCGTCCTGGGTCTCCTTCCTCCTTGCTGCCGTGTCTCACCCTGGGCCTCCTTCCTCCTTGCTGCTGTGTCTCGTCCTGGGCCTCCTTCCTCCATGCTGCTGTGTCACATCCTGGGCCTCCTTCCTCCTTGCTGCTGTGTCTCGTCCTGGGCCTCCTTCCTCCATGTTGCTGTGTCTCGTCCTGGGTCTCCTTTCTCCTTGCTGCTGTGTCTCGTCCTGGGCCTCCTTCCTCCATGCTGCTGTGTCACATCCTGGGTCTCCTTCCTCCTTGCTGCTGTGTCTCGTCCTGGGCCTCCTTTCTCCTTGCTGCCGTGTCACGTCCTGGGCCTCCTTTCTCCTTGCTGCTGTGTCTCGTCCTGGGCCTCCTTCCTCCATGCTGCCGTGTCTCACCCTGGGCCTCCTTCCTCCATGCTGCTGTGTCACATCCTGGGTCTCCTTCCTCCTTGCTGCTGTGTCACATCCTGGGTCTCCTTCCTTCATGCTGCTGTGTCACATCCTGGGCCTCCTTCCTCCATGCTGCTGTGTCTCATCCTGGGTCTCCTTTCTCCATGTTGCTGTGTCTCGTCCTGGGTCTCCTTCCTCCATGCTGCTGTGTCACATCCTGGGCCTCCTTTCTCCATGCTGCCGTGTCACATCCTGGGCCTCCTTCCTTCATGCTGCCGTGTCACATCCTGGGCCTCCTTTCTCCATGTTGCTGTGTCTCGTCCTGGGCCTCCTTTCTCCATGTTGCTGTGTCTCGTCCTGGGCCTCCTTTCTCCATGCTGCTGTGTCACATCCTGGGCCTCCTTTCTCCATGTTGCTGTGTCACATCCTGGGCCTCCTTTCTCCATGTTGCTGTGTCTCGTTCTGGGCCTCCTTCCTCCATGTTGCTGTGTCTCGTCCTGGGCCTCCTTCCTCCATGCTGCTGTGTCACATCCTGGGCCTCCTTCCTCCATGCTGCTGTGTCACATCCTGGGCCTCCTTTCTCCATGTTGCTGTGTCTCGTCCTGGGTCTCCTTCCTCCATGTTGCTGTGTCACATCCTGGGCCTCCTTCCTTCATGCTGCTGTGTCACATCCTGGGCCTCCTTTCTCCATGTTGCTGTGTCTCGTCCTGGGCCTCCTTTCTCCATGTTGCTGTGTCTCGTCCTGGGCCTCCTTTCTCCATGCTGCTGTGTCACATCCTGGGCCTCCTTCCTCCATGTTGCTGTGTCACATCCTGGGCCTCCTTCCTTCATGCTGCTGTGTCACATCCTGGGCCTCCTTTCTCCATGTTGCTGTGTCTCGTCCTGGGCCTCCTTTCTCCATGCTGCTGTGTCACATCCTGGGCCTCCTTTCTCCATGCTGCTGTGTCACATCCTGGGCCTCCTTTCTCCATGTTGCTGTGTCTCGTCCTGGGTCTCCTTCCTCCATGTTGCTGTGTCTCGTCCTGGGCCTCCTTCCTCCATGCTGCTGTGTCACATCCTGGGCCTCCTTTCTCCATGTTGCTGTGTCTCGTCCTGGGCCTCCTTTCTCCATGCTGCTGTGTCACATCCTGGGCCTCCTTTCTCCATGTTGCTGTGTCACATCCTGGGCCTCCTTTCTCCATGTTGCTGTGTCTCGTCCTGGGCCTCCTTCCTCCATGTTGCTGTGTCTCGTCCTGGGCCTCCTTCCTCCATGCTGCTGTGTCACATCCTGGGCCTCCTTCCTCCATGTTGCTGTGTCTCGTCCTGGGCCTCCTTCCTCCATGCTGCTGTGTCACATCCTGGGCCTCCTTCCTCCATGCTGCTGTGTCACATCCTGGGCCTCCTTCCTCCATGTTGCTGTGTCTCGTCCTGGGTCTCCTTCCTCCATGTTGCTGTGTCTCGTCCTGGGCCTCCTTCCTCCATGTTGCTGTGTCTCGTCCTGGGCCTCCTTCCTCCATGCTGCTGTGTCACATCCTGGGCCTCCTTCCTCCATGTTGCTGTGTCTCGTCCTGGGCCTCCTTCCTCCATGTTGCTGTGTCTCGTCCTGGGTCTCCTTCCTCCATGTTGCTGTGTCTCGTCCTCGGCCTCCTTCCTCCATGTTGCTGTGTCTCGTCCTGGGCCTCCTTCCTCCATGTTGCTGTGTCTCATCCTGGGCCTCCTCCCTCCATGCTGCTGTGTCTTGTGCTGCTCCTTCAGTGATGTAGCAACACCTTGTGGTTCTTCTCCTGCTGCCTATATGCTGAACTGTCTACTTGTTCTCCTGCTGCCTTGATTTGAACTCTGCTGCCATGGCTCTCAGGCTGTCCCTTCAGTACACTCTTTCAACATGGACTGTCTGGGGCCTTGACTTGAACTCTGCTGCCGTGGCTCTCAGGATGTCCCCTTTTAGTGCACACTTTCAACATGGACTGTCTGGGGCCTGTGCCTGTTTACACATTGTCTACCATTATGCAGTTGTGATTTGATGGCAGTACTATAGCTTTAGGGGGTGCCACTTCATGTTTCTATGTATCTGTATATGCTAATAACTTATACCTTTTTAGTGGGTATAACTTCCAACGTTATGTGCTATAAGGAAGAAATAGCCTTTTTGATTGCTATTTGTTATCTTGTACATGCTGAATGTGACTACCTATGAACTAAACATTCATGTGAAAAGTGCAGTACACATGTTTCATAATACGCACTGCACTGTTTTCTGGAATAAACCTGCTGGTATGCAATCCTCTTTGAGTTTTTCGTCTTTATGCTCTGATAGTGGATAAGTATTACACACACATGACCTTGCATGCTGGAAAGGAAAAATTCTGTAGGAAGCTGGAGCCTATGTGCTTTGCCTATTGTATGCAGGTGAAGGGGCAATGCTGATGTTCTGAAGGCCACCCTTGCTGGGACACTTTATAGCAGCCTCTGCATCTGCCTTTTTCCACACTGAACATTTGTGAGCCTCAATTAGCTGGGTGCTAAGGAGGAACCTGCAGTGTCAAGGAGGTTACAGGACTACATGTCATGGTGGTGACTAGGGGTGTGCATCCGTTTTCCACGTATTTGTAATCCGCAACTTATTTTGTCCTATCTGTTAAATACGTGGGGAGGCGAAACGGATCGTGACTCCCCACGTATTTAACAGATTTCTGTTTTATTCGGCCTCCTAAATAAAAATTTAAACCCCCCACCCTCCTGACCCCCCCCAAGACTTACCAAAACTCCCTGATGGTCCAGCAGGGAGTCCAGAAGCCATCCCTGCACTCGTTTGCCGGTTTCATCATGGCGCCGATAGCCTGTGTCACAGGGGCTATCGGTGCTATTGGTCAGCCCCTGTCACATGGTCACCGGCGCCATCTTGTGCTCCTACCATGTGACAGGGGCTGACCAATGGCACCGGTAGCCCCTTGACATAGTATGGGCAAGGGCTATCGGCACCATTTTGAGTCCTTGCATCGGACGGCCGGAGTGCAGGAGGTCGCTCTGGGACCCCCATTGGACCCACAGGGACTTTTGGCCAGCTTGGAGGGGCCTCCTGACCCCCACAAGACTTGCCAAAAGTCCAGCAGGGGTCCGGGAGCGACCTCCTGCACGCTGGCCGTCCGATGCCAATACTCAAAATGGCGCCGATCGCCTTTGCCCTCACTATGTCACACATAGTGAGGGCATTTTGAGGCGCCATTTTGAGGGTCCGGGACTCAAAATGGCGCCGATCGCCTTTGCCCTCACTATGTCACACATAGTGAGGGCATTTTGAGGCGCCATTTTGAGGGTCCGGGACTCAAAATGGCGCCGATCGCCTTTGCCCTCACTATGTGTGACATAGTGAGGGCAAAGGCGATCGGCGCCATTTTGAGTATTGGCATCGGACGACCGGCGTGCAGGAGGTTGCTCCCGGACCCCCGCTGGACTTTTGGCAAGTCTTGTGGGGGTCAGGAGGCCCCTCCAAGCTGGCCAAAAGTCCCTGTGGGTCCAATGGGGGTCCCAGAGCGACCTCCTGCACTCCGGCCGTCCGATGCCAGGACTCAAAAGGGCACCGATAGCCTTTGCCCATACTATGTCACAGGGGCTACCGGTGCCATTGGTCAGCCCCTGTCACATGGTAGGAGCACAAGATGGCGCCGGTGACCATGTGACAGGGGCTGACCAATAGCACCGATAGCCCCTGTGACACAGGCTATCGGCGCCATGATGAAACCGGCAAACGAGTGCAGGGATGGCTTCTGGACTCCCCGCTGGACCACCAGGGAGTTTTGGTAAGTCTTGGGGGGGTCAGGAGGGTGGGGGGTTGTAGTTAATTTAACTCGCCGTATTAACGCATTGGGGCGCCATACGGCCGAATGTAACGCATTTGTGCCCCGACGAATCCGAATCACGAATGTAACGAAAACTTTTTGGCTGCACATCCCTAGTGGTCACTTTAGGAAGGATAGGTTATCAGAGTGAATTAAATGCATGCAGTTTCTGAATATTGCTGAGGAGAAGGCAAGGGGCGTCGAGCAGTCTGTAGTGAAACCCGGTGATTCTTTCACCCATTGTTTGTAGTAAGGTGTGGCTAGATATTAAACACAGCAGTGTCAAGTTAGCCCCAAGTAGTGGCTTGCTTTCCCTGACAACTGGCAAGTATGTGATGAGGCACCATGCCAGCCTAATGAAATACTTGGGATGCTAGAATGCTCTTTCACATGTGGAGGGAAAGGGTTGCTGAGTCCCACCTCGTCTGTGTGCCCTAGATGCTGAACAACTGTTTGTGCCATAAAGGACAGGCATTATAGTCTGCCCTCATGCATACATGCCATGTCCTGGCACTATAGGGATATAGCAATGTGTTGCTATGTTCATGAGAGCAAGCTAAGCACTTCCCCTCTAGGAAGACACATAGTCCACTACACAGAGAACGAGCCCGCTTGTACATATCTACCTGGTGTGGCAAGGACATCTTATTATTGTAACTGGGGGACAGTTAGTGTTGGCTCCCACTTTACAGGTACTGCATGATAATCAGTCTTTTGCATCGTACGTGCACTATATGCACACAAGGCCACAATCTGTAATCAGCCAAGTAACCAGCGTGTTGCCAGTGCTATGGAGCTGCCCTTCTTCGATATAGTGTCGCTGCGGTGCTTCTGGAACGCTCTTGCCACAGTGTATGCTATGTTGAAGAGGGCGGAGAGAGTGGAGAGAGACATTGCCCCCTGCTGGGGTGCAGACCCAGATGCTTTGTACAACATTCACCTGACGCTAACGCTGAACATAGTGAGGTGTCAACTGTGTGACACGGCTTCCAGCAGAACTGTTGGCGATGTGGCACCACTCGGTGAGCCATCCCTTGTGGCAGCTAACCCTCCTGTGTGAATTTCCAGATGTGCTTTCGGCATGCCCCATTGATATGGTGGCCCACTCACCACAGTGCCATGGGATAGACTTTACCAATTAGCTAGTATTAAAGAGAAGATCTTCCCTGTGACCCATTAGTAACCTCAGAGCCTTAAACGTCTTCTTTGACTACGTTGGTCTGTGTGGGTGCGCTATTCCTTCCCCTGGGAAAAAGAGACTGGCGCAGCTGTCAGTATTAGAAGGCGCCTTAAGTCCACCTCATGTGCAGGTCAAGGGAGGATACAACCCGCTGGTTTGTGCTCCCTTCCCCCTACCTCTCTTTCTGTGTTTCTTCAGGCCCCAAGTACCGCACACTGTTCACGGCACAATTAATCAAGTTGCCCTTTTCGGACAGCTCTTGGCTGGTAACTACTTGCCAGCCTAGGCTAAGGTGTCATGGCCATGTCAGGCCTGGGACGCATTGCCATAGTCCCATCCTGAAAAAGGAGCAGTTTCACTGTGCCGCACACCGGATTTCCCCAGCTGGGAGATGTGCTTTGGGCGGACTTCTTACCACATAGTCTGGCAGTGTTTTGGACTGTAGAGCAATACAGAGGCTTCTCCCTCTTCCCACATTAGCAGGTAAATGCTTTACTGGAGTAGCATACTGGAGGCTGCCCTGTGTATCCTAAAACAAGCAGCCATGATGCTACTGTCACAGGTATTAGTACTCATCTTCCAACACTCCAACCTCACACTGAACGCTCATCTGTCTGCTCAGAGCCTTTGTCCATAGGGACAAAGGCATGTATTGTGCTGGCTCTTTTACCTCTGTGCACCAATTCATGGCCCTCATGACAGTGTTGCTGCACACACCACAGTTGCTCAACCTGCACATGTGTGTGGCCCACATGTGACAAGGAGTCTATGGTGTACTGAGCTTGCTGATCAGTATTGAAAACCACTGTACATACAGCATCTGCGTGCCCTCCTTCTAACCCAGATAGGAGTCACAATACGTACAGTACCTGATTAGGCTGTAGCCTCTCCAACCAGGGCACATGCTCCCACACAGAGAGGGGCTTGGTAATGGGATACCTGACATCCCAAATACGGAAGTCACTCATGGACGCCTGGCTACATTGTGAGTGTAGCATCCACGGCCGGTGCCATTTTTAAACATGGTGCGGGCCATCCATTGCTCCTACCATGTGACAGGGGCCGACCAATGGCACCGGGAGCCCGTCACATGGTAAGGGCAAAGGGCCATCAGCCCCATTTTGTTTACTGGCAGCCGACGGCCCGAGAGCGGGAGATCACTCCCGGGACCCCCGCTAGACCACCAGGTACTTTAATAATGTTTTTTTTTGGGGGGGGGGGGTCGGCAGGGTGGGGGATTCTAAAGAATTATATTTAAAGGGTTGGGGTGAGTTTGAGGGATATTTTTTTGGATGTGTTCACTTTCTCCCCTATCCCCCAAACGATAAGAAAACCACACAAACCATTCGTGGGGTTTTCCTATCGGTTTCGGAGGGCTCCGAAATCTGACGAATTTTCAAATATCGTATTTCAAATAGTCAGAAAAATGATTCACATCCCTATTATGCACTGTGTACCTTGCAGGCAGGACAAGCAGAGTAGTGGACAGCAGGATCCGACTATAACCTGCCACATAGAGTAGGATGACGTCAGTTAGTTTTGCCAACATGTAACACCTGAGGGAGTTGTGCTACATGAAGTTTTGTCCCTATAGCTGCTAATGCTTGCTTACCCTAGTGACCTCCGTGTAGAATGAGAAGAGTGAACACACTTTTCACACCTTATCACAATCAAGGGGAAGAGGCCTTTGCTTCCTCAGATGGGGGAAGGTTTGCCAACAGCTGCAACTGCACCGGCCCACTGTGACGCTCAATGTACAGTAATGCCTACACTCGGTTCCGTTCCCTGTTTTGTACACTATTATGATAGAGGAGGTCATTGGCATGGGCAACTGTGCCCAATTGTTTACTCTGCAGTAGTCCAATTGGCAACAGGAGAGCCGTCCAGTCGCTGCCCCTCGATGTGTCTCCAGTAGTGTGGCCAGCATGAAGGCCTTCCACCTGCAGTTCTTAAAACTTGAAAAGATGGCTGTTCTCCATGTGGGGTGGTCAAAAAGGCCAGACATATGTAAACTTTGGGAAGCAGTGATCTTTTTATTCTCAGAGATGACACTCATTGATCCTGCAAAACTTGCTCTCAATACTCGCATATTCGGGCTATAGGAGCAGTAGCACGCAGGAGCACAGCAGTACAATCATTTGCAATCAAGAGGTAGATGGTGGCGCAACCATTTTGGTGTTGTCCTGGCCCACCCAGGCCAGAGGCCACCTCTTTTAGGAGGCCTTGCCTCAATGATTTCAGCCTCTTGTTGTATGCTGGGCCCTCGACATGGGGCTCGCATGCCTAATGTAAGCTCATGTGAAGCCAATGGGCTCCAGTAACACATTAACATATGTCCAGGAACATCAGATTTGTGGAAGCAACCACCTGGCTGGCTCTGTGAGCTTCAAGCATTATCGACCTTTTCGGCATGAAGATGCTTTACACATCATATGATGCTTTTTGTCACCTCTGATTAGTTCATTTCTCAGGGGCAGCAGCTTCGATAGGACTCCGTAGGAACAAGGCAAACATACTCTCTACAGACTTTATCCTTCCAATGTCAACTTAGAAAAAGGGGAGAGGCCGTCCCTCACCAGCCCTCCCCCCGCCCCCACCATCCACACTCTCATGTCCAAGATGATGGCTCCCGCTATAGCCTGTCCAATTCGGATCCATGGTCTGACCTTGCCCCTCTTGTGCCAATACAATCAACACTCGCAGTTGGGAAGCTGCACAGTTTGGTGTAACTCCTCTAGCAACCCTAGGTGGGCTTCGTTTCCAGATAAATCTATAGCCCTTTTTCTGCCACGGTTTAAAAGTCTTTTATCTAACACCGCAATGAGGAGCATCTGAAAGAAGCAGCAGATCAGAGGAAGAACATTCATCGTGATAACAGCGACCCTTCCCATCCTTGAGGAATCAGATCTATCCCACCTATCCAAATCCTTGTGAATATATTTTTTAACCAGAGAATTATAACTGCGCCAAAAGAACTGGTCCTCACTTGACCCTAATAGCACTGCTAGATATTTCACCCATCGTTGGCTAACTTAAAGGGGAGCTGTGTTCTCAAGTATTCAAACCGATCCGAGGGCATAGAAACATTTACGGCCTGATTTTTATTCCCCTGCGCGTGAAAAATGGGGGTTTTATTCCCCTGCCCGCATCTTCAAAGGGGCCACGCACGTAACTCCATTACGCACCGAAATGCTGGACCCAGATAAAGGGGAAGGAGGGGCGGGGCTGGAGGCGGCAGGTACAGTGGCCATTTGCCGCTGTGGCCGGGGAAGTGCGCGCCAGCGGGGCTGCCGGTGCACACAAGTTACTACTGCTCCGGAGGAACAGCAACTTGAAAAATAAAAAAAAAGGGTAAGGTAGGATAGGTTTAGGGGGTGGGGAGGAGAGGGGAAGGGGAAGGAAGGTTAGATAGGGGACTAGGGAAGTTCCCTCCCAGTCTGCTGCTTAATTGGAAGAGACTGGGAGGGAACAGGGGAAGGCCGGGATGCGTCGCCGCACGGGAATTGCCTAAATCTTCCCCTCCCCCCCCCCCCGCACGTGGCCTAGCGATTTTATAACATCGGCGTGCACATGCTATAAAATCAGCGCATCCACGTGCGCGCGCCGGGAACCGCGCAAACCTTAGAAAATCTACCCCTTAATGTCTCTGTCTTGTTCTCTTATTCACTCTAAAGCCCGAGGTCCTCCCAAAGCCCCTCATTTCAATTAACAGCGACTTCAAGGAGGCGCCCGGATCTGACAGTGTAAACAGAAGATAGTCTGCAAAGGGAGAGGGAATTCCTTGATTCTGGGTGTTGTGTCTAACCCTCTCAGCAAAGGGAACTATGGGCAAAGTGGAGAGAGAGGGGGTAACTCTGCTGTGTTCCCTCTTTCACCTCAAAGGAATCAGATCTTAATGCATGCCCTGGCTCCCATGTATATAACTGCTTTATTTGTGCAATGACATCCTTTCCCAGATGCACTCTCTCTAACACTCTAAAGAGGAACGGCCAGTGGACTCTATCAAAGGCGTTCTCTCTGCATCTATCGCTAACAGAACTGAGGGGATTGCCTGCATTTTTGGCCCACCCGATTGAATCTAAAAACAAACCTTGACTAAAGCAAGCCTTCCCGGTACAAACCCTGACTGATCATTGTGTATCAAAAGAGGAGTCCCTCTACCTAATCGAGTTACCAGCACCTTTGCCAAAATGTTTAAATCTATATTGATGAGGGATATTGGCCTGTAGGAGCCACAAAGCGTAGGATCACGGCCACCCCTCGCCGGGGTTGTAATACCCGCTCTGTTTGAGCTGGGCGTAAATTTGCCCTCAGACCCCAATAAATTGAAGGTATCTACCAGGGGCCTCAGGATAACTGGGTGAAAGGTTTTATAAAACTTAGAAGTAAGCTTATCAAGTTCTAGAGACTTGCCCAATTTCAGATCTTTAATTGCTTGCAACACCTCCTCAGTGGTTACTTCCATATTTATTTAGCACTTTTATATACCGATTTTCTAGTAACAGAATTACTAATTAATTCGGTTTACATTCTAAACAATAACAATGACAAGTTGATGTCTCACAAAGAGCAGGTAGTTAGAACTTGGATACAGATATATGGGGTTAATAACATAACGTAAAAGTTACGGAGTCTAGTGAAGGCTGGAGAACAGATGTTCGGCATAAGGCTAGGTTTTTGATTTTAGACTGCATAAAGATGAGTAAATGACATGAGAGTTCTTTAGGGGGTAACCAATGAAGAGATCATTGGAAGGGATTTCAACTGGCTGAAGTTATGAGAATGCTTGATTGAATAGCCAAGTCTTGAGTCTTTTTTTAAATGTAATATTAAGTTCCTTCCTGCACTGCTTCTGGAAGGGATGGGAGCATTACCACGTCTAAATATGCATCTATAGTGGTCTCCGAAACAGACTCATCACAGGCATACAGTTCCTCTCAAAACCAGGTGAAGCATTGACTAATGCACGACGTGTCATACAGAAACTTGCCTGTTCTAGCTTTAATTTTTGTAATATAGTTTTGGGTTAGTTTCTCCTTCAGACTTCCTCGCTAGCAAACTTTGTGCACAGTGCACTTAAACTTTTTCTGACTACTGTGGATTTCTGTACAGTAATTCAATCACTTGCATTAATTCAGCTGCAGTTCTATGTCTGTCATATATTGTTAACATATTGTTTATGTATGCTTTTTAATTTGTTTTAATTCTTATTTTTTATATTATGTACATTTTTACTTGTAAACCGCATTGTACATCCTATGGAGAAAGCAGTATATAAATGTTTTAAATCATCTCTAAACTGGATTACTGTAATTCACTTTACGTCGGCCTGCCTGCATCTTTGTTAAAATGTCTAGAAGCAATAGAGAACTCAGCAGCCAGACTCAAAAGAGATGCCAGACTATCGGACCATGTCCGACTCTATGCTCACGTCACTGGCTCCCTAAGTTCAAGATCGTATCATTAGTACTTTGCGTTCTTAGCAACGATACATCTTTGCACGTCAGCACTCTCCTCAAGGTTTATAAAGCCCAGTGGGCATTTGAGAGTGGCAGGACGCAGCCCTATTGGGCGTTCCATTGTTCTGGCTGCAAGGCCTAGATGAGACTAGAGAAAGGACATTCCGTGTGGCCGGACCCACGCTCTGGAACAGCCTTCCCCATGACAGACTTGTGATCCGGTGCTACTCCACCCTTAGGAAGCAGGTTAAGGCATTTTACTTTTCACAAGCATTCCCTTACAGCTTGCCACAAAGCTCATAATGATAGTTTGTCCTTTAGTCGTATAATTGCTGTCTAGCACAGTGTTTTTGTGTCCTGATTTAGACGGTTTTATTTTTTTGTTGGTGTTGTTCTTTTATTCTGTTATTAATGTATTTGGTCAGCTCTGTGGGTGCGCGAGCACGCCCAGTAATGAGCAAACTCCTTCACCGTGTCCAGGGAAGGGTTCATTCGTTTTGAAAAGATGGCTCCTACGCCTACAAATCGCTCCTGCGCTCCAAGTCTCACAGCAGGAGGAGGATGCTGGCACACCACAGCGGGGAGAGAGAAGAGGACGGGCACGTCAGTGTTACCAGCATCAGATACAAGAAAAGGGGGGAAACCCCCCCCCCCCACATCATGGCACCTGCGACTGCTGAAGCCCAGGAAATGCTGCCTTCGCCTGGCACACCACTCACAGACCAATGCCAGGGTATTTCACATGAAAGCTTGTAGGAGCATTCAGGATTTTGCTGCCCCTCGACAGGGTTGGTGCTGTCTGCCTCCGCTCCTTAAGGTCAGACAACAAGTTCTGAGGAGCCTTTCTGAGCTGGATTAATGTAGAAAATTCTGAAGCACATTATTAAACATTTTAGATCATAAAAATAAAAGCAGTTTTCCAAACTTACTTGTGGCTGTATAATGTATTTTCTTTTAATTGGGTGAGGAAGAGAGATGGCAGGTATCAGTAAAGGAAGATCTCAGGGATAGGACTGGAAGAGGAGAAAAGGACCAGGGATGAGCAAAAGAAGGGGGGAGGAGGACTAGGAATAGAGTGAAGAGAACATGAGAGCAGGGCTGGCGTGAGCCACGTGAGTGCACCTTACAGGGCAGGTGTAGCTCACCTCCTCCCCCCAGCGTCGGCAGCAGAGGGGCAGACTCTGGCTCAGCGCTGCTCCCGCTCAGCAACAGTGGCCCAGCCAGGCAGAGGCTGAAACGGGAGCAAGGACTGCCAGCCCCGTGTCCCCACCCAGGCCTCAGCCCATCACGGGTAGGGCACAGAGACTGGGAGCCCCGCTGGGTGTGCAGCCATGAGCAGAGTGCGTGCGGGAGGACGGCCCCAGCATGGCGCGTGGCCTGCAGCAGCCAGCCTCGCAGCCCGGGGTGAAGATCGAAGCTGCGCCGGGCCAGTGTCTCCCACAAGCCCTAAATGAGAGGGGAGGAGAGAAGACTGGGACTAGGAGAGATCAGGGGAGCGAATAAAGATCTAAAATTGCAACTCTCTAGCATCCAATCTAATCCAATGTAGAAGACACAAATACACACGGCACTAATCTCCTCTCTCTCTCTCACACATACACACAGCCACTCCCTTTCCCCACCTCTGTTCCCCTCTCTTTCACACACAGACATATGCCCTCCAGCTGAACACCTCTCATCCCCCCTGGCCTTTACCCCAAATGATCCCTCCACTCAGCTCCTCCTAACCTCACTATCCAGTGTCTGCTCCAGCTTCAACCCCCTCCTCAGGCTGCGCCCTCCAGGCTGCCTGGGAGAGGAGAGACTGAAGCAGGATGAAGAGGGCTGTTTTCTGCCAAGTGAGCTTCAGCACAGGTGAAAGGCAGCAATCTTCAGCCAAACCTGCTGTCTCTGGATTTTTGCCATCCCACAGGCCTAGTGTGGCAATTGACAAACCCAGGCCTGACCCTCACATGGGAGTCAGCAAGGCTGCCAATTAGCATATCAGTGATGAGACGGACTTAGTCTGCCAGGCTGTGAGTCCAAAATTAGCATGGCATTAAAGAGCAGGGAAGTAAAATACATACATGCACCTTCCAGTCAATGGGAAAGAGCTCAGGTATGGGTTATGTCTGTATATTTTGAAAAAATATGCCAGACCGAGGGCAAATACATTTAAAAATAATTCTAAGCGGTGCTTGAAATTTAAAACAAGCAGCATTCTTTCTTCACAGCTGTGGCACAAAGAGGAAAGAATGTGTCTTTGTAACAAGCATGTAGGCTAAGAACATAAGAACATGCCATACTGGGTCAGACCAAGGGTCCATCAAGCCCAGCATCCTGTTTCCAACAGTGGCCAATCCAGGCCATAAGTGCCTGGCAAGTACCCAAAAACTAAGTCTATTCCATGTTACCATTGCTAATGGCAGTGGCTATTCTCTAAGTGTACTTAATAGCAGGTAATGGACTTCTCCTCCAAGAACTTATCCAATCCTTTTTTAAACACAGCTATACTAACTGCACGAACCACATTCTCTGGCAACAAATTCCAGAGTTTAATTGTGCGTTGAGTAAAAAAGAACTTTCTCCGATTAGTTTTAAATGTGCCCCATGCTAACTTCATGGAGTGCCCCCTAGTCTTTCTACTATCCGAAAGAGTAAATAACCGATTCACATCTACCCGTTCTAGACCTCTCATGATTTTAAACACCTCTATCATATCCCCCCTCAGCCGTCTCTTCTCCAAGCTGAAAAGTCCTAACCTCTTTAGTCTTTCCTCATAGGGGAGCTCTTCCATGCCCCTTATCATTTTGGTTGCCCTTCTCCATCGCAATTATATCTTTTTTGAGATGCGGCGACCAGAATTGTACACAGTATTCCAGGTGCGGTCTCACCATGGAGCGATACAGGCTATCCACTAAGATGTGCTCAGCAACCTCACAACCAATCTGAAAAAAGAAAACCATGTGCATAAGCAATCTCTGCCATATAGACAAAAATAATAAGGGTAGACAACGCCCCCCGCCCCCCGCCTAACTTTGGAGAGATGCCTGTGTCAAGGTGAGAATTCAAACAGATTTTCACTATTTAAAAAAAACCAAAAAACAAAAACCCCAATTAATTTAATATGAGCATGGATAGTGGCTGCTTGGATTGTTTGCATCTTCTACATTGTTCTAGTTAAGGATATCAGCCCCAGCTGGCAGCCATACAAGCTTGAACACCTGCAGGATATCGCTTCTTGACCCCCCCCTATCTGTGGTTCACCACCACGCTGTACTAAAAAAACAGTTCCATGCATCCACCACCCTTTTCTGGAAAGCCACTCTTCTCTTCCTCCCCAAACTCAGACCACGACCCCCTCCCCCCCCAGCTGCAGCACACGCAGACGCGTTGTGGCATTGAAGCGCCATCCGGTTTCCTAAAGCAAAAAACACGGCATCCGTTGGCGATCATGGCTGCGCGCTGCAGCCGCTACGGTGGGAAGCACATTGGTTTCAAAATACCTAAAAAAAGATCGAAGTGAGACACAAACCCCTGCTGCAAGATCTTCCAGAACCCCAATGGAAGAACAATGTGAATTGGTGTCAGAGTTGGGCTGCAGTGAGGGTTTAACAGTTCCCACAATTCACATCGTAAGTGTCGAGAAGCGGGCTGCAGGGGACTGCTGAGGGGTGCCCAGCTGTAACGAGCCTTTGGGTACAATATTAGTGCCAATGAAAGAGGAGGGCAAGGGTCTCTCCCAGGCGCATCAATTCCCTGCTAATCGAATGATGTCATTTTATTCTCTCTTAAAATTTATTTTGGATTTAGCGCACGCCTTTTTCAGTGGTAGCTCAAGGCGAGTTACATTCAGGCACCGTAGGCATTTTAAATTATTTTAAAGCACCTGTCCTGAACGCTGCCGTCCGTCTATTTTTTCCCCAGGATTTGGCGCTCTAACAAAAGGATTTTTAAAGCTGGAAGTCACGCAAGCAAGAAGCCACAGCCTGCGTACCCAGAGGAGCTTTTTAAAAAAGTATTTTCAAGAAATTAAACCTGCTGGGAGCTTATTAGGAGGCACTGGTTGAGAGCAGCAAAGTAGGAAATAGAAAACAAGTCATTAGGTACAGGTAAGAAGCAGCCTTTACCCCCGGGGAGTGACAGAGTCTTAAAATAAAACTCTGGGCAGTCTGGGGCCCAGCCGCTCTCCAAGAACGCCAGCTACGTGGAAGTAAAAAAAAAAAAAAAGAGGCCTTCTGCTTCTGGCTGAGCCAAGCAGGTCCGAGAACAAGATCGGACAGGAATTAAAGCAGAAACGGGCATGTGAGGGTGCGTGGGGGTGTGGGAGACGCATGCAGGCTGGCACTGGGGGTATCCCCGTGCGCAAAGGGAAAAGTGTACTAGAAGAATTTTCCACTGCAATGTCTCCTATAGAAAACAAAAGCGCCGGGTGCCCCATGAAAGTTAGGGGTGGGTCGTGTCGCACCAGACACTGGCCAGCACAGTCCCTGTGCCCGAGACTGCAGCCAGGGGGCTATGCTGGCCGTGACTTCTGGCAGAAATCAGATAGCACATGGGTGGGTCCATCCTTAGGGCTTGATTTTCAAGAGCATTTCCACGCTTACAACCGGGTTTTACTTACAGATGTAAATGCACTTTGTCCATGTAAGTGGGCTGTTGAAAATTGCTACAACATATGCTATTGTTAATAGGTTTTACCCATGTTTTGTGCCCTTAATGCGAGAAAGTTGGCTTTTGGAAATTGCTATGGTAAGCAGGATACGTTTACTTGAGTAACGTTTGAAAAAAGTCACCTGTAAGGCTTCAGCAGGTCTCAGCTATGGCAGTCCAGGCTTCTCCCCCCAGGCCTATTTTCAGACCCAGGGCCTTCTTAGCAGGCCCAATACTGTATTTTTATGGGAATCTGATCCAATAGCTGTAGGAAACAGGCTCTCTTATCACAGACAGCCTCCTGGCACGGTGAAACAAACCCGTTGCTTCTCACAGCCAGAAAGGCACCCAGCTTCATTTTCCTAAGCAATTAATTGCACAGCCGAGTACCTCTGAGCAGTCATTCGAGTCCAAGAACAAGATGGAACTGGCATTAGCCAGCACAGACAATGCCAGAAACTTGGATGTCCACATTCTTATCCCACTACCCCCACCATCTCACAGTACAACTTCAGGTTTAAGCTCTTTGGCACAGGCACTTTGCATTCCATAGGGGAAGGGAGCTTCTGTACCTGGCTCATGTATTATCCTTGCCCAAAACCACAGGGGGGGGGGGGGGGGGGGGGGGTTGGCACAGGTAGAAAAGGGCCCAAAACACTTTTTGGCTTATAACAGTCCCTGATGCAAACATTGAATGAGCTCAAGAAAAAAAAATATGCTTTCACCTGCCAGCTGTCTCCAGCTGCTGGCCAAACACTGACACAAAACCTCAAACCGAAGGAGGAAAGGTGCTCAGGACTAAGCTGAGCAGATTATTTCCCCACAGAAGGGCTTGCTCTAGGGTGATAGCCTTACATAGATCAGTTATGAATCACAATCAATCAATCAATGCACCAGTACAGAGCGACCCATCCATGCGAGCTGCCGCCACTGTGCAAACATATGAACCTTTACAAATCTTTAAATATTTTCCAGCTTCTAACCACAGTGAGGTAAGAAGCTTAACTCACTTTAGTTATATCATTTCTTGTGTAGAAAGGAGAACCTGTACTAAAAAA
The DNA here is from genome assembly GCF_901001135.1 of Rhinatrema bivittatum. Lineage (NCBI taxonomy): Eukaryota > Metazoa > Chordata > Amphibia > Gymnophiona > Rhinatrematidae > Rhinatrema > Rhinatrema bivittatum. Next base: position 223,992,509 of record NC_042622.1, on the reverse strand, counting down.
ATCAATCACATTAAGGTACAAAGTTTTCCATTCAATCAAAAGGGACAGCACGGGCAGCAGTAGTGCAAGCGTCCCCTTACACACCACCCCACCACAGAAGAGATGCAGTGCAGGTAATGGCACGCAGAACCACGGTGCTGTGTGTATTGCCAGATGTGTCACTTAGAAACATGATGGCAGAAGAAAAAAAAAAAAAAAGACCATAGCGCCTATCTAATCTGCCCATCCATATCTCCTGCTAAGGTCCTCGATCCTTCCCACTCCCTCAGAGATCCCCCTGTGCTTCTCCCATGCTCTCCTGAATTCAGCTACTGTCCTGGTCTTCACCACAAGGCTGTTCCATGTATCCACCAGCCTCTCTCTGTAAAGAATTACTTCCTTAGATTACTCCTCAATCTACCCCCTCATTCCAGAATCGCGTTTCCATTGAGAGACCCACCTCCGCTGCATGGATACCTCCAAGGCATTTACAATGTCTAAATCCTATGTCCCCTAATTTGCCTTTCCCTGGAGACCATTCCTCAAGCTTCGCTGGATCCCACCTCATGTTTTTCGCACATTTTCCTGGCTGTCTAACCCTGTTGCAGATTTTGGCATCATCTAGAAAAAAAAAAGGACAAACCTTTCCCCGATAGTCCTTCCACAATATCACTTACGAAAATGCTGAAATCCCCCACCCCCCTCCCCCAGTCCTAGGACAGATGCCAGAGGCACACCATAATGCCCCTCGCCTCCGAGCGTGCTCCGTTTACTACTACTACCCCTTGTTGCCTCCCACTCAAGCACATTCTAACCCAGTCAGTGATTTTGGGCCAATACCAAGAGGCCATAGGTGTGTGGGTGTTTGATGGCCCCCCCCGATATCTCTCTCAGATCAGGACCCACAAAACCAGCTATTCCTTCCTGAATGTTTCTGAAACAGAGTGTGAAATCAGCAGGTTAGAACTCATGACAGGAGCCACCCTTGCTTGCTGCTTGGCAGTAAATGAAGAGCAGTCTCCCAAGAGATTGTAAAATTAAAAAGTTCTTTATTGCATATGGTGTATTTCCAAATAATAAAAATAAATCAATTATTTAAAGCTCTGTCTCACACGTTGTCCAAACAGGAATTCAATGCATCCTACAAACAGAAATGGCCATGCAGCCTCCTCTGGGGTGGATGGCAGATCAGCACGTTCCAAGTGACTGGCGTACACGACAGCTTCCAGGACAGGAGTTTTACTGCTGTTATGAAGGGGAAGAGAGACAATCATCCGAGATAAGGTGACTCAGTTCAAAAAGGTCAGATACACAAGAGTTGATGACAGAGCTGGGGGATTAGCCCTAATGAATGGCTCACCCAACCCACAATCTACAGACCTAAAAGTTGGCTGCAAGGTTCATGCTGATGGGCAGAGCACATCTACGAACCCAAGTACACACCTTATAGTAGGTTTCAACTTTCAGTGCATTGTAAAACAATTACGGTACATTTCTGAGCTCTGAAGTCACCTGTTGTATTGCTTAAACATGGGCAGGAGAGCAGTTACTTGCAATTTGTTCTTTCTACAGAAAATGTTTTATTAAAACAAGCAGAGTTTCACTTGTTAATCCTCAATTAGCCCCTTTTGAAAAGTACAGTATTGTCTGCTCATGCCTCTTTCACAGAATTCAGAGCATTTGAGATGATTGACTTTGTACCTTTCAAGCGCGCTCACCCCCAGCAGCCTCCCCGACACCTTCAGCGTTACTGGTAATCCAGCAGAAGCAAAGTTCAGCAGCTTCCTGGAGACAGGACGGCCTCAAAATAACCTTACAAACAAAGCTTTGTCAAAATACGGGGGGCATCTGCCCATAAACAACTGTCAACCACAGCCTCTTGTCCACAAAAGCAGTCACCCAGGCTCTTAAATGCCCATCTGCGCTTGGTGTATCTGTCCACAGATGAGGTTGGGTTCTCGAATAGCTTGCCACATCACCAGCATCTCGTAGGGCACAAATCGATGGACCATTAGCAGCTCCTTGTAGTAACAGGGGTCAAAGGCCTCCAGCTTGGATGAGGGTATTTGGACCCCCACTGTTCTCATGCCCATATGAGAATCAGGGGTGAGCCCAGCCTTAACAAGGCACATGCCCAGATAGACATCATCAATGGGGAAGAGCTCGATGCTCAGCGATGCCTGGTAGATGGCATGAGATGTGAAGCCAGACATCAGAATGCCCCCACCCGCACAGTAGGATGGGTATGACTTGGACTTGGTGATTTGCTCTGGCACATAATACTTGCTCCATGTTTCCCGGATAGGACCCACATTGACAATCAACTGTCCAACAAATAGGTGGTGATGACCGTCCCCGGGAAGTCCCAGAAGGTACTGCACCACATTAAATGTGTTGACAAAGACATCATCATCGCCGTTGAAAATGAACCTGGCGCCTGGACACTTTTCCTCCAGCCACTGGTAGAAGAGGACCTGCTTCAGAGTCAGGTTGAAGAAGGTGTCATGGAAGTCCCACTGTAGGATGTCCCCATTCTCCCGTCTCTCCAGTCGCAGAAGCCTGTTAGTCTTCTTGGCGTCCCATGGATTGGAAGAGACTCCTGTCATGAACACTCGTCGGACCTGAACCCCTTGGTAGGAGCTCTCCGTACCCCAGGTTTTGCGGATGATCTCCCGTCGCTCATAATTCCCAGGGGATGACTTGATGGCCAGGAGGAGGAAGACGTCCTTGGAAGTCTGGGCCCCCCCACACTTGTTGGGGACGTCTAGGATCCTGGGGAACTCCTTACAGTGCTTGTAATGCAGGAAGTCCTTGATGTGACCGGGTAGCTGTGCAAAGCCAGAGATATTGTACACAGTGCTGTTTTCTTTGCACTCTGGGATTGCCTTATTGGCCTGGGCAGGAGACACAGCAGCTTGGGTAACCGAGAAGAGTCTTTCTTCCTGAGCAATAGCAGATTCCTGTCTGGGTGGCTGCAGAGAGTCCCCGTCATTTTCACGCATTAGAAAGAAGAGTCCCAGGAAACCCACAGCAGTGAGAGTGAGTGTTTCCAAGCCAATGTACTGCCGCTTCATTCTCTCTGTAGAAACAAAACAAACAAACAAAAGATGAGAATCAGGAGCATTAAGGGTTTGCCGTCTTTTTTTTTTTTTTTTAAAGTTTATAGGAGTTGGCCGCACTTTCCATTTTAAAGGCAATAGGGCAGTGTTTGCAGGGGACATTTATTACCCATCCAGTGCAGATCTTTCCTATTCAATTTCACAAAGAGCTTCCTTACCCATAACCCTGCACAGAATCCCTCCGTGACCTTAGGCATCATCAGTCACAGAACACACACCTGCAAGGTTTTACCTCTGCGACTGCCTTGGAAGACTGATAAAAAGGGAGGAAAGGAAGTTTGTCTAGCAGCCAGCGAGGTGTCGTCTTTGGCTATGGGAAGAGATGAGGCAGGCGCGAGGGGGGGGTGTCTAGAGCAGGTCGGGATGAAAGTGGGCCGCTGCCCAAGAACCCAGGGTCACTACCATCACCCAAGGAATAGTGGCTTAGTCTCCTGCCTTGTTAACTCGCATCCTACAAGTTCCAGAATGCACCGGGCAGAGAGGTTAAGAGAGCAGCTTTTGTGCTACCCATGATGGGGGGGTGAGGGAAAAAACATCTCCCAGCACCTGCAGGGCCAAAATCCTTAACACCAGGAAGCACCCCAATGTCGTGGAGGGGCAATGTTTGTAAGAGTTCGGTCAAACAGCAAAATTTCAAAAGGCTGGGTTCAGCCCTCCGCTACATTTAATCACATTCCAGGTGAGATCCTGGTTTTGGGTGCAGCAGGGAACATTCAGAGCAAGGTATTCTCACCCTATCGGAAATCCGTATTTCATCTCAGCATTTAGATTATCTGATGAAGGAGAAGACTGCTGCCAGGACTGGCCTGCCAAGCAAATATTGCGGCATTCTCCACGTCAACACTTTTAATAAGCTTCTAATACAGGCATACAAAATATACATTTTCATACAAAATTCAGGGACATAATGTTAAACAAAACATACAAAAAACAATGAAGAAACCAGTAAAGGCTGTGCCAGTTCTCTAGGGAAGCTCTCTTGAATAAGTGGATTTTGAGTGCCCTTTTAAAAGGATTTGCCATAGGACCTGGTTCTCATCTCATCAGGAAGAGAGCTCCAGCATATTGGACCAGCTGCAGAAAAAATGCCGGGTCCCCAATGAGGCAGAGCAGCAGCCTCTCTCTCTCACCCACACGGGCATAAATGCAACCAACTCTGAAGCAAGAGCAGAAGAAAACCGGACTGAAACCTCATACTAGCACCTGCCCCCCCCAGCCATGTGAACGAACAGGACAAAGCAGACTTGCACACTCCACAGAAATCTCAGATATAATGAGGCCAGAAAACCAACCTGGGTTGGGTGAACAGGAAGAGTCAAGGTACTGGGCCAGAAGCATCCGAAGTACGAAAAAGGTGAGAGGTCAAAGAGGACAGGAACAGGGAAAGATAAGTGAGCAAATCTTACTTAAAAGCTTAATTTTTTTTTTTTTTAATTCCTCCTAATTCAAAACACAAGTCAGTCATTCTAAGTAGACTACAGTGTAACACACATACCACCACCAAGAACAAACAGGAGAGATGGCAGACAAAAGTATAAAAGGTTTTAGAGAATATCTCCATCTAAATCATCACTTAAAATCACGGGGGAGGCCCTAGGAACCAAACATCAAAGGCCTTCAACATCAAAGACCTACAAAACATCAAAGGCTTTCAGCTTCTTAGCAAGTCTGCCACAAGTTTTCTGCCACCTTCCAGTTCTTAAGCAACGTTTTGGTTTCAGGAGAGTCTCAAACCATTGGACAGTTTCGCTGGTGAAGCATTTCCCAAGCACGTCTGAATGCTATAGAACCAGATCCCTTAGATTGCCCAGAACAGCCGCCCGCCAGTAGTTTGGGTATAGTGTGCAGCAATTAGCCGTTGTCTTACAAGAAAACAAGGACGGTAGGGCAGCCTTGGAGGTGCGCTATACTCTTAACATTCCTGCTTTTGGCAGTGTCTCAAGATATTAAAGGCGTGGGAGATGTGTACACCTCTGTATTTAAAAAGTTTTATTTGAGAAACAAAAGAAAACAAATTGCAGATCCAGAAAGCCGCAATACTTCCTGTTACATAACCAGCTGGAGAACTACAGTACAAGACAAAATGTTTCTCAGTTTCAAGCAACATTACATCGAAATAAAAGACCTACCACCAGGTACAGTATCCGCAGTGACTCCCCAGCTCGGTCACAGTCTTGAGGACCACATTCTTTGTCTACTGGAACCTCGACGGATCTTCAAAAACTTAGCCCGTTATTTTGTCAACATTTTCACCCAAATCAGTCATTTTTGTCCGCAAGTATTCACGTGATGCCGGAGATGCGATCAAATTATATTATTCTTTAAAGGAGATCCACTTCAGCCATTTTCTATTGTCTCAAAGTTACTTTTTTGTGCCTGCCAAATAGCTATTACACGCACCACTGTCTCACGCGCTTCCCTGTAATTAGGACATCCGATAGTTCATCTCATGGGTATCCGAGTAACACTTTTGGCCAAAACTGGTGGATGCATAGACGAGGCCACGACCTATGTATACGCATGCCTTCTCCTTGACATCTTCTACAGCATTTATTAGCTATGGCTACATTAAGCTTGGGAAACCTGGAGATTATAAACGCTGTGAATTGTTTTAAAAAGATATTAACCTGGAATCACTAGCTCTTATATAAATCCTTCCATATACGTGAAGTCTCTTGCCACGGCTTAACCAAAAATGTAGTCTCCAGGATGTCTTCTCCCAGGTACTTCTAAATAGCAAAATCCACTTCACCTCCCCCTATTACCATGCCATACACCCCCTTCGAGATGGTCCTGGAAACGTTTCTTAGGGCTGTCTTAGAAAGCAAACTCTTCCGGTGTAACACTTAGGGGGGAGGGTGTCCCATTCTCCCAGAACCCTTCCCGTGCCATGGATCTGGCCCCAAAATGTGGCAGGCGTGCATGAATGCCGGCACCACTCTTGCCTGCAAAACCTCAAGCCTACCCGTGCATGGGGAGCGTCTCTGACCTAGACGTACAAAGAAAAACAGACATGGCGAAAGCAAGAGGCATTCAGCACTGGTGAAAAGCACCTTAAAAAAGCATTGCCATGTGCCTGTTGGACAGCCAGCGCCAGAAGAAAAAGGGACTCACATCAAACAGGTGCATGGCGACACTACCGACAGCAGGGATCCAGCTTGGCGTGGCCACCCTCTTCCCCTGCACCCATCTGCCCACATCTTCTGTTTCATAGAGGCAAGCTGGTCCTGGTGGTGAACAGTGACATTCCCTCTTGTGCGTTTTCACATTTCCAACGTCCTTTTTCTAACATTCTTCCAAGGTAGAGGCACTGCTGGGGACTTTGTATTCCAAAGATCACAGCTCCATTCACTTTGAGGGAAACCCTCCAGAAGGCCAGCAAAGTTTTTTTTGTGTTTTTTTTTTTAAAGGGTCATTGTCTTTTTTTTATGAAGATATCAATTTATTTTAATGGATGCATTCAATCAGTTCCTGTTCTATTGACTTAATTTGATATAGCATTGTGCTTTTAATGGAGAGAAGGAAGGGAAGGGAAGGGCAAGCGACAAGCTTTGCCCTTCCCTTCCCTGCTTGGTGGCGTCTCACGTAGTTCTCTCCTGTCTAATCTTGAATGCCCGTTCTGTTCAAATCAAAACACTGGCAAGTCAGGATTTAATATCAGAGGAAAAACCTGTTTTGTTTTTATTATTGAAACCTGGATACCAGTAGAGGGTGGTGGGGGATGCTCTGGGCTCAGATCTGCCCAGTTGATCTTCAGATTCTCTCTCATTTTGGGACTGAGGAAAAAAAAAAAAAAAAAAAAAAAAAAGAGGTGGGGCTGTAGCCGTCTCTCCACTTAAATCTGGAGGGCAGGGAATGGCTACTTTTACAAAACTTAATGTAAGCATCAGTGTAAGTCTGTTGATTAATCAGATTAAAATTAAAACTGAACGTGCTGAACTATATTTCACAGATAGCACTGAAGTTTCCTTACCTGCTGATTTTAGATTTTAAAAGGGCTGTTTGGAGGAGGGCTCGCTTTTTCTTTTGAAGATAATTAATAGCGCTTTCCTTGAAAAGGGGATGCCTTTGGCTTTAGAACATCAGATAAATAAATAAAAATAAAATAATATTAACCCAATCCTGGAAAAAAGCCTTCACTAAATGCCTGAATGCTTGCATTACAGACCAGGAGCAAATATTCCTGCGATTTAGAGAAAGCATTCATCTATCAGTTACTTCTTTCTGGGGGGGCATCAGGAGGACTAGACCCTTACCAGGCAAGTTTCCGGACTGGTCACAGTGCTGGTCTCTGTCTGGGACGGGATTGATAAAGGGTCAACAGGCTCCACACTTCTCTTGTTCGTTCTTTCTTCTGCCTTCAGCTTGGTCAGTCAACCCTATTAGGCAGAGGCATGAATTTAGGATTCTGGGACACCGTTTCACAAGGGATCACTACCTTTCGACCCCCAGCTGAGTTTAAATTGTGGTGTTCTGGACGGATTACCTTTTTCTCCAAAATTTATTATTTTTCTACAGCTTTTAGGAAAACTGCTTTGGGCCTTAGATGTAAAACGGCTGTTTGTATGCGGACAACACGCAGATCACCATCCCAAATTGGTGAGGAGAGGTTAAAAAGACCACCTTCAAAAGGGACAGGAGTCTCTCAGAAATTTCTGATTGGTTATTGAGGAATAAATTGATTTTTGAATGTTAAAAAGACAGAATTACTGAGGGGAGAACGACCAGTCACTAACCCGTTTCCTGGTGGTAATAAAACGTGGGACATCTGTTAGTGAAACCAAACTTCTGGGGTGAAGGACTCGGGAATCAGGCTGCACCTCTTGAGTTCTCTTTAGAACACACATTTCCCCAGCTTTCTGAACGCGTTAAATGGTTAAGAGAGTTTGTCCCTTCCTCGGACATTCGGGATTGTGAAACTGATGATTCAGGCAATGTTATTTCTCAGTTGCGCTACCGTAACGGCCTGTGCACGGGTCTCCCTGAACAACAGGGTACACGCAGGGCTTAATCTCTGGAGGAACCAAGTTCCAGCCCTTGTTTTCAGGCCTAAGAGGCGAAGCAACAGGATCTTCTGCTCCAGCCCCTCCCCCCATCCAGGCAGCCTGCAGGGAAGAGAAGCGCTGGCGAACCTGGAGCAAACAGCGCAGAGAAGAGAAAAAAAAAAAAAAAGTCACTCCACCCAGGGCGTTGTTCGCATGGGACACGAAGGCCCCGTGCCCTTTGTCCAAACCTCACACTAAGGAGAAGGCTACAGCGCAGCTGTGTCGGCAGGGCCCGAAGGCCTGAGGAGGAGGAGGCAGCAGCTGCGTCGGCTGGGCCCTGTGCAGCCCAAAGAGGAGACCGCCGGGTCAGCCGGCCCAGGGGGCTGAAGAGAGAAGGGTTTTCCTGCCTGCAATCCTGCAGGCTCTGGGGAGACAGAGAGGGCATTTGTGCATGTGAGAGAGAGCATGAGTGTGTGTTGTGTGTGAGAGAGACAGGGCATGTATGTATGATTATACAGAGAGAAGAAAGGATATGCAGACTTCTAGTTGAAGAATTTTGTTTGCACATATAAAAAGGACGTTAAAAAACTGATACATACACACACAAAGGGACCCCATTAAAACGGTACTTGGATAAATTGAGGGCTGCAGCCAGAATGTTTGTTTGGACCCCTACACAAGATACCAGACAACAGAGACTATGTGAATGCTGATAGTAAACCTCGTATAGCAGTACCTATGTTGTAATTCACTTTTTTCAGAGGATTCATTGCCAATTTGTTGTCAGCATCAAAATTAAAAAACAGCAGAGTTTTAAGATCTATACAATACTGTAACCCAAAGGCTGAACATAAGCAGCTATGTGGATGTGGGTCCCACAGACAGATGCATGGGCATTTTGAGAAGAGATCAGTGAAGGGTGTGAATGATTGATGCACTCATATTTTCATAACCCTGGGAAAAATGATCAGTGCACCCCTACTATACACGTGCGTACACATTTAATGGAATGCATGCATCTACGCCGCTTGTGCTCAGACAGACAGACATTCTTATGGCGTTTCAAATAGATTTAGGAGTGCATCACTCGTTACTGAGGGCCGGGATGGTTCTGTCGATCCATTGGCAGATTGCCCATTGCCACTGTCCTGGGGCTGCTAGAATAGAAAGAATAGAGAAGGCAGGTTCAGGGACATTTATGCAAATGAGGGGAGGGGAGGGGTAGGTGTCTCTCCTCTCCGCCGTGCTCAGACATCCAAGTCCCTGTGTCTCTGGAATCATTGGCAAGGACCTGTGGGCCCACGTCCCGGAAGTACCTAGCACTGTCCCTGCACTCTGCTCTCTAATCCAGCCCTGCTTTCCTCAACATAGCCCCCTCTCTTTGGGACCCAGCGCACTATATAACCCGCACTCAGTCACGGGTTAAATAGGCGCTAATCACATGCAAGTGCATGTGAATGAGGCTATTACTCACTCACGCTGCATTAAAAAAAAAAAAAGTGTACATCTCAGACATTAACACCTGAGCACAGGTAAAAGAAGTACAGAAAAGCAGAAAAAACTGCTTCTCTTTATTTTTGTTTACTTAAAAAAAAAACCCCACAAACCCAGCACACCTCGGCAGGCCGCTGAGTTATGAAGACCGACGCCGGTAAGCTTGGCCGCTGTTTTCATCACTGGCAGGCAGCTGGTTATGAAAACTCTGCCTCGGTCTTCCTAACCGGCAGCCGCAACCCCCTAATTTGGCTGTAGCATGGCCCCCCCCTCTCTCTGCCCTCCTCCTTTCCCCAGTGGTCCTCAACCCCCAGCCACCCTTTGCCCACCAGTGCTCATCAAGCGATGAATGGCGGGGGACGAGGGATCACTGGGATAAGGAGGAAAAGGAAGAAGCAGCTTGCCTGGGTGCATTGGGGAGTTCACAGCGGTTCTGGCCCCGCTTCGGTTTTGTCTACAAATTCAACCCTGGTTACAAGTAATTCACAATACAGCTGCCCGAAGAGCGACTGGGAGTTTCCACAGAGCCTCTATTGCTCCGGTTTTACGCACAGTGCATCGTTACCAATAAAAGCACGTACTCCGCTAACGATGTTGATGCTACTTTTTTGTGTGTACTCTTTGGAACTGAAGTATTTCAGCGGCAAGTGAAAATGGTACACAATCAGCAGGCATTCGAGCCGATACAGTAAAGTACGGCCGTGGTTACCCGGTTTTTAACCTGCTTTGGACGCACGTTTTGGACGCGCAAGGCGTACCCGCAATTCAGCATCGGCTTTTACGCGTCCTTACCGCTTGCCGAAAAGGACGCATATCCCTTTCTGCCCGCCGCATTTCTATGACATGTTAATGATCGGATTAGCTATTCCCTCCGATACAGTAACGTGTGCCCAAATTATCGCCCTGTTAACCAGTTTATTTACCGTGTCTTTTACCTGAATATTTACCGCCTACCCTGTCCCTGGCGTTAGATGGGAGCCGTGCCAGGCTACGGTTAAACTGTACATCTGAGGCTCCGGACTGGACGCCTCTACAGGCACCGGAGAGTTGGGCGTCCGCTAGGCGGCCTGAGGCTCCGGGGTCCAGCGGAGACATGGACACCTCTACGGACGCCTCTACAGACTCTTCCTCCCGTGTCTAGAATAAGGCTGTAGTAGACGCCGACATAAGAACGCATAGCTGAGTTGAGAATACAAACTTGAGAATCCACAGTGTGGCATATCCATGTATGTACTGGGAAACTTGGATGTCCGGCCGGGCGCTCAAGGCAGTGGTGCCTACAGGCGGGAAAGGTCCATGAATGGAAGCCACGACCTCAGACGTCCAAAGTTGCGGCGTCCATTCATGGACCTTCCCCCTCTGTATCCGGGCATCCATGATCGGAGGCACCACTGCCTTGAGCGCCCAGCCGGACGTCCAAGGTCTGTAGAAAAGAACCATCCACTTACCTGGTGGAATGACATTTGTAATGACAGGTACCAGCGCACCCTGGATACTGTATAGGCGCTGCATACCGCTCTATACAGTAAAATGGATTGCGATCGCCTACCGCTTCATTGACGCGCTTTGGACGCCGCTTGGATTTGCGTCTAATTTGAATACTGAATTGAGCGGTATGTGAACCAAAATGTGCGCGCGGCAAACGAGCGGGCGCCCGGCCCTGCCGCACTGTTTCTTACGCGTCCTTACTGTATCGGCCCGATTGTTAGTCATTTCTGCTTTTCTGGAGATGGGACCAGTAAGGTACCGGTGGAGGGCGTTTTCAACATGGAGCACCTGAGTTATGGAACTCACTCATTATGGGTAGGCAGACTGGAAAGGAACGACCTTTTGTAAAAAGGTTAGGACTTGGTTCTTTTCTCAGGGATGAGAGCTAGATGTCTGCATTTTTTTTTAATGTAGGTTTGGAAGTGCAGTTGTAGGGCTTAATATGAGGGACTGGCGATATGTAATGGAGCGAGGGATAGGATACGTTTAAAGTTGGTGTCTTTTAGGCGTTCCTTGCCAAACGTAAGCTAGTCAACCATTTTAATTTCTCTGTTATGTGTGTTTTGTGTGGATTGCACATGGTTTTCTTTGGGCACTGTCTTGGGTAATTCTTTGAATGGGGGAGGCAGTACATAAATGTTAAATAAAGATGTATTGCTATTTTATGCTATGATGTATTTATGATTTATGTTTTGATTTACTAACATGCAGAGAGTGCTGGTTTTTCCAGCAGAAAGACCCCAACCAAATTTACCCTTCCATCTGCTAATGCTTGCCTCTCTCCACTCCCAGTTATTTGCATATTCTCGCCTGACAGTGCCCTTCTGTCTCTTTTGGCTTCCGTTTCATTTGGAACTAGGGCTGGGATCTGGCACTATGAATCTTCAGTTGCAAATACCCAGGTATCTCCATCTTTGTATCCCCCTTCCTAACTCAGGCACCGGCCACATAACTGGGTTCTTGACGGAACCATGGTAACGCAAACAGAGCCTGGCCACTAGGTGTCACCACAGAGCAATGACTGGAGCTCCCTCCCGTGCCAGGGTCCTGAGCGTGGCCCTCCACAGCATCCCCAGGGGACAGGATCCTGGTCCAGAAACTCAACCTTGTGCTGCACTGCCACCGGGCCAGAACCCCCCCCAAGCTCCTCCCTTAGCCCCATTCCCCAGTTTACTAATAACATTTTCTGTGTCCTCAGGAGAGCAGATTCAGCACTATGAGATATACATCCCAGAGCAATGCCAGACACAACTAACTCTCCCTTCTTGGGTACATAAATACAGTCATAAGCAGTTGGGACCTTTCAGCAGAGGGCAGCAAGACCGGGGAGGGGGGGGGGGGGGTGGTATCCTGATCTCAGACACATTAGCTAGGGTTTAATAAAAAGGCCCATGCCTCTCTCCTCCCCAGTCCCCCCACAGCATGGACCAAGAGGTGCAAAAATAAGAAAGTGTAGCACCATGAATGTCAAACACTGCCGACGAGCAACAGCCAACTTACAATGAAACGTGCCAACATGAGGCGGAGGAAAGATGCCAGTGGAGCGGTGAAGGGCAGGAAACTGCCATCACGCTTGGCTGTGTCATCTTATGCCAATATACCCAGCAGCGCATCCAATGCAGGAAATGCAGTTGCCCCACACTGTATCGCAACACACAGATGTAACCCAGCAGTTACCGAGTGAACAGCTGAAATGAAGAGGTAGGGGCAGCGCTACAGCAACCAAAAAAAAAAAAAAAAATGTTTGGTTGTTGTACAAGCAATGCACAGTTAAGCTGTGGCTTTGTTGCTAGAGGATGCGAGCAGTAGTAGAGCCAGGCATGAAGAAAAGATTTTGGCAAGTTTCTGGAGGGGGACAGATCCTTAAATAGTTCTTAGCCTTTAGAGTTGCCACCTCTTACTTCTGGGAGTGAGCAACAGGGAATGGATCACCCCACCCCCCCCCCCCCCCCCGTTAGGATCTGCCGGGTACTTACAAGTGACTCGGACTGGCCACTGGTCTGACCCAGCAGGGTATTTCAAGCCCAGCAAGGGGAGACTGCCAAAAACACACCTCAAGGCAAAGGAGGGGGTAGGAAAATGGAAGGTCACTAGGAGAGAGTTTGGAAGGAACTGGGGAAGGGTCAGCCCAGGTCAACACTAAAGGCAAGACAGCGACAGCTGCCCTGGGACCAGTGAGTAACTGGTGTGCGCAGAGCTGTCCTTGCGATAACTCCTGGAGTGCGAGAGTCGAGAGAGAGCGAGCGAACACGACCTCTTCAGATAACGTGCTGTCACCGTAACAAGGCCAAGAAGATTTCAATTGCGTCAGCCAGGACAGCGAGGCAGTCAGTAACTCATCTAGGGTGAAGTCAGCTCTGCTCCCGTTTGGTTGAAAGATATTCTATTTCAAAAACAATTTTGCTCTGAAGCATAAAAAAGGAAAGCAGAGAGTGGGAAGTGCCCCATTCTGGCTGAACAGCAGGTTTCGTTTGTGGGCTCGATGTTCCTGGAGCGGAAAGGGAATTTCTCTTCCTCACTCCCTCTTCAGGGGGAGGCACCATGCCACCAACTCCGTGAAAGGCTGAGAGCGCGCGTGAGGACTCCCGCCACTTCTGCCCAGGACGAACACCGACCCCGCCAAAGCAGCATGTGACAGACCACGCTGCCGGCAAGGAGAAACGAGGCCTCGGACCTCAACACCAGTAATGGTGGTAAATCAAATGTAAGAGAAAAGCATCCAACTTTATCATCAATTTCAAAAAAGGTTTAGGAAACGTGTCCTTAAAATGTAAACCAACACACACTCATTCATACCTTAAAAACGTCCAAGTACACAATGGTAGTCAGCATATAGGACCCCAAAAGGTCTATACAGTATTACATATTAAGTTTCAATACAATGTTTTTCACATAACTTTCCTGTGGATACACCCACTCACAGTCTATACCTGGCCTTCGCCCATGTCTACTTGATACTTCACAAAAACAATTATACAATAGTGTACATCACTATTGCCTATTCTCAATGGTGCCTTATGTAGCTGACCCCTTGCGTAAATCTCTTTTCTTTGGAATAACTGTTCTTGACTTCATTCTTGATAATTGTTCACTGGTCAACAACGTCAAGAACAGTTATTCCAAAGAAAAGAGATTTACACAAGGGGTCAGCTACATAAGGAACCATCGAGAATAGGCAACAGTGATGTACAGTATTGTATAATTACCGGTATGTGTTATATTTTTGTGAAGTATCAAGTAGATATGGGCGAAGGCCGGGTATAGACTGTAAGTGGGTGTATCCACAGGGAAGTTATGTGAAAAACATTGTATTGAAACTTAATATGTAATACTGTATAGACTTTTGGGGCGCTATATGCTGAGTGTGTGTTGGTTTACATTTTAAGGACACATTTCCTAAACCTTTTTTGAAATTGATGATAAGTTGGATGCTTTTCTCTTACAATTTGGAGAGAGAGAGCGCGAACAGATTGAATGAACTATTTGAAGCCACATGAGGAGGAGGAAGAGAGCAGCAAAAGATGCAAAGACAAGATTGTGAGTTCAATCCATGACCTGCAGGACCAGAGAAACTTAGGGGCACAAAGGAGGCAAGAGGGAAGGACACAAAAAGTGTGCATCTCACAAAGCTACCTGTAAACGGTGGGATATGGATGTAGAAGTTAATATATTCAGAGGGAAGAACAGGCAAGAGAAAGTCTGGCAGGCAAGAAGCTCCCAGTGTAGGCTATTAAATGAGTTTTGAGGCGAGGATAAGACCATCATGTGTCCAGGAAAGACAGGGTAAGCAGAAGAGAAGCGTGGATAAACAACTAGGTCCACCCAGGAATATATAAAAAAAAAAAAAAGTCTCTGCCGTCTACAGATGTGTGGGTTTGAAAAAAAATAGCACCCTCCTCAGAGTCCTTGTGTCCCCTCTGACCTGTCCTTAATACCTCGTGGGGCTGAGAAACTAAAACACGAGCGCTATTCCACACCTGATGATGATCTCATTAGCCTTCTTCTCCTTCAGAATCCGCTACAAATAATATGAAAGCCACTGCAATGCTGGAGTGGGGCATGTAGCGTTGTGGATTCAACTGGAAAGAGGGACTTTGGACTTCCTTCAAGGGGGGTCCTCCTCGGGCGATACCAAACCCGCTGCTTACAAAATGGGGAAAGCATTTCTAATGTCCAGGCAGGTGGTCACTTTTGCTCCGACGATCAGACGGGATGATCCAATTAATACACAAGCAAAGACAGTGCGGGAGGTCACAGGACGATTAGGGTACGATTTTTCTTAAAACAGGGGGGGCATTAAGGAAGCACTGACAGGCCGGGGAGTTCTTTGTGAAGCGGAACAGTGGCTAAATTCAAAAGGAACTATAGCGAGGACAAAATATAATTTTCATTAGGAAAAGTAAATAAGGAAAAAAAAAGCAGCCAGTATGTTTATAAAAGGAGGTAGCTGGAAGAAAAAATATATATGAGGTGCTCTGACAAAAAGGAAGTACAGGGAACAGTAGTCAAGGCGAGGAAGGTGTGAGCGAGGAACAGAAGTGTGAATGAGGTAAAGGTAATGTGAGGAGATGAGACTTCCCGCTAAGGTCAGCGCGAGGTGGACAAGGAAGAAAGCAGAAATGCCAAACCCATTCTTTTGTTCAGCATTCGCTGGAGGAGGGCACCCAGGAGAGGGGTAAGTGCCACACCATTTACAGAAGAGAAGATTTGTATGGAGCTAGGAAAGCTAAAAAAAAAAAAAAAAAAAAAAAAAAGAGGACAAAAACTCAGGGGCCGGATGGGATGTGCTCCTGGATGTTTAAAGAGCTCAGAAAGGTCCTGGGCGGGTCTGCTCTGGGACTAGGGAAGGGCTGATGTTGTCCCGCCTTATAAAAAGCGGCAATAGGGAGTAGCCTAGTTAGTTAGTGCAGGCTGGTCAGTCAGGCCCCCGTGGTGGGTAAATTAACGGAGTCACCTCTGAAGGAAAGGACGGGTGAAGTACCTTGAATCCAGCAGGCTGCAGAATCAAGTAGCAGCATGGTTTTACCAATCCAACCCCCGACAGATTCTCCAAAATGCCGCTGCCCGAATCCTTACTAATGCCCACAGAAGTGATCATATCACCCCTGTACTCAAAAACACCCGCACTGGCTGCCAATCACATCCCAAGTCCCTCACCATCAGCCATAAATCCCTGCACCACCAAAATACGCATTGGTTCAATGAGCAGCACCTCCCAATTCCGCAGCCCTGACAGCCCCACCAGAAACCAATACCTGGCAACGCTGCACACACCCTCTCCTAAACTCACAAAAAACTTACATCCACCACAGACCGTGCACTCTCCCCATTGCAGGTCCGGCTCTTTGGAACAACATTGCCCCCCCCCAATCTTCGCCAGGAATCGTGGCCAAAGAATTTTAAACAGAACCTCAAGACCTGGCTATTCAAATCAGGCATTCACCTGAACTACCCTAACCAATACCCCCCTCCCCCACTTTTGTAGATACGTCATCTCAAATGCCTCTGCCTTTAATTGTCTGTCACCCCACCCAATGATTCTCTCTCAAAATGTTCATATCCCCCCACAGGTCATAGCGACGCACCCTTTGAATGCAAAGAGCTATCTCTCTCTTGCTTATTTAATTTATTATAATTATGCTGTCCACACACAATTCCTCATGTTTTGATATCTCTTAGATTTAATACCCCAGTTCCGTGTTCTTTGTAAAGCCTGTCACTGCATTATGTTATCTGTAAACCGATAAGATGTTCCCAACGACTGCCGGTATATAAAAATGTTTAAATAAATAAATAGATCCAATTAATTTTTTTTTGACTGGGTAACAAAGGGATTATTTAGATCAAGGTTGTGCACTGCAAGCAGTTTACTTATGTTTCAGCAAAGTTTTTGATGCTGTTCCACATAGGAGACTCATCAATAATCTAAACATGCTGGCGGACCGGTGCAT
The DNA here is from genome assembly GCF_901001135.1 of Rhinatrema bivittatum. NCBI lineage: Eukaryota > Metazoa > Chordata > Amphibia > Gymnophiona > Rhinatrematidae > Rhinatrema > Rhinatrema bivittatum. Next base: position 223,975,493 of record NC_042622.1, on the reverse strand, counting down.
TAGGAAGTTATGGAGCGACAGCCAATAAAAAGGTGGTGGTACATGGGGTTCACTCCAAAGCAGGACCAACGCTGGTCCATAAGTGCACCCTGGGCAGCCTTCTGTGATGGTCCTACCTAAGGAAAAAGTGGTGATCAGTGAAGTACCTCCAGGCTCGGTCCTGGGTTTGATTCTGGTTCTGTTCAATGTTCTCATAAGTTATATTTGCAGAGGGGTTAGTAGTAAAATTTTGTCATGTTGCAGATAATGTTAAGATCTGTAGTGGCAGACACTCCTGATAGAGTGGAAGAAATGATCCAAGGAAGCTCAATGGAGCGGTCAAGTACTTGTCAGCTAAAAATCAATGCGGGAAAAAAAACCAAACCAAACAATGGAGAGACGTGCATTTGGGGTACAACAATCCAAGGGAGAAGTACATAATGGGACGTGAGATGCACCAAGGGCCAGAAGAGAACTTGGGGTGCTCATATCCAAGGATACCCAAAGCAGCAAAATAGTGCGACAAGGTGGCGGCCAGAGCCGGAAGAACGCCAATGCAAAGAGAAAGATGCAGCCGGTAGAAAGAAGTCGGTCATAAGAGTGGACTCAGGCTGGGCAAGATGATGGCAGCAGCTCAGATGCCAGACTATCCTCTCTAGGTCATAAAATAAGAGCATGAAAGGGGAAGGAACTATTACTCTTAGAGATAGCTCCTCCAGTTACCGACCCTAGGGATAGATTTGGTTCCAGCACTGCAAGAAGTGAGGATCCTGTTGGTGCCGTGAGATGGCACCAACAGGATCCGTCACAGGATGAGGCCTTTGGGTGGCCTCATCCTGTGACAGGAGAGAATATGGAGGGGACCCAGGGAAGGTCACAGCAGGACTGGAAGTGTCTCAGCTTGCAGTCAGAAGCCCTGGATTTGCAGTGGTGGGACTTTCCTTAAGGTCTGGACTTTGTTCACAAGGTATCTGCTAAAAATAAGGGGATAGAAGTCTCTCTCAAATAGCCAGTTGGAATCTACTACTTTTTTTTTTTGTTTTCTTCATTGCTGGGTGAAGGATCTAGGAGGTTGATGGCCTCAGCAGGGTGATTTGGAGGTAAGCATCCTCCGAAAGATATTTTGCATGGAATCCTTTGGCGGTCTCTCTGTCTAGAGGATGTCAGTTGCAGGCCTGAAGACTGCGGGTCTAGAATCTAAATCATTGGGAGTCTAGATTAACAGACTTGGGAGGCTGAGTCACAAAATCTGGCTAAACCTGGAGTCTTAAAGATCTCATTGACAGGATTGGTGTAGTGCCTTATGGAAAGATTACCTTTGCTGGGCTATGCTATCAGAACACTTGGAAACTAGAGTCAGAAACTAAAATAGGACACGTATCAGGTTCCCCTCACTGGATATCTCGTGTGCTTTCCCTCTGCCGTCCGACTGAAACACCAGAAGGTTCTTTTCCTCCTCTTGTTAAAGGTTTCCAAGGCATTGGCGTGGATGATTCTCCGGATGTCTACTCTTGCTGGTAGGCTCTCAACCTTTTTGAATCTTTACTTTTAGATTTTAGCTAAAGGCAAGTTGAAATTCAGGTTACAGCAGGTATTTTCTCTGACCCCAGACGGCTTACAATCTAACTTCATACCCGAGGCAACGGAGGATAGCCTGCACGTAGCAGCAGTTACTGCCCTAAAAAGAAACTCGCCAGGCAGACTGAATGGACCACGTGGGTGTCTTTCTGCCATCATTTGCTATGTTACTAAATAAAGTGATGCAACTTGCCCAAGGTGACAAGGAGTGTCAGCAGCAGGATCTGAACCCGGGCTTCCCTGGTTCTCAGCCCACTGCTCAAGTCACTAGACTACTCCTGTCTAATGCATCTGAATCTCTACCTATACTGACTCCTTTCAAAGCTACTTTAATAGAAACATTTGTATTTCAAAGTGTATACAGAATTACAGTGCTTATAAAAAAAATAAGCAAAAATCTTACTTTAGGCATAAACCTTTATTAAAAAAAAAAAACTTTGCCTGTACAGCTGTTTCCAGATGGAGCTAGAGCCACAGCCACACAGGGCAGGAAGAAATGATTTCTTGATAAATGTGGGGAAGATACCTCTCTTTTTAACGAACCCTTCAAAATTGGGTTTATAAGAACGTATAACAATGCCTTTATCATCCCCAGCAGGTGGAATCGTTTCTGGCCACTGAGACGACTGGGCCCAGCCTGTGACAGACTGATCAGGATGTGCACGAGGCAGCTCTTATCTCCACTGAGTAACCATGGCTGCTAGCCACTAAGAATTTTGACCTTTGGTCATTATTTATTTATTTATTAGTTTTTATATACAGACGCTCATCAGAGATATCGCGTCGGTGTTTGTTTCTGGGCCTTACTAACCTCTTTATGGCCAGATAATTGCTGCATATATGGGATTTCTTTGCCCCGTTAGCTAGAGTAGTGGTCCCCAACCCGGTCCTGGGGGGCCCACCAGCCAGTCGAGTTTTCAGGATATCCACAATGAATATTAAGATGCAAATTTTCTCTCATGCAAATTCAACTTATCCTGTGTTAGGTCCCCATCAGCACTGCTTGGAAGAGAGGCTAAGGCGCCCAGCAAGGAATGGGGTCCCCCAGCTAGAAAGGGTTTTCCCCTTCCAAAAATGAAAAAAAAAATACCCGAGGTCCCAGATGGTCCTTCAAAGATTCCAATCCTCCCTTCCAAGGGGTCTTCAGATGTACTGCACAACACTCTCCCGCCACTTCTCAGATGGCGAGTGGAATTCTCTCAGCACCGCTGCCTAAAAACAAACAGCGTCTCAGAATTTTCCTACTCCTGGGCAGGAAGGGGGAGGGGGGAAAAGTAAAAAACAAAAAAAACCACCAACAAAAAAAAACTTCACATAAAAATCTCCAAAAGTGCCACAACCAGGCAGAGATACCGCACTGGATGTGAGCTGGGGGAAAAAAATGGGGATTCTCTCTCTACCGAGTCTTTCCCAGAGCAGGACTAGGGAAAACCAGGGGGAGGGAGTCAGAATAAAGGTGTCAAAAAAAATCCTTAAGAACAATAGCAGGCAGGGTGGGGAGCAGAAAAGTGCTGGCTCCCTTCCTATTCTGCATAGCCAGGGGTGTGAAGCCCAGCCTAGGGGGGAATAGGAGGACACAGGAGAAATAAATAAAAAAAAAAATATATAAAAAGTCACCTAGATCCTCCTGCTTCAACCGCCAAACCAAAAGCCACGCTGATCCCCAAGCAGAGCCTGCCACCGCAGCAGTCTCACAGGGAGTGCTGAAGGCGAGTGCTATTGTGCCACTTTCTAACTGGGGCCCAGTTCTGGTGCTGATCCACCCCTCCCTGGATCTGGGCCGTTCCACAACTGTGTCCCAAAGGAAATTTTTTTTTTTTTTTTTTTTTTAAATAACAGCTCCTTGGTGCTGATGGTTGAGTCTTTGCTTTGAAATGCTCTACTCAACAGAAACTGCTGAATTTACCCCATGGTCGTGTGAATCAGTAGGATTTAGCACAGGACTGGTCGCTCCACTTGGGAGTGTGCTTTTCAAAAGGTGAATGGTTTCTTCCAGAGCTTTAAGTACTTAGGATTGCCACAGAAGTGCAAAGGGGGTGAACACTTATCCAACCGAGCTGCTCCCTGTTTTCATTTCCTAAGGATTTCCTGGAACATGTTTTTCATTTGGCAGTTGTGCGGTAGGAGGTGGCGATACTTGGAACAAAGACTGTTTTAATGCATTTTAACTTCTAGGTGACAAGGCAACAAAAAGGTGAACATTGTGGAATGGGGAATGAACTTTCTATAGCCACTGTATGCAGGGGGTGGTGTCTCTGGCCAGGGCCGGCACAACCCACACCTTGCAAGCCACGTTCTTGCCCAGGGCAGCAGACTGTGGGTGGGTAGCAACATTGCACGGAAGGGCTCTGGAGGAGTCATCAAGATGGTGGTGGCGAACCCTGTCTTTTTAGCTTCCCCCCACCCAACCAAAGCGGGCTCTCTCTTCACTTCCCCTCCCTTGCTGGCAGTAGGAGTGGTGCTTTACATAGCATTGTCTTCTTATATGGGGGGGTCCAGTCTCACAGCATGAAGCATGAGATCTGAGGAATCTACGTGCGTTTCATACCGCAAGGTTGGACCCACACAGAAAGTCGACACCGGGGGTGGGACAGGGAGGGGGCGGCAGTCCTGTGTCAAGAGTGGGACAGTGAGGAGGGGGTCTGCCTCTGGTCCCTTGGCCTGGAGGAAATCTGCCGCGGGACAGGACAGAGGCGGCAGTTTGCCTCAGGCCCCAGGGGACGATGTCTGCCTTGGCTCTGGGACCCCAAAAGGAGGAGGAGTTCTGCCACGGCTCCAGGACCCGGAGGAGGCAGTGGATCTGTCCTCGCAAACGTTTTACGATCACAGCCCCCTTTTTTCCCCTCCATGTTTTAGTCTCCCTCCACCCCCCCCCCCAAAAAAAAAAAAAAAAGCCACTAAAAAATTCACTTTTTAAAATTGTAGTACAAAGTATAAGGTGCACTGCAGTTGAACGTGTATCAAAACAAACCTCCTGCTGACCGCCTAAAGGAGGAGCAGAGAGAGTGAAAGGTGATTTAAGAAAGCTCGAGGAACGGTTAAAAGATTTGGCAGTTGGGATTCAGCGCCAGGAAGTGCAGAGTCAGGCATCTGGGGTGTGGTAATCCAACAGAGCTGTATGTGATGGGGGGTGAAAGACTGATGTGCACGGAGTGGGAGAGGGACCTAGGAGCAAGAGTGTCTGGGGACCTGAAGGCGGTGAAACAATGTGACAAGGCGATAGCTAAAGCCAGAAGAATGCTGGGCTGCATACAGAACGGTGCACTCAGACCAAGCGCACCGTTAGCCCCCGCTTGGACGCGCGTTTTTGACGCGTTATTACCCCTTATACAGTAAGGGGTAATAGCGCGTGGAAAACGCGCGGCCAACCCCCCCCGAAACTAATAGTGCTCATCACATGCAAATTCATGTTGATGAGCCTATTAGTTAGTACCCGCAATACAGAAAGTAAAACGTGCGGGCAAGCCGCACGTTTTACTCTCAGAAATTAACTGCCAAAGGAGTTAATTTCAGACAGCACCGGGCAAGTGTACAGAAAAGCAGAAAAAAAACTGTTTTTCTGTACACCCTCCGACTTAATATCATAGTGATATTAAGTCGGAGGCCCCAAAAATAAATAAAATAAAAACCTTCTTTAAAAAAAAAAAAAAATCTGCCCGAGGGCCGCAGGTTGGAAAACGGACGCTCAACTTTGCCAATAAGGAGGCGCTAGGGATGCGCTAGTGTCCCTAGCGCCTCTTTATTAGCGCGGGCCCTCATTTAAATAAAGAATCGCGCGCCCAGAAGAGGTGCCTGGGCGCTCGCCTCAGAGCGCCAGCTCTCCCACGCAGTTTACTGTATGGGCCTGATAGAGAGAAACAACAAGTAAGAAAAAGGAGAGGATACCCTTGTACAGGTCCTTGGTGAGGCCTCACCTGAGAGTACAGTGCTGGACCCGTATCTCAAAAAGGACAGAGACGGGACGGATGCGCTCCAGCGAAGGGCGGCCAAAATGGTGTGGGGTCTGTATCAGAAGACTGAAGGGTCTGACTATGTATATCCTGGAAGAGAAGAGGTGCAGGGGGGATAGGACTATCACAGGAAAAACACAAAGTGGTGAACAATACCAATACCTTACTTTTTTTTTTTTTTTAGAAAGTTAAAAAAAAAAAGTCATCAAAATTTGCAATGAAATCACCTCCATCAGTTCTTCACTTACAAGTACCACTTACAGGTGAGACTAAGCAATTATGGGGGATTTTTTTTTTTTTTTAACTATTTAAACAATCAGAAAATACTTCAAAAATAGACAGATACATCCTGCAAGGTAGCATTAAGTGACATCTCTAGGCGTAGATGCACTATTGTACAATAATCTGCGCATCCCTAACACCTCCTAAAAAGCAACACCCCTGTCCTACATTTAGTACATCAGCGGTCCCTTACGTTACTGAACCCCCTCTCCTATCACCCATAAGGCCCCCCACACTTTATCATATAAAAATAACTTCTTGCGAAGAGCAAAATGTCTTTTTTTTTTTCCAATGACCGCGATATCGTGTGCTTGCCTATGCCAATGGGAAATCAAAAAGTTGCGACTTCCAATATGTCGCAGTTGGGAACCTAGCAGCACGAATAAGATGATTCCCCAGTTTACGCAGGAAGACACAATGCTGCAGTGAGGCTCGCCGGGTACCCCATCATTTGTACCATGTTGGCTTCTACCCGCTTCTGGAAATTCTGTACCACTGGGCATGCCCACCATACATGTAAATGAGACCCCTCCTTCCACAACCCTGCAGCGCCCCTGGGGAAAGCTTCGCGAAATATAATGAATATCGCCCTTTTTGTAAATCACTGAAGGAATATTGTGATTCTGCATGGGCCGTCTGAGGTTCTCTCTTTTCCTTTACTATATAGTTTTTTTTCATGTATTATGCAGTCTGTAAGTGGTACCTGTAAGTGAAGACCTGATTGAGGAGATTCATTGCATAAGAAGTTGCCATACTGGGACAGACCAAGGGTCCAATCAAGCCCAGCATCCTGTTTCCAACAGAGGCCAATCCAGGCTACAAGTACCCGGCAAGTACCCAAAACATTAAATAGATCCTAAGCTACTGATGCCAGTAATAGCAGTGGCTATTCCCCAAGTCAACTTAAGAGCATTTTATGGACTTCTCCTCCAGAAACTTATCCAAAATTCTTTTTAAACCCAATTACACTAACTGCCCTAACCACATCTTCTGACAATGAATTCCAGAGCTTAATTGTGCATTCAGTGAAAAAGAATTCACAGATTTGTTTTAAAATGTGCTACTTGCTAACTTCATGGACTGCCCCCTAGTCCTATTATCTGAAAGAGTAATTGCAAGTTGTGATTATTTTTTTAATTTTCTAAAAAAAAAACCAACTAAGTATTGGTATTGTTGATCACCAGTTTTGTTTTTTTTCCTGTGATAGTCTATCGAGCACTGGTGTGGAAGCTACACCTCTTTTCCAGGGGAGATATGATACGGACCGTCTAATATCTTTCAGATATTTAGGATGCACAAAACAAACCTTTTGTGCTGGAAAGGAAACTGTAGAAATAGGCGTCACAATCTGAAACTCCAGGGTGATGACTCAGAACCAACATCTGGAAATATTTCCCCATAGAGAGGGGTGCTGAATGCCTGGAATGCCCTCCCAGAAGAGGTGGTGAAGACGAGAAGAGTGATGGAATTCAAAAGGGCGTGGGATAAAAGTATGGATCCCTACAGGCTAGAGGATGAAAATGGGGTAACTTATGTTAATTTTAGGTGTAACACTTCTGCATGGAGCAGCAGTTATTACCAAAAGCACATTGCTGAGCAGACTGGATGGACAGTTTGGTCTTTATCTGTTGTCATTTACTATCTGGCCGATTCAGTTTGGTGCGCTCAGGGTGAGTGCACCGTGAACCCCTGTTTGGACGCTCGTTTTCGACGTGCTATTATTACCCCTTATACAATAAGGGGTAATAGCGCGTGGAAAATGCGCTGCCAACCCCCCCCCCCCCCGAAACTAAATAGCACGCTCAGCATGCAAATGCCAAGCCGCACATATTACTCTCAGAAATTAATGCCTACCAAAGGCAGGCATTAAGTTTTGGCCAGCACCGGGCAAGTGCACAGAAAAGCAGAAAACTGCTTTTCTGTACACCCTCCAACTTAATATCATTAATATTAAGTCAGAGGCCCCCCCCCAAAAAAAAAAAGTAATAAAAAATTTGCCAATGGGTTGGAAAATGGACGCTCAATTTTGCCGGTGTCCGTGTTCCGAACCCGTGGCTGTCAGCGGGTTCGACAATGGACGCCGGTAAAATTGAGCGTCGGCTGTCAAACCCACTGACAGCCGCCGCTTCTGCCAATAAGCAGGCGCTAGGGACGCGCTGGTGTCCCTAGCGCCTCCTTATTAGCGCAGGCCCTCATTTGCATACTGAATCGCGTGCCCAGGAGAGTGGCCAGAGCGCGCGCTCGCCTCGGAGCGCCGGCTCTCCCGCGCAGTTTACTGAAATCGGCCTGACAGTTACTAAGAGAACCAGTGCCCTAGAGGAAAGGAGAGGACATGGAGACCCAAATACCTTCAAGATATAAAATTGGCAGAGCACAGCCAAGTCATTTGGCACCAATGACCAAGCGAAGAAGTGCCCTCACCCTGAACACAGCGTACAGTAGCACAAGCTGGGAGGCTGGGGAATGTAGGCAGCTTTGATTCTGACCCAGAAGTTTTCTCCTGTTCTTTTGGGCTCCAGCTTGCTTAGAACCAGTACAGGGGATCCTTGCATTATGAGCCTGATTTATAAAAATGTGTAACTATCTACAATTCTAGGCGAAGTACAAAATCGCATACATATTAAATCTCAATTATTTTATTTAAAATCTTTTCTATATCGTCAAGTTATAAACCATCACAACGGTTTACAGAGAGGCACATATAGTAATGTTGGGAATTGTATAGGGTAATATGTTCTATAAAAAGTGCCATTAAAGTCCGGTTACATAATTTAATAATAAAGACTATTTGATGAATGTAATAAATCTTGTCCTTTATACATGTATCAATTTATTTACATGTATAACTCATTTGAACTGTATATTTTCTCATGTTAGCAGTGAAATAACTCAATATGTGCGGATTTTGTTTTAAGTGCTGTGTGCTGATGTTCTACTGCCTGCTTTATTTACTCTTCTATTCTCCGTTCTTTGTAAAATGCTTGTTTCAAAAGCATCCACAAACAAGACAAAAAAAAATATTTCAATATCCCTGCATTAAATATTGTTCGCCATATCTAGATCTGTTCTATTTCTAATACTGGAATAACGAGCCAGGAAAATATTTGTAGCTTATGGATAGATCCAGAGAATTCAGTCTCAGACATATCCAATGTACATAATGAAAGAGGCTGGGAGACTGTCGAAGTTAATCTTTGAAAACCTTGGGGCCAGCCGGAACCATGGGTCCTTGCACAGCCACAGAATTTGCTCCTGCTTTATAACAGGTACAAAGTCAACACTATAAAGCACAAGGCAGGAACTGCAAAATGAAACCCCCAGAACGTTGCTTGCTGGCTCCACCCTTCCCCCCCTAAAGCCTTGCGCACCCTCCCACCAGCACCACTATTAAAAGGTTTTGCAATTAGAATACATGGAAAAAAAAAAAAAAGTTAAATTTCAGCCTTCTGGAGGTAAACATATTGCTAACGTGCATATCATATTTACATGCTCTGCTGCTTTCAGAAAACTCTGCAAAAACAAACAAAAAAAAAAAAAAAACCAAACAAACCAAACAAAAAAAATCCACACACTTGGAACCCATATGGTATTAGGCCTATTGTAACGTGTTTGCTGTGGGCTTGGCCTTGAGAAAGCCATGAATAAACTAAATTACAGTTACAATATAGTACACCTCCCTTCCCAGAACTGCACTAAAAGCCAGTTCAAAGAGTAAAAACCCTATTTATGAAAAAAAAAAAAAACCCAACACTGTAAATATTACACTAGGTCCTATAAACCTTCTTACTAGGAAAACAGAATATGCCAAGCTGCTATAGATCCCTACAGCAAACAAACTTGCTATATAGATCCCTCACCTCTGTCATATGTGCAGAACAGCCTGACTCTCAAATACAGAATAAAGAGACCATAATATACAGTAGAATCCTGCAGATAAAAAACTGAACTGTAAATTACAAGTCAGACTCTGAATGCAGTGCAATGAAAAAACAGAACCACCATTCATCATAAAACATTAATAGTAAAAACATACTAAAAAAAAATATATTTCAAAGCAACTGATGAAAATAGAACATCTAATAACTAAAAACCTGAAAAACTTTTGCAAACAAAATATTAAAAAAAACAAAACAAAACATCAAATAACACCCACAAATTTAAACTAATAAGGATTTCTAAAAATCCCCTGCTTTGCATACCTTTGGGTTCCAGATGCTCTGAGATTGTAATGGATTATCAGGGAGAGAGTAGGGGGGCTGTGGCATACAAACTCTCTCCTCTCTCTGCCACACACACGTTTCCCACTTCTGGAAGCACAAGGAAGAGAAGCCTTCTTCCTTTAGCCCCAGGTCCTCCAGACTCCTCCTCCTGGCCTCGAGGCCATGCGGCTCCTGCATCAGACAGAGGGAAGGCTGATCCCGCATCTTCTGGCTCCTCCCGCTCCTGACAGCAGGGGGAAAAAAAAAGGAGCAGGTTCTTCTGGTGGTCCTGATACCCCCATGTACCAGAGGCGCTGGAGGTGGATGCTTCTTGCAGTCTTGAAGGCTGCACTAAATCTGACTGGAGATTTAGGGGGCGGGGGAAGGTGAAGGCCAATGAATCTTCCAGCCAGCGAGCCATGCTGCTCTTCCTGCTCTCAACCGGAGAGCAGGAGGCCAACCATTCATCTTGTGGCCCCACAGACCGGCAGGTTGCTATTTTTGTCATGATTTGTTCCTTTCCTCTTCAAAGACACCCTGAGGAGAGGGGGGTCACCAAGAGCAGGTGCAGCGGTTCGTCTTCTCCTCCGCCAGCGGCAGAGCTGCATTTAGGAGGAGGGAAGGCGACCTTTCCCCCCTACATTGGGAGATAGCATTGGTATCCCACGACAAGATGGCATCTACGGCTGTGGCCATATCAACCATAGGTTAGCCATGGCTTTGTTAAACTGGACACAAAGAAGCAAACCTTTTCCAAAAGAGAAGGTTCTAGAAAGAGAGATCTCTATAGGAGAGACTCTTGGAGGGCAAACTTAGGGGCAACCTCAGGAAAATATTTCTTCATGGAAAAAGTGATGAGTGCATATTACAGCCACCCCCCCCCCCCCCCAGGAGGTGCAAGGGGATGAAGGGGGGAAAACAAATAGAATTTGACAAAGCCTGGAGCAGACCTACAGTATCCTTAGCTGTGGGGGAGCGAGGGGTAAAACCTGAGATAATGACAGCAGAGCCTTAGCTGCAAGAGGAAAGCCAGAGATTACTGCAATAGGCTGCCAGGTACTGAATTAGGAAATACGTTGGGCATACTAAATGAGCCTTAAGATCCATCTCTGCATTCATATTTCTCGTTCTATCTGGCTCATGCTTGGCCGTACTGGAATTAGTATTTATTTTCTCCCCAGGGCTGTTCTGACTGGAGGAAAGGAGCATGAACTCCTGGAAGCTGGTCAAGAAAATTATAAGAACATAGGAAATTGCCGTGCTGGATCAGACCAAGGGTCCATCAAGCCCAGCATCCTGTTTCCAACAGAGGCCAAAACCAGGCCACAAGAACCTGGCAAGTACCCAAACACTAAGAAGATCCCATGCTACTGATGCAATTAATAGCAGTGGCTATTCCCTAAGTATAATTGATTAATAGCCATTAATGGACTTCTCCTCCAAGAACTTATGCAAAATTTTTTTGAACCCAGCTATACTAACTGCATTAACCACATCCTCTGGCAACAAATTCCAGAGCTTTATTGTGCGTTGAGTGAAAAAGATTTTTCTCCGATTAGTCTTAAATGTGCTACTTGCTAACTTCATGGAATGTCCCCTAGTCCTATTATCCGAAAGTGTAAATAATCGATTCACATCTACTTGTTCAAGACCTCTCATGATCTTAAAGACCTCAATCATATCCCCCCTCAGCCCTCTCTTCTCCAAGCTGAACAGTCTTAGTCCAATAAAAACATATCCCTTATTTCTTTTGTTCGTTAGTCTGAGTACAAGGAAATAAAGGTTAACAAACCACACACTTCCCTCCAGAGACGAAAGGCTGAAAATTAAACCAAACACCTGACTCTTGCCCTCACAACTCCTGTCACACTTCGCAGACGCGGCATGCATTTGCATGCAATTAGAAGAGAGTATCGAGCGGTAGGTGAAGAGAACTGTGCGTGCGGGGAACGAGGGTGCGCCAGGCACTGCCGCACTCTTTCTACCGTGGCCTTAGAGTATCGACCTGACAGAGAGGAAGAAACAGCATAGCTTCCTCCTAGAAAAAGTCTTTTTATCTTAAATTCATTCAGCATGAAGCCCTGCAGAGCAGGTTTGCCATTCCATGCAAAACTGGCTCCTGGATGCACTGGTGAATAAGGAGCCCCAGAGCACTTCCCTGACCCCAGGCAGCACAGGTCAGAGCCTCTCAGCTTCCCGCTCGCCTTGTGCCCCTGTCACCCTTCAGTGGTGGGGGGTGCACAGCCAAAGTCTCCAGGATGTGAGACACTTCTGCAGGGCCTATGCAAGGGCATTAAGAATCCCTTGATAAACCTTCAACCTTTTGACCCTTCCCCCCCCCCCCCCCCCCAATTAACTTTCAGGTAACCAACCCCTCCCCCAAGATTTTGATAATTAAAAACTCACCCATCCTGATGAGTCTGGCACCACCACCCTGCCCTCCCCCCCAAAAAAAATTGTAAAACACAGAATTGGACACAGGAATATCAATTTTCAAGAGTCATTCATGTGGGCAAGTATTGATTCACCTGGGTAAGAGAGCTTTCTAAAACTTGCCCATCCTAAAAGCACACACAGTTCAAAAAGGGAAAGTTCAAATTCCCTTTGAAAATTGGTACCCCTGATGTTGCAATTTTGAAAGATTGCTCCCATACTTTTAAATATTAAATTGTTTTATAGTCTGGGCATGGTTGCTAGACAAGTTTTACAAATACATATATGCATACTATAATTATGCTTCAGAAACCATGACAACAGTGTGCGATGAACACTCATCTGTGATTTTTGGAGGGTAGACCACAAAAAATGAATATATGAAATATTATACAATTTATAAAATTAAAAGAAATCCATACTGCATTGGTTGAGGGTAGTCTCCAAAATGATTTGGCTGGCGGGCTCAGTTACGCACTTGGGATTGTAAGCTCTTTGGAGCAGGGACTTATTGTAGCTGAATTCTAAAAATGTTGTAAAGCCACCTTGAGCATCATTGGTAAAGGCTGGCGAAGAATCTGAATTTATCATTAGCAAAAAATACCTCCCTACTGGGGAAAAGAGAACAAGCTGGGCTCACAGAAACCCCAGGGTAGCAGAATTGCTGATGGTAGTCACACACAGAGAAACCCTCACCGAATACAGAATAAGCAACCAAAAGTTATAAACCGAAGTTTGCCAACAAAAGAGAAACTCTCTTTCCTATGCTAGGCTCACCTCCTCTGCAGGACAGGAGGGAAGGGGGGAAACCGGAGCTGGATTGGGGAGACTCTTCTTTGCTCTGCTCTGCCTGTTAGGGGGCAGGAAGCAGAAGCTTGCTCTCTGCTGCTCGAGATTCAGGGGTCTGTCTGGTCAATCGAGTAAGGGCAGAGTGCAGGCCCCTCGGGCTGCCGTCCCCCCCCCCCCCCAAAGTTTGCTGCGCTCCTGGCATTGTGTCTAACAGAAGGGCTGGTGGTTACCCTACGAATGGCTCTTGGGAGGCCTCCCTTTTCTCCACCCCACAGCCCCAGCTTCATACTGCACCTCGGCGGGCCCCATGTGGGCCTGTCCCCTCCCCACTGCTGGTAAAGCCGGGCAGGGGGCAGACCGGGTCAATGTTTCACCCGCCCAGCCACGCCGAAGCTGCTGCTAAGGCCCTTCCACAACGGAGAGAGGAGCGGGCTCCTTCCGAGCTGATGCAACGGGGAATCGGTGAGAATGGACGATGCCCCCGAGCCGTCCACCTGCCCGCGTAACCTCACACTTACAGAGAGTCGAGTCAGCCGAGGCAGAATATCTGCAAAAGGTTGGGGGTTTTTTTTTTGTTTGCTTTGGGGGTTCCAAATCATTTTATAAGTAGCTCATTACTCGTTAGCAACAGCTTCGGCTTAAATGAGCGAGCGCGAGGAACTCTGGAGGGACAAGCAGCCACCCCCGGGGCGCAGGGCTGGCCGCACATTTCAGGCACCCGCATTGTACGAAGAGTTCCCGCAAGGGAGACGAGGCAGCGATCGCTCAGTTACAGCGAAATAAAGGGAGGTAAAGGGCGAGCACCCCCCGTCGGAAGGAAACGGGGGAATGAAGGCGGCAGGTTAAATATGAAACAAAGAGCAGTGGGCCTCGGGAAAAAAAAACCCAAACTCCCCCCGAGGTTTGGGGGGTTTGCTTTGAGTATCTCTGAGCGCAGCTGTTCAGAGCGGAGCCGGCTATGTCCCCCCCTCCTCCTTCCGTTTCTGGCACGGCAGACTCTGAGCGCGGGGCTCCAGGCTCACCGACCTCCCACAAACCGGAGCCCAGGTCAGATGAGCGGGAGGTCAAGCGTCTCCCGCCGGACCGGGGGGGGGGGGGTACCCCGAGGAGCCCGCAGGCGCTTCTTCCACGGACTCGAAAGAAGGAGCCGGCCGAGGCCATCCAGGGAGGGAGCTACTGCCAGCGAATGGCTCTCGGTTTTCTGTTTCTTTATCCGGGGGGGGGGGGGGGGGAAGTCAGGGAATTAGCGGGAACTGTGTTGGGGCGGGGGCGTCAGAAAGAGGGGAAGCAGAGGGGGGGCCCCCCCGAACCATCCAAGCTCCCGCCAAACCTAATTCTGACACATTCATTCGCAGATAAATACTAGGGCGACAGGACTTGGGATAACAGCTTTGAGAAAGGCGGCAAAGCCCTAGAAAACTCACCGCACGTGTATCGAGTCATCCCAAGATCAGGATCTCACCTCCACCGGCTTTCATTTCCACCTATAGCCAAGTTGTCTAACCCAGCAGGAGAGAGGGGAAAAGCAAGCAGTCCTGCCTTTGTACTCACCTTGAGAGAGAGAGAGCTGCGGGAGACCACTGCTAGTTAGTTCCGGTGCGAGCGCCTAATACCTTTTCAGCTTGTCTCTTTCTGCCAGCAGCAGCTTCGCCAGCCCCGGCGAGAGTGGAGCACAGCGCCACCCTCCTGCCCAGACCCATGGCGACAAGAGGTGGGGGGTCGCCGCCTTGCCCAGGAGGAGCCGCTCTGTTGTCCATCCGCTGGGAGCTCTGAATTCCCTAGGATACTACGCATGGCTTGGGGCAAACCCCAGCACTCGTTCAGCCTGTTCGGCGACCTAGGGGTGTAGTAATAACCCTAGCTACAGGTGAAACTAATGCTAAGATCTCGCCCTTTCCTTTGCATTCACTCCTAAAGAGTTTGCTTAGAGCAGGGGTCTCTGAGAGCTCCTCCCACTATCATGAGTCACAGTTAATCAGAGGCGGAGGCTGTACCGATCGATCATCATTACACTCCTACCTGAGCATCAAATTGACAGTTGTAAAGCAAGAATTACAGCACCGACGGCTGAAGAGTGGCTCTTTCTCAGAGTGCCATGGGGGATATGTCATGCTGATGGACACAAAACCTGAATATTGCGCAGATAACTCAAGTGCAGGTCTTCATCAGAGCAACATGCACCGAATCCAGCTGGACACACATAAAACACAGATACAGCACAGACAGATGAGGAGCAGACTTTTATCAAAGCCCCGTGCAGGTGTCACACTGGATATCCTGCCAGGCCCGGCACAACCGGGTGTGCGAGGGCAGCAGACCCGGCCGGGGGAGGCAGTGAGCCGGCAGTAGTAGCAGGAGAGACCACAGGGCTGCCAGCAACCGAAAAAGAGAGGCTGCAAGCCGGCGCTGGCCATTGGAGAGGCCCGTCCTCCAGCTGCCTGTGCGTGCACACAGGTTCCAATCTCTCCCCCCCCAAAAAAAACCCCAAAACAAAAAAAACCAGGAAGGCCCGGGGGCCATGGTGGAGTGGAGCTCATCTCACCATGGCCGGAAGACAATAGGAGGCCATCTGTGTATGTATGAGTGACTGAGAGCACTGTGAGAGCCTGTGTGCATGTTTGTGTGCCTGTGAGAGCCCCTGTGTCACATATAGGCTCTCACAGCCACATACATACACACAATGTATCTGTAAGGAGATTAGTTTTAATTATTGAGCGTAATTTTGAAATATTTAATTTTTTGGGAAGGCATAGAACAGTTTAATTATTGGCTTTTTCATTCGTCAGATATTTTGAAATATTTCTTGTTTTGGAAAATTTTGAATATTCTATTTATTAAACTGTTTGAAATATTCTTTTTATGAATATGATTTTACTATTATGATTGTTTTGTATTTCTTGATTTTATTTAATGTTTTATGAAGAATGGTAATGTTTCTGTTTTTCCATTGTTGCTCTGCAAGCAGAGGCTGGCCTGTTGTGGGCTCCAGTTCAGTTCTTCTCAGCACATTTCTGTTTATACTTTCTGATCTCTGTTTTCTGTATTTGGTGAGAGTTTTCTCTGTGTTTTGTATATGTGACTGAGGTGAGGTATTTTGCTGGCATGTAATTTCCATGTAGGGATCTATAGCAGCCTGGCTTCCTAATAAAGAGTTTTATTGGTTTTCTATGGTCTGGTGTAATATGTACACTGTTGCCTTTTCATGGATAAGGTTGTTAGGGTTGTTTTGATATGGGAGGTTTACTATATTGTAATAATGATTCTGTTTGTTCATGGCTTTCTGAGGTCCAAGCTCACACCCCATACCTATTACAAAAGTCTAATTCCATAGGAACTCCAAGTGCCTTTTTGGCAAAGTTTTCTGGTAGGTACCACAGAAGTGCATGTAAATATAGTATGCATATTGTGTAATTATTGCCTCAGCAGACTGTACTTTTGAATGTTCTTTTTCCATGTAAAATTTATTATAAATGCATAATTAAATTGTCTGTCTGTAAAAGATGTGTGCAAGGCTGTAAGGTTTGCCTAGGGTACCTAATACCCTTCCCGCTCCATGGGTTCTGGGGTGGGCACATGTCAGTTTAAAAAAAATATAGATTGTAGGATGGCACTGGGCTTTATTTGATGGGACTGACACTGAATGAAGGGGAAGGGGGGCACAATAATTTTGCATACAGGGCAGCAAAAAAGCTAGCACCAGCCCTGTCTACTGCACTGACACCTGAAGTAAAGGGACTCCCTATGAGGAAAATTCTTTAAA
Organism: Rhinatrema bivittatum; assembly: GCF_901001135.1. Classification (NCBI taxonomy): domain Eukaryota; kingdom Metazoa; phylum Chordata; class Amphibia; order Gymnophiona; family Rhinatrematidae; genus Rhinatrema; species Rhinatrema bivittatum. The sequence continues at coordinate 223,958,523 of NC_042622.1, read as the reverse complement.
AAGCACCCAGAATGAGATTATAGTGATAGATACATACTCACAAGAGACAAGAAGAAATAAACTGTATTAGGACAGAAAAGAAGTCAAACAAGAAAAAACAAGATGAAGAAAGGAGGAACAGAGCCCAGGACATGCACAATTGGAGTTTTCAGTGTCAATGTCCCTTCCTGTAAAGATTTTCATAATCTGTAAACAAAGCCTGGACAAAGTCCCCCATTAGAGGTTTCCAGCACAACATCAATCTCCAGTCTTTCAGATCTCATACATACCATGGCAAACCAGTTCTCTGTTAGATTTTACTTTTCAAATAAAATAGATAATTTTTTTTTTTACATTTTTTCCCCCTGCACTTTGCTCCTGTTCTTTTGAGCTTCCATCACAGCCAGAGCAGGGATCTGCTGCCTTGAGCCTTCATTCACAATGAGCTGGGGATTTTCCCTTATTTTATATAATCGCCTCCTCCTGGTCTTAGGGCCTGCCAGTGCTACCTCTGCAATAACCTCAGCCCAGCTGGTCCAGAGGCCAGGCCCAGGAGTTGGACTCCTGTACTCTACATAGCAGCCAGTAGCCACTGCACTGGCCCTTGTGTCCTTTCTTGTGGCCACATCCATTTTTTAAAGCTCACTTCTGAGGTCTGGCTTAAGCTGTTTGTGCTGTATTCATACATTGGGCATCTTGGGGTGCTGCTATAGGCTCTGCTGTCTCAATTGATCTGTGCTGTATTCATACTTTGCATGCCACAGGGCTATTTCCTGTCCTGAGCTATATCTTCAGCTGTACAAGGTCTCCCCTGACTAGGTTTTCTGCATTTATACATTGGGTGTCTGGGAGCTGCTGTCTTTTCCGCTGAGATCTCATGCAGTTGTTTGTGGTGTATTCATAGTTTGGGTGGTGTTGTCTTTTCCTCTGAGATGTTATTCCAGTTGGTTGTGGTGTATTCATACTTTGGCTGCTGTCTCCTCTGAAGGTCTCTGCCGTGGCATTTGTGTTGCATTCCTACATTAGCTGGCCCCAGGCGTACTGTTCTCTCCCTGCAGTTGTTACTGCGATGTTCTGTTCTATCTCAGTGTTGCTGTTACAGCTGCGGTCACTCACTAGTCATATTCATACTGCTGGTGTTTCAGGGTCAAGCTGTCTCCCCAGCAAGTTCTCTCTCACCAGCTGTTTGTTAAATTTCTAGTGGCCACAGCTGCCACACAAAGCATTATCAAGGTTACTTTTATTACTAAGCTATGTGATCAGGAAAAATGGAACACAACTTATTATAAACACCATACCAAGAACTGCTGCGTGAGGGTGGAGGAATCATGTAGCAGTGTACAGCTTTTCAGCAAGCAGGGAGCAGCATCTTTCAGTCTGCACAAGCATAAATTACAGAACCAGGGTTGGACCGCAGGTAAGATTTGAACCAGCTTGGTCCCACTTTAAGGCAAATTATTGTGTTCCTGGCCGGACCAAACTATAGCAGATGGATTGAGAGGGGCCCCCACCACCATCCTGCCCATTCACACTTTGTGCCCACCAGCAGCTCAGCTTTGAGGAAGGGGGCAGTGCCGCATTTCTAAGAGAGCCCCACTGTAAGTGCTTATCTTCCAGTATGTGGGGACTCCTCTACTCTATTTCATCAGGGAAAAGGTGCTGCATGCATGGCATGCCCTGGTGGAAGAGGTGATTTAGACACAAATAATAGACTTAAAAAACAAACATAGCATCAACGGGCCGATGCAATAGCATGAGTCTAGCCTACTGCACAGCTTAACCAGCGATTAGACACGTGTGGTGGACACACAAGGCGAACACCCGCTGCAAAAAAGGACATTAGTATATCTAAACACGTACATAGTTAATAGTCTCAGCTACACCTGATACGCACACTTAGCTATTACCCCGCTGCGAAAAATTGGCTTGTAGCCACAGTGCACCTTTTAACAGAAAATTTAATGGCAGCCTGCTCACAGTGATTTTGCCTATGGTTAGGGTTATCCCTATAGTAACAAGGAGGAACCATAGAAAGCAACAACAACAAAAAAGTCTTGACCATGACTAGCTTAGGAAAACAGACACAATGTTCCAGCACCTGTTATCCTAACCCATGGCTGTAATGCAGAGGCACAGCTCCTGCTGCCACAAACGCACTGCAGGGATGTACAATTGATCCCCACCACCGCAATAGCATACTGCATCAGGCACGGAGACATAGCTGTGTGCACGTTAAAAAAAAACCAACCACCAGGCACCCAGTTTGGATGCACACTTTTGTGCATGTTATTGCATCAACCCCTAGAATGGAAATGAAACAGGGTAGTCTGGATTAACTTTAGGTGTAGTATTTCTATTTAAGGGTTACCTGCACGCAGCAGCAGTTACTATCCTAAAAACTTGCTAGGCAAACCAGATGGACCATTTCCATCTTTATCTGCCATCATTTAAGCTAGGACTATGTTTTTGAAGATCATCAATGGCTTCTAGCTTCATATGCATGCTGTGGGCTGCTACTGATGACCAGTACAGTAACACCTCCCACACAATACAAGGCGGCTAAAAGTGGTTTTTCAGACAGCTTATGGCAGTAGGGAGATTAAACTCCCAGCCCCCCTTTTGAGAATACTGAATGAAAGAGCCGAAGAGGAAGTCCTGAACTGAAACTGTGGTTCTCTGTCTGGCTGCAGTGTACAGATAACTTTTTTCCATCTATTTTTAGAAATTATACCATTAGTAGATTGATCAGATCTGTTTTGCACCATTAACCTTCCATGGAAGAGGCAGAAGAGCTAAAGATAATTCTTACCCACCCTAGGCTATACCACATCGATAGATGTAGACACCCTCCCTCTTAGGAGGGGAAGGGTGTGCTGATCACACACCGTATCTCCCACCCCTTGTGCAAAAATAGTGGTGGAATTTACTATAGGCTTTTGAAAGACTGTCTTGGTAACAACGGTGGTAATGTCACCCCCTCCCCTCTCCCCCCACCAACTTAATCACACTGACTCTATAAGATGTAATTTATTTGCAAGTGCTAACAAAAGATGCAAGAGAACAGTGCTTTTAGAGACAGGGTTGGCAAAGAAAGAGGCATGGAGGGGAGTGGAGCAGTTGTCTAGTAGTTAGAGCAGCAGACTATGAACCAGGGTTCAGATCCCACCGCTACTCCTTCTGACTATGGGCAAGTCACTTGATGCTCCATCGCCTCAGGTACATATTTAGAGTGTGAGGCCTCTGGGGAAGAGGGAAATACATACAGTACCCAAATGCAATCCACTTTGAAGTGCCTGCAAAAGCAGAATATAAAAAAAATAAATACTAGACACAGCTGCTTTAAAGCTAAGGGAAGGAGGAATGAGCAGCGAGCTCCCCCCGCCCCTGGAGAGGGAGAAGCAAAGCACCTCACAAGTCCTGGGCTCCTCTCCTGCATGAGGGTGGCTGAGGTCAGGGGAAGAAGTAGACAGCCATCTTGGCACAGCACCTGCTCCCACACTCAGATTGAGATATACTGATCTGTAAACAAGAAAAGGACCTCTAATGATGTTTGTACTATTTTCCTCTCCAAAAGGTGAAACTATTTATCTGATAATTTCCTTTCCTCTAGACAGGGGTGACCAAACATTTACACATCAAGATCCACAAAACCAAAATTCACAGTAGCAGAGAGCAGCCATACCTTTCACAACCTTACTCCCCCTCTCTCCCAGACATACAAACACATACCCCTCCCTCCCCTAGAGACACCCCCCCCCTTGCTCCTCTGTCTCTGACACCCACCCCCTCTTCTCCCAGACCCACACCCCCTTTTCTCCCTGGCCCAGACAGACACACAGACACAATCTGTCCCATATAAACATACTGCTGCTCATGTGCTCACTCAGGGAATGTCGCGCCCCCCAAGCCAGCACACTACCATATCATTATGTAAACTTTAAGCTCTTTCTTGCTGTCAGCCCTCCTGCAGCTTGCAACAGTCCACTCCATGTCCTGTTCCCACCCTCGCCAGGAGAGTCGCTGGTTTCACAGCCCCTCTTGGAGTTCATCCAGTCACCCAGAAGCCCTCAAAGCCATGAGTAAATAATTACAATTACAGAATAACCTCCCAAACTAAAACAGCACTAATTGCCAGCACTCAAACAATAGCAATCCTATCTTTGAAAAGGCAATACTGCAAATATTTCACCAGCCCTAAAACACCAATACACTTTCAATTAGAACAGAACAAGCCAAACTGCTATAGATCCCTATACTGCAACTCCATGCTGGCAGAATACCTCACCTTGGTCACACATGCAGAACATCAAATACTGAATAAAGTGATCATAAGAATAAATAGAAACAAGTGGACATTAAAATGAACTGGAAACTACAAGTCACACTGTACTGTACAGTGCAACAATGGAAAGACAAATGTCATGTTTTCTCAAAGAATAAAATAAAATATAAATCATTCCTAACAGTAAAATCATACTAATAAATATAATATTTCAAATAAGTAACAAATAGAACATCCAATCATTAAAAACATTTTTTTAAATTTCCAAAACATATGAACATAAGACTTGCTATACTGGGTCACACGAAGGGTCCATCAAGTACTGAATCCTGTTCCCAACAGTGGCCAAACCAAGTCACAGGTACCTGACAGAGTCCTAAGGGGCAGACAGATTCCACACGGCTTATCCCAAGATTAAGCAGTGGATTTCTGCAGCTCCACCTTAATAATGGTTAAAAGAAAATTGGTTCTTACCTGATAATTTTCGTTCCTGTATTACCACGGATCAGTCCAGACTCCTGGGCTTTGCCTCTCCTCCAGCAGATGGAGACTGCCTTATATGCCAAGGTGCCACCCACAGTCTGCCAGTATTACTCAGTGTCAAAGCAGAATGGTTAAAAACCAAACTAACTATATACAGGGTAGATGTAAATTGGTTATTTACACTTTCGGATAATAGAAGGACTAGGGGGCACTCCATGAAGTTAGCAAGTAGCCCATTTAAAACTAATCAGAGAAATTTTTTTCACTCAACGCACAATTAAGCTCTGGAATTTGTTGCCAGAGGATGTGGTTAGTGTAGCTGGGTTTAAAAAAGGTTTGGATAAGTTCTTGGAGAAGTCAATTAACTGTTAATCAAGTTGACTTGGGGAATGGCCTCTGCTACTACTGGCATCAGTAGCATGGGATCTTCTTAGTGTTTGGGTACTTGCCAGGTTCTTGCAGCCTGGATTGGCCCTGTTGGAAACAGGATGCTGGGCTTGATGGACCCTTGGTCTGGCCCAGTATGGAAATTTCTTATGTTCTTATATACAGGAACCAAAAACTCAAACTGGATCACTAACCCCAACTGTGAACCAAACCCGTTAAATAGGGTATATAAGAATGATCTGCAGACCAGAAGTAAACAGCTGCTGAAGGAGCGGACTCTCCATTACCTCTATGCGCCAAGTGGGCAGGACTCTGGACTGATCCGTGGTACTACAGTAACGAAAATTATCAGGTAAGAACCAATTTTCTTTTCCCTGTATGTACCCGGATCAGTCCAGACTCCTGGGATGTACCAGAGCTTTTCCTACCTGGGATGGGATCCGGAGAGGCCAGCTCTCAGCACACCTTCTCCAAATCCTCCTGCATCCGGGGCCTGGACATCCAATCTGTAATGCCTCGCAAAGGTATGTCATGATTTCCATGTAAAGAGGAAGGCGGTCAAGAAAAGCCGTGAGGAACAAAAGAAGAAGGAGACCGGAGGTCCTTCAAAGGTGCTTTATTAGTTGCCCGACTCTAGGCCTGAGTTTCGCCTGTAAAGGCTGCTTCAGGGGCTTTTATAGATGTCTCTAACGAATTTTAGAGATATATTCTCCAAAACAAACAGATGTTTAATCATCCATTAATCGGGAATTCTTCAATTGTGATCAAAAGCAGTATAAATTCAAGTAACATTTACTGCGCGTCTGGGATCAAATAGGTTTTTTTCAATTCTATTTGGTCTCCTTCTTCTTTTGTTCCTCATGATTTCCATGTAGCCACTCTGCAAATCTCCTGCGGCGAAACCTGTTGAGATTCCGCCCAAGAAGCTGCCTGAGAACGGGTAGAATGTGCCCGAAGTCCCACTGGTAAAGGCCTACCATGCAGTAAGTATGCAGAATTTATAGCCTCTTTCAGCCTGCGGGCTATCGTGGTCTTAGACGCCATATTACCCCTTTTTGGGCCACTCCAGAGCACAAAAAGATGATCCGAGACACGAAAACTGTTGGTAACTTCCAAATAATGCAGTAAAGCCCAGCGAACATCCAACTTCCTTAAATCCTTAGAAAGGGGATCCAACCAATCCAGTTCTGAGGAGGGCGGGAGCTCCACCGCCACGCCCTGTATGGTACAGTGTAAACAACCAAGAGCTGCCACCTGCACCCGCAAGGAACTACACGATAAGCCCTTAGCTAACCCAGCTTGCAGGAAACACAAAATATCTGGCATGGACGCCTGGGTAGGAACAATCTGATGACACTCTACGCATCAAGACTCTAATATCTTCCACACTCGAACATAAGCCAGGGAAGTGGAAATTTTACGCGACCTCAAAAGGGTATCCACTACAGTGTCTGAATATCCTTTGCCCTTCAGCCACTACCTCTCAAAAGCCATGCCGCTAGAGAGAAGTGATCGGCCTGGTCAAAACAGACAGGCCCCTGATTCATCAGGTCCGGAAGATCCGGAAACCGCAGAGGACCTGCCACCGCTAGATTGACCGGATCTGCAAACCATGGACGACACGGCCATTCGGGAGCCACCAGGATCACGTCTGCTGGGTATAGTTCTATTCACCTGAGGACTTTGCCAATCAGAGGCCAAGGCGGAACTATGTAGAGCAGGACGTCCGACGGCCAGGGAAGAACCAAAGCATCTACTCCCTCTGCTCCCATGTCTCTGCGGCGAGCATAGAAGCTCAGAGCCTTGGCATTCTTGAACGTCGCCATCAGATCTATGCAGGGTGTGCCCCACGTGTTGCAGATGATCTGAAATGCTTTGTCGGCCAACTCCCACTCTCCTGGATCGAGCCGATGTCGACTGAGGAAATCCGCGTGAACATTGTCAACCCTGGCTATGTGGGATGCCGCTATGCTGAGCAGGTTCTGCTCTGCCCAGTTGATTAGCTGATGAGCTTCCAAGGCTACTGGCTGGCTTTTTGTTCCTCCTTGGCAATTGATGTAAGCCACTGTAATCGCATTGTCTGACATCACCCTGACCGATTTCCCCTTGAGGATTGGAAAGAAGGCTTGCAACGCCAGCCATACTGCCATCGTCTCCAGACGATTGATGGACCATTGAGACTCCTCTTGGGACCATTGGCCCTGCACGGACCTCCCCAGACAGACTTCTCCCCAACCGGAAAGACTTGCATCCGTGGTGACCATCATCCATTCTGGAACCACTAAGGGAACCCCCCTGACTTCAGTTGTCAGAGTAGCCACCAATCCAGACTGGACCATACGGACTCAGTCAGGGGTAGATGAAATTGTTCGGAAACTGGATTCCACCGGGAAAGCAATGCTAATTGTAAAGGACGCATGTGCGCAAAGGCTCATGGAACCAGCTCCAGTGTAGACGTCATTGAGCCGAGGACCTGCAAGTAATCCCAGATGTTTGGAGGATGCTTGGACAACAAGACTCGAATTTGACCTTGCAACTTGACAAGTGGTTCGGACGTCAGAAATACTCTGCCCTGTTGCGTATCGAATAGAGCCCCCAGAAATTCCAATGACTGGGAGGGAGACGACTCTTGGCAAGGTTGACAACCCACCCGAGTGCTCGCAATAGCTGAAGCACCCAGTGGATCGGTGAGTGGCAAAGTGCTTCTGATTTCGCCCAAATCAGCCAATAGTCCAAGTACGGATGTACCAACAATCCTTCCCTGCGCAGTTGCGCTGCCACCACCACCATTATCTTGGTGAATGTCCTGGGGTGCTGTAGCAAGGCTGAATGGCAGAGCTTGAAACTGATAATGATGCCTTAGGACAGAAAACCTCAGGAACTTCTGGTGGTCGGCCCGGACGGCGATGTGTAAATACACCTCTGTCAGAACTAGGGATGCTGGAAACTCCCCCTGTCGAACGGAAGCAATGATGGACCGCAGTGTTTTCATGCGGAAGTGGGAGATACGAAGACATCTGTTGACTCGCTTTAAATCGAGAAGGTTCCCTCATTTTTTGGTACCACGAAGTAGATGGAGTAGTGGCCCTTTCGCTGTTCCGATGGAGGCACCGGCGTAATTGCTCAGAGGTCGAGAAAGTGGAGGAACGTCTCCTTTACTGCCAGACGCTTTGCTGCATAGCCGCATGGGGAGACCAGGAACTGATGACTGAGCCACCATGCAAAATCTAAAGCATAGCTGTGTCTTATCACAGAGAGAACCCACTGGTCCAAATTGAGTTTGGTCCACTCCTCGTAAAACTGAGACAGTCTGCACCCTACAACCGGAACCGAGGAATGGAACAGCCGCACATCATTGCGAAGGCTTACCTCCCTGTGCGGACTGTGTTACCAGGTATACTGAAGCGACGTCCCCGAAAGGACAGACCACGACTGTTGCCTGGTAGAATTCTGTTGAAAGGAGGAAGTGGAGCTTCGGGGCGCTCGAGACCTTCGACCCCCACCAAAGCCGAGACCTAGAAGTAAAGGATCCTCTCAACCTTTGCCTATCTTCCGTCAGCCAGTGAATCTTATTCTTGTCCAGGGACTGAATCATGTCCTTCAGCTCCTTTCAAACATGCAGCGTGCCCTTAAAAGGCAGGGACCCCAACTGGGATTAAGAAGAAACATCCGCAGACCAGTTTCGTAACCCCAACAATCTATGCGCCAAGACAGCGGACACCATGGACCGAGCAGAAGTCCATAAGAGGTCATAAAGGGCATCCGCCCTTTATGACCTCTTCAGGCGGGGCATCTTGAAGCGATCACCGCTTCAAGATGCCCCGCCTGAAGAGCTTCTTCAGACAGTGATTCACTGGCCTGTAGCTGTTGCACCCAGCAAAGGTCTGCCCTTAAAGAAAAACTGCTATATATTGCTGCTCGGACTCCCAGTGCAGAGACCTCGAAGATTTTTTCTTAAGCTGCAGCTCCAGCTTTCGATCCTGCAGATCCTTGAGGGCCATCAACCCCGTGACTGGAATGGTGGTCTTTTTTGTGACTGCAGACACTGCTGCATCTACCTTGGGAACTCAAAGGATTTCCAAAGTTTCCTCCGGCAGAGGATAGAGCTTGTCCATTGCTTTTGTGACCTTCAACCCCAAATCTGTGGTGTCCCATTCCCTGAATAGCAGGTCCGTAGCCGAGAAATGGAAAGACGTAGGACCATCTCTCAGGCCCAACAACACAGGATCCATAGAACCGAAGTGAGATTCTTCCTGAGGAGCATCAATTCCTAATTCCCCCAAAATAGCGGGAATGAGAGGCATTAGCTCTTCCTTTTGGAATAGGTAGACTATCTTTGGGTCGTCTCCTTCGATGATATGGGACCCACGAGCAGCACTCTGCTGCTGGTCCACATCGCCCTCCACCCACCTCAGGGGCTGGCTGGTAGGTCCTGAGCATCCAGATCAGCTGCGTCTGAGGACGTGCTCTTCTCTCTCTCATGCACACACATACACACACACACTTACAGCCTCAAACGATCACAAACACATGCTTGCTCAGACACATACTCACAAATATTCTGACATACAGACACACATTCACTTGCACACACACACACACACACGCTCACCCCCTTCACTCTCATACACTGACACGCTCACAGATAAATACACTTGCACATTGACACACACACACTTGCTCCCAGATATATATGCGTGTTCACACACAGATATAAACTGACATAAGTTAAAAAAAAAATATTTTTTTTTACATACATTGGTGGGAATCCAGGCAGGATCAAAGGAGAATGGGTGGGTTTCAAGTTAATGCTTCTGGAAGTATTCCAGACTGCAAGGCCCCCATACTCTCTTCTATTTTTCCACAGTCCGAGGATGAGTGGACCATTGACAGAGGACAGCAGTAGGGGCTTTTGAAGCAGCAGCCAGAGGTAAGGAGAGAGCCATCATAGAAAGGCACAGCAAAGGTAAGAAGAGGCAGCCATCCTGTTTCCTGTTATGGCTGAAGGTGAATGTGTATATGATTGTTCGGGGGGGGGGGGGGGGGGGAGATATACTAAAGGAGAAGACCCAGGGAGTTTGTGCTGCGGCACAAAGAATGAAACTAAGTAGAATCCAGTGAGGAGGCTGTCACGGGGGCCCTGTAATTGGTTGCATGGAGCCGCTGTGATCAATATCAGCCACCTGACCAGCCTCTCTGATCTGTGTCCAGGTTGTCTTAAGGCCCGTAGAGTGCTTTGACGTGGTGGGGAGGTGACAGCAACGTGAAGGTGGGCAGTTTTTGCAGGTAGCGATCTCCCCTTTTATCAGCACCCATGTGGGTGGAAGTTGTAAATTTACAGCTTCCGCCTGAGCCGGCTGCTGCGAAGGGGGAGGATCATTGTTTTCAGGAGGCAGACAACAAACCTGGTTCTATGAAGGCGGTCTGCAGCGCAGGAGGATTTTAGTCAGGAGCAGAAACAGAAGCTTTAAGAGCCGTGTGTGGCTAGAGACACTGGTTGGCTCCCACTGCTTTAGGACATGCAGGCCAGTCCACACAAGTGGGTTATGCACACCAACCAGCAGATGGAGACAGATCACTGACTTGCTGTTACACTCACAGCACTGCACTGACATCAGCCTGCCAATAGTCCTGGAAAAGCCAGCCATGGACAACTGAACAAACAACTGAACTTTAACTTCAACACTATAAATTTCCTTCCCACAACCATTTACCATTCATCAATTTTTTTCTTTTTAATTCATGAGGAAAAGCACTGGACTCAGAAGGGAAGGAGATGTAATAACCACAACAGGTAAAGATGGCACTCGTTTATCAGGTTCCCTGGCGACCCAGAAATCCACATCGGACTTTGATTTCTGCCTCTGAGAATGTCCCTGAGAAGGCAAAGGCAATACAATACAGTACAAACAGCACAGGATGGGAGTGTGGACTGGCTGAAAGGAAAGGAAGTGATCATGTAAGTAGTAATTTCACCTTCCTCTGTATTCAGGCAGGCAGACCAGTCCACCCAAGTGGGATGTACCAAAGCTACTTCGTCGGGTGGAAGGTTGCCTATGCTTCCTTCAACTCCATTCTGGCAAAGGACACATCTTCTCGAACCCGAACATCCAAACGATAATGTTTGGAGAAGGCATGCAACAAGGACCATGTCGCCAATTCACATATCTCTAATGGAGAGAGTAAATAACTACCCGAGACATCACCTGCGCTCTCGAATTAGCTCTAATTTGCCTGGGCAATAGCTTATCCGCATCTACATAGGCCGTGGTGACCACATCCTTGATCCAACATGCCACTGTGGAATGGGAAAACTGCTTCCCCTTTCTTTGCACTTCCGAGGAGCATGAAGAGATGATCCATTCTCTGAAAGGGCTCAATAACATACAGATAACACAACAGATGCTTCTTCACATCCAAGAGACACCAAATTTGAAATTCGTCACTATCCACCTCTCTATCCAACAATGGCAGTGAAAGGGACAGATTCAAATGAAAATATGATAACTATGTAGGAAGGAAAGTGCTTCCCCAATTTGCACTCTATTCTGCGTAATCAACAAAAAAGCCTCCCAACAAGAGAAAGCTTGTTGATCTGGAATTCGCCTTGCAGAGCATATAGCAACTAAGACCAAGTTCATTGTCAAACACAAGGGACACTGTCGAAGAAGATGGAATGTGGGACCTGCTAAAAAGGTCAGCAACAGATGCAGGTCTCAAGGTGGAACAGGTATTCACAATGGTGGTTGAATATGCTTAACTCTCTTTAAAAATCTGGATACGTCCAGGTGCACAGAAAGAAGATGCCTTTAACTCACCCTCTACAACTAATGCTGCCATCTGCATCTTTAGGGTCTTAGGGCCAGGCCCTTACCCAAGCCTTCCTGCAGAAAATCCATGGTCAAAGGAATCTCTGCTTTAGTGGGAACACGCACACAGCAAAATTGCTTACCTTGTAATAGGTGTTATCCCAGGACAGCAGGACGTAGTCCTCACATGTGGGTGACGTCACTGACTGAGCCCTATCACGGGAAAACTTTATGTCAAAGTTTCTAGAAAACTTTGACTGGCCCTGTGAGGCCAGAGCATGCCCAGCATGCCATGATATTCTCTGCCACAGGGATCTCTCTTCAGTCTCGTATGTAGCAATAAGCTTTAGCAAAAATAAAATAAAAAAACATATCGGACCCAACTTCGTGGGGTGGCGGGTGGGTTTCGTGAGGACTTCATCCTGCTGTCCTGGGATAACACCTATTACAAGGTAAGCAATTTTGCTTTATCCCAGGACAAGCAGGATCCTAGTCCTCACATGTGGGTGATTAGCAAGCTAGAGGCTGAGTCATTTTGTAGTGAAACAACAGTGAAGTATTGTTGTTGAAAATGAGTCAGCCGAAAATCACAGCAGGTTGGATGTGAAAGGAGTTGGGATTAAACTGGAAATAAGTTCTTTAAGACAGATTGTCCATAGGCTGAATCTTGTCGTCCCTGTTTATCCAAACAGTAATGAGTTGCAAAGGTGTGAAGAGAACTCCATGTTGCTGCTTTACATATGTCGAGGATTGGCACTGAACGATAGTGTGCTACTGAAGTTGACATTGCTCTTACTGAATGTGCCTTTACTCGCCCTTGGAGAGGAAGGCCTGCTTTTTCATAACAAAACTGTATGCAGTCTGCTAGCCAGTTGGATAGAGTATGTTTACCCACTGCTTTACCTGGCTTGTTTGGATCATAAGATACAAAGAGCTGAGTGGATTTTCTATGGACTGCAGTGCGGTCTAAGTAAAAAGCCAGCACACGCTTACAGTCCAAGGTATGTAAGGCTCGTTCCCCTTGGTGTGAATGAGGCCTTGGAAAGAATGTGGGTAAAACTATGGATTAATTCAAGTGGAATTCCGTAACTACCTTGGGAAGGAATTTTGGATGTGTACGGAGAACCACTCTCATGTAAGAATTTTGTATAGTGTGAGTACGTGACAAGTGCTTGTAACTCACTAACCCTTCTAGCTGATGTAATGGCTATGAGGAAGATAGTCTTCCATGTGAGAAATTTAAGATCACAGGAATTCATGGGTTCAAAGGGAGAACGCATGAGTCTTGTTAAGACCAGATTCAGGTCCCATTCAGTGACTGGTGGCCGAATTGGTGGTTTAAGGTGAGTTAAACCTCTCATAAACTTAGTGACGAGAGGTTGTGTAGATATAGGTGCATCTCCTAGTTTGTTATGGTACGCTGAGATTGCACTTAAATGTACTCTTACAGATGAAGACTGGAGACCAGAGTCTGAAAGATTACATAAATAGTCTAGTAGAGAAGTTGTGGGGCAGGAGAAAGGGTCAATACTGTTTTGTCTGCACCACAAAGTAAACCTTTTCCATTTTGAAGAATAATTCTTTCGTGTTGAAGGTTTACGTAAAGCTAGACGCACTTGAGATACATTGGTTGAAAGATTGAGTGATTGTAAAATCAAGCTTTCAACATCCACGCTGTCAGGGACAGGGATGGAAGGTTGGGATGGCGCAACCGACCCTGATCCTGCGTTATGAGATTGGGAGCTACACCCAGGCAAATTGGATCCTTGACTGAGAGGTCTAGAAGTGTGGGAAACCATACTTGTCGAGGCCAATACGGGGCTATGAGTATCATTTTATTTATTTATTTAAACAAATTTCTATACCGTTTTCCAGTAAAAATTTTACCAATCAAAGCGGTTTACAATAATATATAAACCTTGAAATTAAAGGTTTAAAATAATATATTTATAATAAATAAAACTTAAAATAACTAGGTATGAATAAAAATACATCAAGGTTGCTTTATCAATAAAAATAAAAATGACTAAGACAAAGAGTGGCCCAATATCCATTAAAAATTAAAAGCAAGAAAAGAAGAGAACTATATGAACAGACATAATTTGTTTTATACATTCCATTAAGGTACTTCTAGATCTTTAAATGCTTCCTGAAAAAGATAGGTTTTTAACGCCTTCTTAAAATCTTTCCGATTATTTATTAACCTAAGCGGGTCTGGCAGTGCGTTCCACATTATGGGGCCAGCAACCGAGAACGCTCTATTCCTAGTCATGCTTAGAGCCGCGTTTTTCACTGAGGGAATTTCTAACAGATTCTTCCCGGTAGATCTCAGTTCCCGTTGGGGTCTATAAATATGTAACGTAAAACACATCCAAGTAGATTCAATATTGTTCAAGAGAGAGTGAATTAACATCATGATTTTGTATTGAATTCTGTATTTAACAGGAAGCCAATGTAATTTATACAGAATTGGTGAGATATGTTGTTTAAGTGGAGTGCCAGTAAGAAGTCTGGCTGCTGAGTTCAATATCAATTGTAACGGTCTAATGGAGGAATCAGGCAATCCCAAATAAAGGCCGTTACAATAGTCCAGTCCCGATAAAATCAATGCTTGAAGCACAGAGCGATAGTCATGAAGAAATAAGAGTGGACGTAATCGTTTCAGAACATGTAATTTAAAGAATGAAGTTTTCACCACTTTTGAAATGTGTTGTTTTAAAGATAGATTAGTATCTACCCATACTCCGAGATTACGTGCAAGTGCATAGACCCCTTGTCCTGTTGCAGCTTCACTAGAGTTTTGGTTATTAGCGGTATCGGAGGATACGCGTATAGAAGGCCTGAGTTCCAAGGGTGAGCAAAGGTGTCCTTGGCTGGCTGGTTTTTCTGTTTGTGTAAAGAACAGAATCTGTCCACTTTGTGATTCAGGTGTGACGCAAAGAGGTCTATTGTTGGTTGACCCCAGCGCTGGAAGATCCTGGTCATTACTGAGGGATCCAGGGACCATTCGTGTGGTTGGAATTGACGACTAAGACGATCCGCTAGAACATTTTGAATGCCTGCCAGATAAGTGGCCCAGAGAAACATTGCATGTGTTAGGGCCAAGTCCCAAATCTGTGCAGCTTCTTGACAAAGGAGATACGAGCCCATACCTCCCTGTTTGTTGATGTACCACATGGCAACTGTGTTGTACGTTTGGATGAGAAAAGTCTTGTGTGAAAGGCAGTCCTTGAACGTATGCAGCGCATAACGTATAGCTCGAAGTTCCAGAAAACTTATTTGAAAAGTTGCTTCGAGCTTTGTCCAAGTACCCTGGGTCTGGAGATTGTCTATTTTATTTATTTAGATTCTTTTTTATACCGAAGTATAGCAAGAAGCCTTCACTCCGGTGTACATTGAACAACTTCATACATGAAAACATTTAATAACAGAGAATATAAACGTAAAAACATTGGTGTTATAATTAACATCTCAGCAAAAGCAGAGTGATAAGGAACATCATTAGATATCATAACTATAGTAAGTATCATAT
Source organism: Rhinatrema bivittatum (assembly GCF_901001135.1). Classification (NCBI taxonomy): domain Eukaryota; kingdom Metazoa; phylum Chordata; class Amphibia; order Gymnophiona; family Rhinatrematidae; genus Rhinatrema; species Rhinatrema bivittatum. The sequence continues at coordinate 223,943,051 of NC_042622.1, read as the reverse complement.
AATTGGGTTTTCTTAAGAAAAGTTGAATATTAGTTTAAGAATAAAGAGAAGTCAGAATGGAGGTGAAGAGGGATTAAAATAGAGAATTAAAAGTGTAAGGGTTGTGGAATTAAAGCGATAAGGTTCAAGGTGATAAAGGGGAGAAAAAAAAAGAGCTGGTGGACAGAAAGGGAAGAGTTAAGTGGAAGGAAGTAGAGATAGTATGAGAGGGTAAGGGTTCTTACAAGGCGAAAGATCAAAGACTGAGGGTGGACATCAATTTAGGCTGTGAATGCTTGCTTAAATAGCCAGGTTTTAAGTTCTTTTTTGAAGGATTTGGTATCCCTTATTGAGCTTAGATAAGATGGTAAGGAGTTCCATTCTATAGGGCCAGCTATAGAGAAAGCTCGATTCCTGGTGCTAGATAATCTTGCATCTGAGAGAGGGGGTATGATTAGTTGCAATTTATTAGAGATTCTTGTTGACCATCTGTAGTTAAAGGTATCAGTGGGACTGGTTGCTGGAATGGGTAGGCCCTTGCGCAAGTTGTCTTTGTTCGCCCACCATAGTAGAGATGAACGTAGCTGGTGGGTGACTTGGATTGGAGAATGTAGTGGTTGAATAGCTTGAATCCATTGTGATCTTAGAGTCCATTGAGTTACTCTCATGGCTAATCGTGCCATAGGAGTGACATGAACCGTGGAGGCCATGTGGCCTAGTAAGGTTAGAAACTGATGAGCTGTCTCTTGTTTCTGTGAGTAAATGGATCTTGCCCAGAGGGAAAGTGTGCTTGCCCGATCCTCAGGTAGAAAGGCTTTTGATAGGATAGTGTTCAAGTCTGCACCTATGAATTGAAGTAGATGAGACGGAGTGAGATGGGATTTTTGGTAGTTGATGAGAAAACCCATGGAGTGAAGTAGAGAAATTGTTCGACAGAAGTGAGAGCTCCTTGTTGAGATTAGACGACTGGCTCATCAGAAGTCAAATATGGAAATACATGGACACTTTCCTTGTGCAAGTGACCTGCAATTACTGCCAGACATTTTGTGAATACTCTGGGAGCAGAGGCAAGTCCGAATGGCAGAACTCTGTATTGGAAATGTTGCTGACCGACCATGAAGCGTAGATATTTGCGGTGAGGAGGGAATATTGGAATGTGAGCGTAAGCGTCTTGAAGATCCAGAGAACAAAGCCAATCTCCTGTTTGAAGATGTGGAAGCATGGTGCCTAGGGAAACCATTCTGAACTTTTCTTTCTTCAGAAATTTGTTGAGATTTCTGAGATCTAGGATGGGACGCAGGTCGCCGGTTTTCTTTGGAATGAGAAATAACGGGAGTAGAATCCTCTGCCCTGCTGAGTCCGGGGCACCAGTTGTATAGCTCTGGCTCTCAGAAGGGTGGATAATTCTGCTTGTAGATAAATTATGTGAGATTCGTTCTGCAGATGTGTCCTTGGTGGAGATTCTGATGGAATTGAGAGGAAATTTAGTTTGTAACCTCTAGCTACGATGGAAAGTACCCATTGGACTGTTATTTTTGCCCAATGGTTGTAAAAATAGGATATTCTGCCTCCTACTGGTAGATCTGCTCGAGGTTTGAGGAGATGGTTTTGTTCCCTGGTCTGTGCCTCAAAATCCAGTCGCAGGTCCCATCTATGGCGGAGGCTGAGGGCGAGCAGGCCGTGGTTGTCTGGCCTGGGAACATTGCTGTGGCCTAGTGGATCTGCCCCTCGATGCTGGAGGGTAGTAACGTCGTTGATGGTAGTATGGGTGTCTGGGTTCACGTCTGGGAGGACGATGAGATGGCTGTACAGAGGGTTCCTGTGGAACTTATGACAATTGGCATAAGGTCTCTGAATGCTCCTTTAGTTGTGCCACGGCATCTTGGACCTTTGAACCGAATAGGTTGTCCCCAACACATGGCAAATCAACAAGCTTGTTTTGGACCTCAGGCCTGAGGTCAGAGGCCTTAAGCCATGCCCAACGCCTGGCACTAATTCCAGCAGCCGCTTTCCTGGAAGCTGCCTCAAAGCTATCGTAAGCCGCCCTTACTTCATGCTTCCCCGCCTCCAGGCCTTTATGTATAATTGCCTGTGCTGCTTCCTGGGATTGCTGTGGCAAGGATGTGATGATGTTCTCCATCTGCTTCCACAGATTCCTCTGATATTGTGTCATGTAGAGTTGATAAGAGGAAATTCTGGTATTCAGAATAGCCCCTTGAAAGACTTTCCTACCCAGGGAGTCGAGGTATCTCTGATCTTTGCCTGGGGGGGTTGAAGAGTATGGACGAATACGTTTTGATTTCTTTTGAGCAGATTCCACTACCACGGAGTGGTGTGGAAGCTGCGATTTCTGATATCCAGGAGCAGTCTGTACCAGATATGTTGTATCTACTCGTTTATTAACAGCAGAGACAGAACATGGGTGCTCCCAGATACAATGTTGGAGATCCAGCAGTACCTCATGTATTGGAATAGCCAATACCTGTTTTGGAGGGTCGACAAATTGAAGCACCTCCAAAGTTTGTTGTCTTGTATCTTCTTCTGCAACCAGCTTAAAGGGTATGGTATCCGCCATCTCTTGAATGAAGGTGATAAAAGACAAATCCTCTGGTGGAGACTTTTTTCTTTGGTCTGGAGGTGAAGGCTCCGACATGAAGTCCTCTGAGGATGTATCAGTATGATCATCGTCCCAGGTGTCATTTGGATCATCCCTGAATGGAGAGAGCAGGGAAGATCTTCGTGGTTGATGAAGGCCCAAAGGCCCTGGGTTGTGGATCATCAGAGGGTATTCTTGGTGAAGTTCCTCTGATGGTTTTGATGGAAGGGCATAGATAACATCTTGATATCTTCTCAAGAGATTTCGAAAAAATGCCAAATTGTGCTTTTCTGGACCTCCAGGCGGCGGCTACATCGATGGCATGGAGGTTGGTATCGATGCTGGTATCGATGGAAGTGCCAGTAATGGTGTCGAAGACAGTAATGGTGTTGGTATCTATGTCGGCACCGATGAACCCGTCGGTATCTGAGCATGAATCGATGTCGATGCAGAGTCAGCCTCGGTGCAGGTATCGAGTTCGATCCTGGCACCGGCATCGTCACCGGCGTCGGTAAGCTTACCGGCATCGGCGAGGTCGCCGGAGTTGCTTGCTGCTCTTTAAGAGCCTGGATAACCGCTTGCCTGATAAAATCAGACAATTCCGGCGTTACAACTGGTGAAGTCAGAGCAGTTGTACGCGGTGGCGGAAGCTGTGGTGGCAAATCCTCTACAGAGCCCTGCGGAGGTTCAGGTGTCAATGTTTCCTTTTGAACAGGCCCAGGCATTGAAGGAACTGGCGTTTCCTGGTTCCGTGGCCGCTTTGCGCTCAATTCTTCCGGGAGAAGAGATTCCGAGGTGGATGGATGTTGGTGTCGATGACTATGATTTGTCTTGTGCTGCCCGACTGATTTCATCGATGCCATCAACGAAGCTAGAGATGGGTGATCCCCTGATCCTTCCGGACGATGTTTTTTGATCAGGACCCGTTTGTAGCTCCAGCCGGAGACTATTTTGACGACGTCGAGGGAGATGGGAGAAGTTGGAGATGGAACAAATGTTCCATTTTTTCTTGACGAGCCTTCCTTCCTTTTACCTTCATCTCCGCGCATTTTGGGCAAGTGTTGACGTCGTGTTTTTCACCGAGACACATCACACACTCGAGGCGTGGGTCGGTGATAGACATTGACCGGTTACATATAGGGCATTTTTTGAAGCCCATAGCAATTTTGGGTTGACAGCCGATGACCAAATGTGGGAATTCGTGAGAGAAAATTTATATTTTACTCAAAGAGTAAAATTGAGACATAGGTACTAACCAGCCGGTGAAAAACCCCGATGGGAGAAAATACTATTGAAAAATGTGACTTTTCAGTCAGAAAATGTTGAGAGACTCGCAATGGCTCCTGCTCCACGATGCCTCAGCAGTGCGGAAAAATGAAGACTGAAGAGAGACCCCTGTGGCAGAGAATATCATGGCATGCTGGGCATGCTCAGTGGTCTCACAGGGCCAGTCAAAGTTTTCTAGAAACTTTGATATAAAGTTTTCCCGCGATAGGGCTCAGTCAGTGACGTCACCCACATGTGAGGACTAGCATCCTGCTTGTCCTGGGATAAACATGAATGCCAAAAAAATTCTCCAGACACACACACATGCTAATGTCGTAGAAAATTTTCAAACCCACAACATAGTGCCCACCACTGCCATGGAATAACCTTGCTTCAACAGTCTAATAATCTCACTTCAATGGTCGATCCCTCTCAAGAGCTAAACTGCAAGAAAGAACTGATCTAGATTCTTGTGAAGGACTGGCCCCTGCTGCAGGTGGTCTCCCTGGCACAGTAACCGCCATGGTCTGCCCTCTAACAGACACTGGCGGTCCATATACCAAGGCCTCCTTGGCCATTCTGGAGCCACCAAAACCCAGCTCGGGTGTCAGGTTGTCTTTTGCAGCAACCTGCCGATCATAGGCCAAAGGGGAAATACATACAGCACCTGGCCCCATGACCAGCTTTGCAAGAGAACAGAGACCGAGCACATGAGGATCCCATCTGTGACTGTAAAAGTGATGCAATGAATTCTTGTGGCTCACCATCAGATCCACAAAGGGTCGACCCTATTGAGAGATGATGACCTGAAAGGCCTCGTTTGCCAGCTTCCACTCCCTCGGGTCAAGAACATGATGGCTGAGATAATCTGCCTGCATGTCATCAGCTCTTGCAAAGTGTGATGCTAACAGTGCCCGAAGATGCTCTTCCGCCCATTCGCAAAAAGACATTCGTTTCCTGAGAAATTTGTTCTCCGGGTTTCCCCCTTGATAATTTACATTGACAATGCCAAGGCGGTGGCCTGCCATCACTCTCACAGCTCTTCCGCTCAAACAGTCTGCAAACTGGGAGATTTCAATTTCCCCAATATTGACTGGGTAAATGTAGCATCGGTACATGCTAGAGATATAAAGTTCCTGGATGGACTAAATGAAATTTTTATGGAGCAATTGGTTCAGGAACAGACAAGAGGGAGCAATTTTAGATCTAATTCTCAGTGGAGCACAGGATTTGGTGAGAGAGGTAATCGTGATGGGGCCACTTACAAACATCAACCGATCAGCACACATCACCCCGATACTAAAAGAACTCCACTGGCTCCCCATACCCCACCGGTCACAATACAAAATTCTCACCTTACTTCATAAAACCATCAACAACCAAAACATCAAATGGACCAACGACCCTCCTCAACTACTCAGCCAGAAAAATCTGCGATCTCAAAACACAGGCCTTATTATCATCCCTCCCCCGAAACTAGCACACCTCTTCTCCACCAGGCAACGCACCTTCTCTGTAGCAGGCCCCACTCTCTGGAACAAACTTCCCCCCGAACTCAGACTGGAACCCTCCCTCCACTCTTTCAAAAAGAAATTAAAAACCTGGTTGTTCCTACACGCCTACCAACACCCCACCTAACCCACCCCCCCTTAACTCCCCCCTCACCCTGCTCAACTAATTTACTGGACACATGCGCCCTCTCAAGACCTCTCGCTTATCTAAAGCTCGTTCACCATTGATCTGTAATTTTGTATAATTAGTTCCAACCAGTTTTTGTTAATTGCTAAACCTTTGTTACACTGTATACTTAGTTCCAAACAGTTCTTGTTAAATGTAAAATAGTACGACCCCCATCATACTATTCCAAATGTTGATATGTGAACCGATGTGATGTATGCCAACGAATGTCGGTATATAAAAGCAAATAAATAAATAATATGATCAAATTTGAATTAATGACTGGAAGGGGGACAGTAAGCAAATCCACGGCTCTCGTGCTAAACTTTCAAAAGGGAAACTTTGATAAAATGAGAAAAATTGTAAGAAAAAAACTGAAAGGAGCAGCTACAAAGGTAAAAAATGTGCAAGAGGCATGGTCATTGTTTAAAAAAAAAAAAAAGACCATCCTAAAAGCACAGTCCAGATGGAAAGAAGGCAAAATGATTACCAGCATGGTTAAAAGGGGAGGTGAAAGAAGCTATTTTAGCCACAAGATCTTCATTCAAATATTGAAAGAAGGATCCAACAGAAGAAAATAGGATAATGCATAAGCGTTGGCAAGTTTAATGTAAGACATTGATAAGACAGGCTAAGAGAATCTGAAAAGAAGTTGGCCATAGAGGCAAAAACTCACAGTAAAACCTTTTTAAAATATATCTAAAGCAGAAAGCCTGTGAGGGAGTCAGTTGGACCGTTAGATGATTGAGGGGTTAAAGGGGCACTTAGAGAAGATAAGGCCATCGCGGAAAGATTAAATTATTTCTTTGCTTCGGTGTTTACTAATAAGAGTATGTTGGGGAGATACCCGTTCCGGAGAAGGTTTTCATGGGTAATGATTCAGATGGATTAAACCAAATCACGGTGAACCTAGAAGATGTGGTAGCCCTGATTGATAAACTGAAGAATAGTAAATCACCTGGACCGGATGGTATAAACCCCAGGGTTCTGAAGGAACTAAAAAATGAAATTTCAGACCTATTAGTAAAAATTTGTAACCTATCATTAAAATCATCCATTGTACCTGAAGACTGGAGGATAGCTAATGTAATCCCAATATTTAAAAAAGCTCCGGGGCGATCCGGGAAACTACAAACCAGTTAGCCTGACTTCAGTGTCATGAAAAATAGTGGAAAGTTTTCTAAGCATCAAAATCACAGAACATATAGAAAGACATGGTTTAATGGAACAAAGTCAGCATGGCTTTACCCAAGGCAAGTCTTGCCTCACAAGTCTGTTTCACGTTTTTGAAGGAGTTGTTAAACATGTGGATAAAGGTGAACCGGTAGATGTAGTGTACTTGGATTTTCAGAAGGCGTTTGACAAAGTTCCTCATGAGAGGTTTCTAGGAAAAGTAAAAAGTCATGGTATAGGTGGCGATGTCCTTTCGTGGATTGCAAACTGGCTAAAAGACAGGAAACAGAGTAGGATTAAATGGACAATTTTCTCAGTGGAAAGGAGTGGGCAGTGGAGTGCCTCAGGGATCTGTATTGGGACCCTTACTGTTCAATATATTTATAAATGATCTGGAAAGAAATAAGATGAGTGAGGCAATCAAATTTGCAGATACAAAATTGTTCAGAGTAGTTAAATCACAAGCAGATTGTGATAAATTGCAGGAAGACCTTGTGAGACTGGAAAATTGGGCTGATTATTATGATTATTATGATAATCAGAAAATTATCCTGATTAGTAACCTTGTTACCTGAACCTCGGTATATAAAAGTTTTAAATAAATAAATATCTATCCTGTGTACAGGATAGTTCAAGTAAGCAGGAAGGCACTTTGGGCAACTTATTTATTATATGTTTAATGATTTTTATATACCGTTCACGAAACACCACAACGGTTTACATAATTTGTAAGTATAAAAAAAGAATACAATAAATATATAAAAGGATAAAAGACAAAAAAACAAAGCAAAAGTCTAAAATTGAAACTGACAATAAAAGTAACAATATAAGTACATCTAAATAAAATCTAGAATGTAAATAAAACTGACAGCTGGAAAGTCAACCTAGTGAAATGAGAAAAGCGAAAGGCAGTATTGGCCAGAGTTTGGCAAAAATATAGGGAAAAAGTAATGTGTCTTTCCTTGCAGGTATACACTTAAGATATACCACAAATGCCTTAGCTTTTCTCTCCCTCCCCCCGAAATTCCAATTGGAAGTCAGACAGAGCAAAGAACACAAGGAGGCAGACTGCTGGGGTAAGCATAAGTTGCCAGGTTGCATCTCTCAACCCCAAGCGAATAACTCATTGCTGATTCCAGTAGGGAGTTACCCATGGAAACATAGAAATGACTGCAGAAAAAGACCAATCGGCCCATCTAGTCTGCCCAGCAAGCTTTCACGCTTATTTTCCCATACTTATCTGTTTCAACCACCAAGCTCAGGACCCTTGTTGGTAACTGTGATTCAAATTTCCTGCCATCCCCTGTCATTGATGCAGACAGTAATGTTGGAGTTGTATCAAAGGTGAGCATAAGGCTTATGGTTAAGGGTAGCAAGTTACCCCGATGCTTGTTTACCCAGACTTCACAGATAGATGCTTTGTTGGAGGTTGTCTGAATGTAAATCCTGTTTTCCTCATTTCCCCCTACCATTGAAGCAGAGAGCAGCATTGTATATGCATTCAAAGTGATGTATCAGGCTTAATTGGTTTAGGGTAGTAACCGCCGTAATAAGCAAGCTACCTCCATGCTTATTTGTTTACCCAGATTATGAAGTTCAGTCCTTGTTGGTTGTTGTCTGAATGCAAATCCTTTTTTCCACATTTCCTCCTGCCGTAGAAGCGAGAGCAACGCTGTATAAGCATTGTCAAGTTAAGTGTAAAACATTGATAAGACAGGCGAAGAGAGAATTTGAAAGGAAGTTGGCCATAGAGGCAAAAACTCAAAAACTTTTTAAAATATATCTGAAGCAAGAAACCTGTGAGGGAGTCTGTTGGACCATGAGATGACCGAGGGGTTAAAGGGGCTCTTAGGGAAGATAAGGCCATTGCAGAAAGACTAAATGAATTATTTGCTTCCATGTTTACTAATGAGGATGTTGGGGAGATACCAGTTCTGGAGATGGTTTTCAGGGGTGATGAGTCAGACAAACTGAACGAAATCACTGTGAACCAGGAAGATGTAGTAGGCCAGATTGACAAACTAAAGAGTAGCAAATCACCTGGACCGGATGGTATGCATCCTAGGGTACTGAAGGAACTAAAAAATACAATTTCTGATCTATTAGTTAAAATCTGTAACGTATCACTAAAATCATCCATTGTACCTGAAGACTGGAGGGTAGCCAATGTAACCTCAATATTTAAAAAATGGCTCCAGGGACGATCCAGGTAACTACAGACCAGTGAGCCTGACTTCAGTGCCGGGAAAAATAGTGGAAACTATTCTCAAGATCAAAATCACAGAGCATATAGAAAGACATGGTTTAATGGAACACAATCAGCATGGATTTACCCAAGGGAAGTCTTGCCTAACAAATCTGCTTCATTTTTTTTTGAAGGGGCTAATAAACATGTGGATAAAAGTGAACCAGTAGATGTAGTGTATTTGGATTTTCAGAAGGCGTTTGACAAAGTCCCTCATGAGAGGCTTCTAAGAAAACTAAAAAGTCATGGGATAGGAGGCGATGTCCTTTCGTGGATTACAAACTGGTTAAACAACAGGAAACAGAGTAGGATTAAATGGTCAATTTTCTCAGTGGAAAAGGGTAAACAGTGGAGTGCCTCAGGGATCTGTACTTGGACCGGTGCTTTTCACTTGTCGTATTCCTTTCCAGATCATATATATATATATATATATATGGCTGGACACAGCCCTTGAAATTGCATCAAGAATGGCTCACCCCGTTTCCCTCATGAATGACATGGCGACCAATGGTGACCATGGTGCTCTGTGGTCATTCATGCAGCAACTGACAGAGTCCACTGGTGCCCATAGTGGTGACTGCACCTGTAGGGCCCATAGTGCTTTTGCACTCACCAACGATGGATTACATCCAGGGCACCAGACACTGCTGCACTCAGGGCTTCGATGGCAACAACAGTCAGGCAGCACTGATAGAGACCTCGCTGCTTGAAGGCATCGATGGACCGGCGGTACAAAGGATGCCAGGGGCACCTGCAGGCAGAGGCTCTGCAGCCCCGACACAGCCCTGACATGCCTTATCGGTGCCCAGAGGAACTGATGACTGCCAGCACCATCGACTGTTCCTCTCTGCTCACCTATCCGTCCGAGGACATCAATGCTGCAAGCTCAATGGCGTCCCTCGCCATTAGCTATGGCTGATGATAGCCTTGCTAGCGCTCATTAAACACCAATGGCGAGGCCTCCAATGCCTCCCAATCACAGCAGCTCAGGGCCCCCGAGATCATTGGCATCCATGGTACCTGATAGCCATAGGCCAGTGATGGGACAGCACAATGCCCCTCAGTGCTCTGTTGGGATACCCAAGGTGCCTAGAGGGCACCAGACCACTATGCCTTGAGAAAAGGGTGACCCTAGCGTTTGAGCCATTCAAGGCCAAAGTTCCTGCTGCTCGAGGGCTTCAGTGGCACTCAAGGGCTCCCAAGAGTCCTGGCAGTCGACAGCCTCGGGGACAACCAGGGCTGATGGCCACTCAAGCACCTCGAAGGGAGATCTAGGGCATTGATGGCACATAGGCATGCATGGACTGGAATAGGGGCATCCATGGAATGGGTTACTCCGCCACCTGGAAGCCCAAGGCACTCGCTGACTCCGGTGCCTCGAGTCCACAAATGCCTATGGCACGGAAGGCCTTTATGGCATCGAGGGCGGTCACGCAACCTGATGGTATTGAGGGTACCTCGGCACCTCGATGGCATTCAAAGGGAGTCCTGGTCCCCAACGTGGTCCTGACATCGATGCATCAGAGCAATGGTGTGATCACAGAAGTGCACGGGCAACCATTACTGGGCATGGCACCCAGGTGTGGCAGCAAGCTGCTCGCCCAGGCTCTTGCTCACCCTCTCTCACAAGTAGACTGCACTGCCATACAGGCAAGTAGGAGGGGAGGCTACATCATACAGGGCTCCTGCCCATGGAGACTGGTTCCTTTGAACGTGGGGAGGGAGGATGAGCTCTCTCCCCACCACAGAAACAGTGTGGTCCTATATCTCTACACTATCTGAACCTCCATCGATGCCGATCGATCGGTGCAATGACATGGAACCCCTGCCTGGGTAGAATTCAGGCATGGCCCCTGGCTCAGCGGCCTACAAGGATCACTCCCGGACTGCATTCAGTCAGTCCTGCCAGCACCTGACAAAGGTACAAAAACAGACAGAGCAAGGAGAGGACACATACTAAACTGCCGGTGCAGCGACTAAGGCCCACCATGCGGCTGGCAGACAGAGGTAAAGACAAAGGAAAAAATAAAAGTACTGTAAGGTCAAGGAAAGAAAAACAGCTGCAGCTCTAGAAAAAATCACTTACAAAAACGGAGTGCAAAGCTGAATACCATGAGACATGGCTCCTGCGACCACAAGGCGCCTCAAACAAACAACAACAACAAAAAAAAGACTAAGGGACTCTGCCTAGGGGGCAGGGTGATGACTAGAGCTGCACATGCTCAGTAGGGTTTGTTTGAAAGTTCTAGAACCTTTGAGATCAAAGTTCTGTGCTGGGCTCCATTTGATGTCACCCATCTGTGAGAACTACCATCCTGCTTTTCTTTGGAGAAAATTCTTTCAACGCACAATTAAGCTCTGGAATTTGTTGCCAGAGGACGTAGTTAAGGCAGTTAGTGTATAGCTGGGTTTAAAAAAAGGTTTGGATAAGTTCCCGGGGGAGAAGTCCATAAACTGCTATTAATCAAGTTGACTTGGAGAATAGCCATTGCTTATTATCAGAATCAGTAGTATGTAGTCCAGTTAATGTTTCGGTACTTGCAACCTGGAAACAGGATGCTGAGCTTGGTTGACCCTAGGTCTGATCCAGTAAGGCAACTTCGTTATCACCTTTTTAAAAAACAAAAAAATAAGGGCTGGAAAGGACAAGGGCTATCTGCACTAAACTCCTGTACCCACCAGGAAGGAGGGGGGGGGGGGGGGGGTGAGGGGAAATACCCCTACCCAAAAAGAAGGAGAATGGTCTCAGAACTTAACACCAGAGAGACAAAGGGAGTAGACGAACCCAATGTTTTGTCTCTCCCTCCCTGAAGTGAGATCCCGGCTATCCAGGGGGAGAAGAAAAAAAAATGCCTTCACCATTGGACTCCTATGTCCGTCAATCCTTGCCGGGCACTCAACTGAGGGAGGAGATGCTTTCATCTCAGGAATCTGCCTCCAGCCCACCCATCCTAATTCTAACAGGCCACTCAAGTATGCATATCTACCATCTGCTGGAGATGGAGAATACTGGCAGGCTGATGTCAGTACAGTGCTATATGAGTATGACATCAGCGAGTCAGTGATCTATCTCCTTCTGCTGGTTGGGTGCACATAACTCACTTGTGTGGACTGGCCTGATAGAATGAAGAAGCACCATTCTCTTGCACTTTTTGTCAGCATATGTTATATAGTCAGAACGATTAAGTCTGTGGTGGGGTGGAGAGGGGTGACATTACTATAGCGGTTACCAAGAGTCTCATAATGCTACAGAAAATCCCACAGAAGTTTTTCCACAGAGGGCGGGCGATTCGGGGTGTGATCAGCACACCCTTCCACTCACAGTGATGTTGAATGGCATTTGTATGCAGGGCAATCTGTGTGCCTGCACCCTTGTAATGCCCAGTGCCGTTCTACCGTAACCCAGAGTGGAGAAGGGTGTGCACATGGATCGGGTAGCCCTTGGCAGGAGTCACCTTCCTTCAGCCAGCAGCAGCTGGATGGTACATGTGGCAGTGATCTGGCTTTGGGTTAGGACCCCTTTCTTCACATATTTCTTTTCTGTTATGTCAATAATAACTGTTACATCTAGAAAAAGTACTGAAGTATTCTCTGAGGAGGAAACACTTGTACCCCTAAACAGATGATCAGCTTTAGAAATTCAAGGAAGAGATAAAACTATAAAGCAATAGATTTCAGCCTAAGAGAAACAGAAGGATAATGTCAGACTATTCAGTCAAGAAGAGGAAGCAAATTTAAAGAATCTCACTATCTAGTGGATGAATGTGGCCAGGACCACTGCACTGGAGGCTCACGTGCCGATGACATTAGTCCTGTGTCTCAAATTCTGACAGCAAAAAAACCTCAAAATAAATACAGGTTCCCATATCAAATCACTGGACAAACAAAGCTTAGAAACAGACCTCCCCCAAACCACATCTCCCTTTATCAGATGTAAGAACACAGTACCATAACAAATGATGGCAGATAAATGACCAATTGGTCCATCAAGTCTGCCCAAAGGAAAGTTGGTTCTTACCTGCTAATTTTTGCTCCTGAAGTACCATGGATCAATCCAGACAAGTGGGTTTATTCATCCCTATCAGGAGATGAGGCAGAGAAGAAAACTTTGAGGCACCTGCAGTCTCTCAGTACTGAACTGTACCCAAGCCAATATGGTTTACCTTAAACCCCAATAAACCTTGGGTGAACAGACTTAAAATTGGAATCCCCTGAAAACTAGGTCCCTATAACTTAAACACAAAGCACATACCAAACTATATACACTTCTCATTGATCTGAATATATCCCATATCAGCTCAGCAACATTCAGAAGTAAGGAAGTCTTTCGAAAGATGGGTCTCTGGACTGATCTGTAGTATTTCAGGAATGAAAATTAGCAGGTAAGAACCAAATTTTTCTTTCCTGTTCATACCCCGGATCAGTCCAGACAAGTGGGATGTACCCAAGCCCCTCTATTCTGGGCAGGAACTCAAGACCCATGCACAACACACTTTCCCCAAAAGTCACCTCTTCTGGTGACCGCACAACCAAGCAATAATGTCTGGTAAAAAAGTGTGAAGATAAGACCATGTCATCGCTTGAGAAATTTCCTGCGGAGAAAGCAGCTGACACTCTGCCGAAGAGGTTGCCTACGCCCTAGTGGAATGTGCAATCAAACCCTCCAGCACCGACCGGCCCTCACAGATGAAAGTCAAAGCTATCTCCTCCTCCAACCATCATACAATCATGCCCTTGGAAGCCTTATTTCCTTTCTTAGCGCCACTGAACAGATGATCAGATCTCCAAAAGGCCTTCGTCACCTTAAGATATCACAAAAGAATTTGATGCACATCCAATAAGTGAAGCTCCCTTGCCATAGGAGCCTCTGCTGACAAATTTGAAAAGGCTTGTAGCTCGAGAACCTGGTTAAGGAGAAAAGACGACACCACCTTAGGAAAAAGGAAGGAACCGTATGTAAAGAAACCCCATTCTCTGAAAAACGCAGGAAAGGGTTCCTATACAATGCTTGCAGCCAGGGTTGGATTTCCCAAAAGGCCAACCTAGGCCATGGCCTAGGGCGCAGCAATCAGGGGGGCGTATATACAGCAGAAATAATCAAACATTTACAAATTTTTCAGTATTATTTTGAAAAGGCCATATAAAATGCTGTTTTTTAAATTTACATCCATATATATATATTTTTTTTAATTTATTTCTGAATTTTCAATTCAAATAAAGTATTTGTTTACAATAGAATAGAAACTTGATTAGTCATTAAAGAACATTCTTACGAAGCATATAAACCATAAAAGTTATTCCATAATGGCTAAACTATAATCTCAAACGTCTCTCATTGGGGGGGGGGGTTTAGATTTGAGGAATAATAAAATTAAAAGAAGAAATGGTATAGCCTTGAACAAGAACAGTTAATTTTCTTTAACGATTTTCTATGAGGCACCATTGGCAGAAAAAGAATCAAAATCTCTTAAAATGCTCAGGTGCAAAGAAAATGTAACAATCACTCCCCTTCCTTACAATACATTTGCAGGGGTAGCGCAACATAAAAGTTGCGCCTAAAGAAACTGTCTCCTGCCTCATACTTAAAAAAGCTTTACGCCTTTGAGTGATCTTTGAAGATGTCTGGGAACATGCGTATAATTATACCATGAAAGGGGGTGTTTAAATGCTGAAAATACTTAGACATAATTTTGCTGACATCCTGTTCTGCAGTTAGTGTAACAATCAATGTAGCACATTCAATAATTTCTATTGCAGAGGATTCAAGGAACATAGTAAGATTATCTGCATCAAATTAATTTTGCTCCTGCAGAACATTTTCCCCCTCTTTCAGCACTGGTTCTGGGAATGAAATCAACCTTATTTATCACAGGCATATCAGAATCCAACATCTGAAGAGTCTCCCGGAGATATCTTTTGAAAGTTATGGGAAGCTCACCCATAATTTTAGGAAATTTGATCAATTTCACATTAAGTCTCCAGTTCCAGTTTTCTAGTAATTCCAATCTTCTAAACAATGCAGTTCTATCTTTTATTGTAGCCTGATTGAAAACTTGTATATTTCCTACTTCTGTTTCCATTCCATCCACTTTTTATTTCATTACTTGCAGTGACAGATTTTGCTCAGAAATCTTATTGTTTAAAGAAGAGGCTATTTGTTCCATTCTCTGGTTGCTAGCTCTTACAGCAACTGTGAGATTAGCAGAAAGTTCCCATAATGTCTCCAGTTACCACTGCTGGTCTTATAGGGGTTTCTATATGCTCACCCGATGAAACTGATGTTCCGGTGGCTGGTGCACTGGCTGCCCCTCGGCCAAACGTCTCCGAAAGTCCCCCAAGAGGATTCGTCGACTCTGGCTGGGCAGCTACTTTGCTTCCTTCTCCCTGCCTTCCTGAGACGCTGACTTCCTCATTCAGCGTCTCTAGCAGGGTCTCTGATGATGCTCCCCTCTCAGCTGGTGGTCGAATCTCCGGAGGGCTGAGGGAAACCTCTGCCTGTGGCAGTGTTGAATTTCCTCCCTTCGGCACTGCAGTGAGGCTACTCCCCCCCCATCCCCCCCCCCCCCCGGTCGTTGCTGCTCCCGGAGCTGTGAAGGTAGTTATGAGCCTCTGTTCAGATAACTGCGTCGAAATTGAGGGAAAAACCCTTATTTTCCCTTTATGTTTTGCTGGCATTGTTTAAATTATTTATTTCTCAAGATAACAAAGTTCCAAGGAATATAAAAACGCTGTGCAAAACGAAACTGCTCAGCCACTCACACAGCTCTGCTCAGGGCACCATCTTGCCCCCCCAGTCCCCCACATCCATATACTTTAAATAAATTGAGCGGTACATTTAATTTGCCCATCTCTACAATTTGCGCTGTCTTGCTCAGTCACAGGCAAAAAGCATGTGCTATTTCTCTCTCACACTCAGCGTAAACCACATGTTAAAGGAAAATTCCAGATTTGGCATTACAATAGTGATTCCAAATGATTCATTACGCTCATATCACTTGTCTTCTACATATCTACTGATAATAGGTACGTAAAATATATAGGTAGTACTTTTATATACTGTTTTGTTAACTCAGGGCTGAAAGCTGTAAGCAGAAAAAGTTGACGGGGGTGTTCGCCAAATTATAAGGGGGCTGCGATGTTTATTACAAAACATGAAACACACACAACTTATGGCTTGTTTATGCAGCATCATTTAATGTGGTGTAATGTAAGTGACACAGAATGCAAAACATTTCAATAAAATTCTATAATGTTAGATGAGAATCAATGTAAATCTTCTGCATTTTATGTCAATTTTATTCGCTGTTTTTTGTATCAAATACGCCATCTGGGTGAATAATTTGAACTAACCAAAGAAGTAATCGTCGTACCTCGTATGGATAATATAGGCAGACGTCTGCATTTTGCGGGCTGGCCCGACCCGTACCCGCGGACCGGGTTCAAAATATTTCAGCACAGGTCGGGTCAGACAGAAGAACTTCCGCAGGGCAATGCGGGTCCCGCGGGCTGAACAAATGATGAGAAGTGCTTACATATTTCAAAAATAAACTATTACATATTAAATTGAAAATTATAAATCAACTTTTGAGGGGGAAAGGGGGCGCAGAATTGTGCTTTGGCCTAGGGCGTAGAATTGTGTAAATCCTATCCTTCTTGCAGCTCAGAAATTCGCCTAGCCAAACAGCCACCAGGAAAACAGCATTCAGGATTAAGTCCTTTAACAATGCCCTCCGCATCAGCTCAAAGGGAGGACCAAACAACATTCTAAGCACTAAATTAAGGTTCCAAGCTGGACAAATCCTGTGGACTGGAGATCACAGATGCTTCACCCTCTTAAGGAAAAGAACTACATCCGGATGAGATGCCACATGGTCTTCCCTGAACCCTACCTCAAAGGGAACCTAAGGCTACTACCGAACCTGAAGGGAATTATAGGCCAAACCCTTAGCTAAACCACTCTGAAAAAAGCCAGAATCTGCGGAACGGCCATCTTTAGAGGTTGCACCTTGTTCTGCAAACACCATGCTTCGAACACTCTCCACACTCTAACATAAGCAAATGATGTTTACTGAAGAGAATGTTGGGGAGGTACCCATACTGGAGAAGGTTTTCATGGGTAATGATTCAGATGGACTGAACCAAATCACGGTGAACCTAGAAGATGTGGTAGACCTGACTGACAAACTGAAGAGTAGTAAATCACCTGGACGGATGGTATACACCCCAGAGTTCTGAAGGAACTAAAAAATGAAATTTCAGACCTGTTAGTAAAAATTTGTAACCTATTATTAAAATCATCCATTGTACCTGAAGACTGGAGGATAGCTAATGTAATCCCAATATTTAAAAAGGGCTCCAGGGGCGATCCGGGAAACTACAGACCGGTTAGCCTGACTTCAGTGCCAGGAAAAATAGTGGAAAGTGTTCTAAACATCAAAATCACAGAACATATAGAAAGACATGGTTTAATGGAACACAGTCAGCATGGCTTTACCCAAGGCAAGTCTTGCCTCACAAATTTGCTTCACATTTTTGAAGGAGTTAATAAACATGTGGATAAAGGTGAACCGGTAGATATAGTGTACTTGGATTTTCAGAAGGCGTTTGACAAAGTTCCTCATGAGAGGCTTCTAGGAAAAGTAAAAATTCATGGGATAGGTGGCGATGTCCTTTCATGGATTACAAACTGGCTAAAAGACAGGAAACAGTAGGAATAAATGGACAATTTTCTCAGTGGAAGGGAGTGGGCAGTGGAGTGCCTCAGGGATCTGTATTGGGACCCTTACTTTTCAATATATTTATAAATGATCTGGAAAGAAATACGACGAGTGAGGTAATCAAATTTGCAGATGATACAAAATTGTCCCTCATGAGAGGCTTTGAAGAAAACTAAAAAGTCATGGGATAGGAGGCGATGTCCTTTCGTGGATTACAAACTGGTTAAAAGACAGGAAACAGAGAGTAGGATTAAATGGTCAATTTTCTCAGTGGAAAAGGGTACACAGTGGAGTGCCTCAGGGATCTGTACTTGGACCGGTGCTTATATATATATATATATATTTATATATTATACATACACATGATCTGGAAAGGAATACGATGAGTGAGGTTCTCAAATTTGCAGATACAAAATTATTTAGAGTAGTTAAATCACAAGCGGATTGTGATACATTACAGGAGGACCTTGCAAGACTGGAAGATTGGGCATCCAAATGGCAGATGAAATTTAATGTGGACAAGTGCAAGGTGTTGCATATAGGGAAAAATAACCCTTGCTGTAGTTACACGATGTTAGCTCCATAATAGGAGCTACCACCCAGGAAAAAGATCTAGGCATCATAGTGGATAATACTTTAAAATCGTCGGCTCAGTGTGCTGCAGCAGTCAAAAAAGCAAACAGAATGTTAGGAATTATTAGGAAGGGAATGGTTAATAAAATGGAAAATGTCATAATGCCTCTATATCGCTCCATGGTGAGACTGTACCTGGAATACTGTGTACAATTCTGGTCGCCGCATCTCAAAAGATATAATTGCGATGGAGAAGGTACAGAGAAGGGCAACCAAAATGATAAATGGTCTGGAACAGCTCCCCTACGAGGAAAGGCTGAAGAGGTTAGGGCTGTTCAGCTTGGAGAAGAGACGGCTGAGGGGGGATAAGATAGAGGTCTTGAACAGGTAGATGTTAATCTGTTATTTACACTTTCGAATAATAGAAGGACTAGGGGCATTCCATGAAGTTAGCAGGTAGCACATTTTAAGACTAATCGGAGAACATTCTTTTTCACTCAACGCACAATAAAGCTCTGGAATTTGTTGCCAGAGGATGTGGTTAGTACAGTTAGTGTAGCTGGGTTCAAAAAAGGTTTGGATAAGTTCTTGGAGAAGTCCATTAACGGCTATTAATCAAATTTACTTAGGGAATAGCCACTGCTATTAATTGCATCAGTGGCATGGGATCTTCTTAGTGTTTGGGTAATTGCCAGGTTCTTGTGGCCTGGTTTGGCCTCTGTTGGAAACAGGATGCTGGGCTTGATGGACCCTTGGTCTGACCCAGCATGGCAATTTCTTATGTTCTTATGTTCAGAGTAGTTAAATCACAAGCAGACTGTGATAAATTGCAGGAAGAACTTGTGAGAATGGAAGATTGGGCATCGAAATGGCAGATGAAATTTAATGTGGATAAGTGCAAGGTGATGCAGATAGGGAAAAATAACCCATGCTATAGTTTCACAATGTTAGGTTCCATATTAGGTTCTACTACCCAAGAAAGATCTAGGCATGATAGTGGATAACACATTGAAATCGTTGGTTCAGTTTGCTGCGGCAATCAAAAAAGTAAACAGAATGTTGTGAATTATTAGAAAGGGAATGGTGAATAAAACAGAAAGTGTCATAATGCCTCTGTATCGCTCCATGGTGAGACCGCATCTTGAATACTGTGTACAATTCTGGTCACCACATCTCAAAAAAGATACAATTGCGACGGAGAAGGTACAGAGAAGGGCTACCAAAATGATAAGGGGAATGGAACAGCTCTCCTATGAGGAAAGACTAAAGAGGTTAGGACTTTTCAGCTTGGAGAAGAGACGACTGAGGGGGGATATGATAGAGGTGTTTAAAATCATGAGAGGTCTAGAACGGGTAGATGTGAATCTGTTTACTCTTTCGGATAATAGAAAGACTAGGGGGCACTCCATGAAGTTAGCATGTGGCACATTTAAAACTAATTAGAGAGAGTTCTTTTTCACTCAACGCACAATTAAACTCTGGAATTTGTTGCCAGAGGATGTGGTTAGTGCAGTTAGTATAGCTGTGTTTAAAAAAGGATTGGATAAGTTCTTGGAGGAAAAGTCCATTACCTGCTATTAAGTTGACTTAGAAAATAGCCACTGCTATTACTAGCAACGGTAACACGGAATACTTAGTTTTTGGGTACTTGCCAGGTTCTGGCCTGGATTGGCCACTGTTGGAAACAGATTGCTGGGCTTGATGGACCCTTGGTCTGACCCAGTATGGCATGTTCTTATGATGTGGAAGGCTTCCTTGCCTAAAGTAAAGTTGCAATCACAGGTTCCGAATAACCCTTCAAGTGGAGCCTTCGACTCTCAAAAGCCAAGCTGCTAGGCAGAAGCGATCCTCCTGGTTTGAAAATACAGGTCCCTGCTGAAACAACCCTGACGGATGGGACTGTCGAACACTAGACTAAGAAGGATCGCAAACCATGGCCGGCATGACCACCAGAATCACTCTGCCCAGATGAAGCTCGATGCACCGCAGCACTCGACTTATGAGAGGCCATGGTGGAAACATGTACAGCAACAGATGTGTCAGCCATGGTTGAACGAGTGTCTATGCTCTCTAATCCGACCTTCCTTCTGAAACTGAAAGTGCTGAGTCTTCGCATTTCCTGGAGTCGTCATGAGGTCCACGGCTGACCTGCCCCACCTGGCCTGATTCCCATTCCCCCGGATCCAGACGCTGTCTGCTGAGGAAGTCGGTCTGCATGCACGTTGTCCAGCCATATGGGAAACAGCTATTCTTACCAGATGTTTCTCCGCCCAAACAGCTCTTGCGCCTCCAGTGCTACTAGACGACTCTTCATTCCACCCTGATGGTTGAAGTACACCATTGTCGTCACATTGTCTGAACACTTGCACCAACTTGCCCTGAATGAGTGGGAGAAACACCAGTAAGGCTTCATGCACTGCCCTGGTTTCCAGCCAATTCATGGACCAGGTTGCCTCCTCTGACGACCACTGACCCTGGACCAATTTTCCTTGAAAAATTGTCCCCCCAACCAGAGAGGCTGGCATCCGTGGTCACCACCACCCAGTCAGGTACTTCCAGATCCATCCCTTTCTCCAGACTGTGCAGAGACAGCCACCACGAGAGACTGGACCTGGCATCCTTTGGCAACGGCAAAGGAAGCTGAAATTCCTCCAAAAATGGATCCCAATGGTATAATAGAGCCCTCTGCAGAGGACGCAAGTGAACAAAAGCCCATGGAACCAACTCCAGTGTAGAAGCCATGTAACCCTGGACCTTCAAATAATCCCAGACTCTGGGGATCAACAGACACAGCAGCCGAAGGACCTGACTCTACAACTGACTATCCTTTCTGTAGTCAGCAAACACCTTCCGTATCTGGGCCTTGAAGCAAGCCCCCAGATATTCTGACTGAGCTGGCTTCAAATGACTCTTTGCCAGATTTGTCACCCAGCTCAAAGAGTCCAGGAGGTGCAGGGCGTGCTGCACTGAAAAACACTCCACTTCAAACTTTGCTCTACTAGCCAATCGTCCAGGTGCACCAGGATACCTTCCTTCCTGAGTGCTGCTGCTACTACCACCATCACCTTTGTGAATGTGCGCAGCGCTGTCGCTAAACCAAAGGGAAGGGCCTGAAATTGGAAATGCTCCCCTAGGACCATGAACCTCTGGTGTTTGGCCTGAATGGGGATATAGATATAGGCTTCTGTCACGTCCAATGACAGCAGAAACTCATCTTTGCGCACTGCCGCTATCACAGTGCGCAACGTCTACATCTGAAAACGCAGCACTGACCTTCTGCAAATCAAGAATGGGTCGAAAGGTCCTTTTTGGGCACTATGAAGTACATGGAGTACTGACCCTGCCCCTTCTCCTGAGGGGGCACTGGAACAATGGCAATTAGAAGCTGTAGCCCTTGCAACGTATCCTGCACCACCTCTCAGTGGGAGACTACAAAGGCATTCCTGAGTGGGCAAGAAAATTTTAAGGTGTAGCCATCGCATACCACCTCCAGGACCCACAGGTCTGAAGTGATCCTGGTCCACTCCTCGTAAAAAAAAGAGAGAAAGCCTCTCTCCAATAGCAGTCTGAGAGGAACAGACCAGCCCACCTTCATTGACCAATCTTACTTCTGCTTCCCCCCTGGGGGTCACCATCCCTCGGAGGTCTGCGTTGGGCTCAAAAGAACTGCTGTCTGCCCAAATTCTGTTTTTGTGCCACTGGCCCAGGGCCCCTGCCAGCGTGAAACCTCCTTGCCTCTTGAAAATCGAGCTAGTGGAGGAAAAGACTTCATGGGGATTTTCCTGTCCTCCGGTAACTTATTACTGCTTGGACTTCCCCAACTGCTTCATGAGCTGCTCCGGATACTCCCCAAAGAGCAGCTTGACCTTGTAGGGGATGTTAGACAGCTGGGCTTTAGAACACACATCCGCTGACAATTTCATAGCCATAGGGTCTCTGAGCCGCAACCACAGAGACCATACTCCTGGCAGAAGTCCAGATCATGTCAAAGGGCATCTGCCACATAAGCCACTCCTGCTTCTCAGCAGTCGTTGCAGACTGCTTCTCGTGCGCCTTCTGCACCAAGCACAAGCAGGCTCTCTGCATCAAGCTGCCACACACCACCACACGGGGGCTCAAAGCTGAAACATCAAACAGCCTCTTAAGTAGGATTTTCAGCTTCCAATCCTGGATATCCTTCAGAGAGGCCAAACCTGCCACTCACTGCCGCATCCACCTTATGAATCTTCCATAACTCCAAGGTATGTTTCAGTAAGGGCTATAACTTAGCAATAGCCTTGGCAACCTTCAAGTCCATTTCGGGAGATTCCCACTCCCAGATCCAACAATTTCACCTTCTTAGGTAACAGGAAAACCTTAGGGGGCCCCTGTAATCCCACCAGGACTGGTTTTACCCCCTCATTAGCAAAGTCTTCCTGAGAGACCTTAATCCCCAGCTCCTCCAGTACCCAGGGAATTAGCGAGCCCAGCTGCTCCTTACGGAACAGGCGGTCTACCCAAGGATCGTCACCTTCCGCGATCAGAACCTCATCCAGATCCTGGATTGGATCTCACAATGCAATAGGATCCTGAGCCAGATCCTGCATCGGATCCATGTTGGGGTTCTTATCTGGATCTACTGGACCTCCCTGCATCCCGAGATCATCCTTCTCTTCTAATGTGTCTCCTTCCACCACGGACCACCTGAGACCCATAGGATCCCTCCAGACTCTGCATGGCTCCGATCCCTAGGCTTTTTAGCCGCCCAGTGCTTCATGAGCAAAGGTCTCTTGGTCCCTGCTCCCTTCCTGGCCAAATAGGCCTTATGGAGCAGGATGGCAAAATTTGTTGAAAACTGTTCTGGATCCAAAGGAAGGTCCAGATCCACATCCCCCTGCCACCAGAGTATTGCTCTGCAGAAAACAGCATGGGAGGGGAGTACCCAGGCTCTGAAAGAGCAGCCTGACTCCCAGCATATGCAGCAAAAATGTCCGCCAGCTCCTCTGGCCCCTCCCCCTCCTGTCTCCAGAATTGGCCCAGCCAATCCCTTGCCCCTGCCGCCCCCCCCCCCCCCACCCCCGGGATCCCACGGAGGTCCCAGTTCCTCTGATGGCCCACAAAGGAACCTAACACCTTGGAGAGCTGAAATCTCCATTTGTTTTAATTTTTTTTTTAAACTCCAGATACAGGTTTGCTCCTCTACCATCTGATGGAGACAGTGAAATACTGAGGCACTCTCAGTTATGTAGCAGTGCCTCAAGTTTTCTTCTCTGCCTCATTCTGCTGGTAGGGATGCATAAAGGAAAATTGGTTCATTCCTGTAGTGCCATAGATCAGTCCAGACTCCTGGGTTTTGCCTCCCCTCCAGCAGAAGGAGACAGAGAAAGTTTTACTGACACTGCTACTTAAGACGAGGCGCCACCTGCGGTGTCTCAGTATTAATCTGTACCCAAGCCAGAAAAAAAGAGAAGTAAACTATGCATACTCCCCCCCCAAAAGAGCAGGGGGAAGAGGGTAACGCTTAAAACATTCAACAAAACAAACTTACACCAAAAACGTGTAGGATCAGCAAAACCAGTGTTCTTCAAAGAACATACAGCAAAAACAGGCAGATCGAGTGAACTCTCCCACTACTCTCTGCTGATCAAAGGCAGGACTCTGGATTGATCTGTGGAACTACAGGAATGAAAATTAGCAGGTAAGAACCAATTTTCCTTTGCCTGTACGTACCCAGATCAGTCCAGACTCCTGGGATGTACCAAAGCTTCGCTAAGTAGGGTGCAACTGGGAGGGTCCCGCTCGCAGCACATTTGCATCAAAATGTCCAGCTGCCAGGGCCTGGACATCCAAACGATAATGTCTGGCAAAAGTGTACAACAACTTCCAAGTAGCTGCTCTACAGATCTCCTGAGGAGAGACTAATTGACACGCGGCCCAAGAGGCTGCCTGAGATTGAGTAGAATGCGCCCGAGACCCTCTGGAATTGGGCGACCCTGACAAATATATGCTGAAGTAATAGCCTCTTTCAACCACCTTGCCATAGTCACTTTCAAAGCTTTATGCCCTTTCTTGGCACCACTCCACAACACAAAAAGGTGGTCTGACATGCAGAAACAAACCTCCAGATAGCTCAAGGCTTGCTTGATGTCTAGACGACATAACTCTCTAGTGTGCGGCGCTCCCGGATCTAAGTTGGAGAAAGATGGGAGTTCCACAGACTGATTAACATGGAAGGAAGACCCCACCTTTGGTAAAAAGGAAGGTACCATTTGCAAGGAAATCCCCTCGTCCGAGATTCTCAAAAAGGCTCGCTACAGGAAAGAGCTTGGAGCTCAGAAATTCTATGTGCCGAACAGATAGCCACCAAAAAGACCACTTTCAAAGTCAGATCCTTCATAGTCACACACTGCAGAGGCTCAAAGGGGGGGATGTACATAGGCTCCTTAAGACCAAATTAAGGTTCCAGGACGGGCTCGGCTGCTGGACAGGAGGGTGCAAATGCTTTGCGCCCCAAAGAAAACGGATGTTCAGATGAGCTGAAAGTGACGACCCCAAGCCTTGCCCTAGAAACAATAGAGTGCCACCACCTGAACCTTAAGAGAATTAAAAAGCAGCCCTTTTGCCATACCATCTTGAAGGAAGACCAAAATATGCCCCATGGATGCTTGCCTAGGGTCCATCCACCAACCAGAACACCAGGAATCAAAAACTCTCCACACCCTCGCATAGGCCAGAGAAGTGGAGGTCTTCTTAGACTGCAACAAGAGCGTAGCAATGACTGCGTCTGAATAACCTTTGTCCTTCAGCTGATGCCTTTCAAAAGCCAAGCTGCTAGACAGAATCGATCTGCCTGATCTAATACAAACGGGTCCCTGATGCAGTAAGTTCGGAAGATGGGCGAGCCGCGGGGGGCCGTCCACTGCTAGGTTGACCAAGTCTGCGAACCATGGACGTCGTGGCCACTCTGGCGCCACTAGAATCACTGGGCCTGGATGAATCTCTATTCTCCGTAGAATCTTGTCCAAAGGCCAGGGAGGAAACACGTATAAGCAGGACATCTGTCAGCCAAGGGAGAACTAAGGCATCTACCCCCTCTGCTCCTCTTCTCAACTGAAGAAACGCGGGGCCTTGGCATTTCAGAAGGTTGGCATCAAGTCCATGCATGGGGTCCCCCACCAACGACGAACATGGGCCATCACCTCCTCGGACAACTCCCATTCCCCAGGGTCCAGCTCTTGGTGACTCAGGAAATCCGCTTGCACGTTGTCTGAGCCCACTATATGCGAGGCAGCCAAACGCTCCAGATGCTGTTCTGCCCAATCTACCAGAAGACGGACTTCCTGTACCACCGAATGGCTCTTGGTGCCACCCTGGCAATTGATATAAGCCACTGCTGTCGCACTGTCCGACAAGACCCTCACAGGCCAGTCCCTCACCAAGGGGAGAAACACTAGTAGGGCCAGATGCTCCGCCCTGGTCTCTAGACAATTGATGTACCAGAAAGCTTCCTCCAGAGACCAGTGGCCTTGCATCAACTGGCGCTGGCATACTGCTCCCCAGCCGAAGAGATTGGCATCGGTGGTAACGACCATCCAGATTGGAATATCGAGATCTACTTCCCGGCTCAACGTGTCTCTGTGGAGCCACCATGAGAGACTGGACCATACAGTCGCCAGTAGAGGGAGAAGTAGCTGATAACTCTCCAATAATGGGTCCCAGTGAGACAGTAAAGACAACTGCATTGGCCACATATGAGCAAAGGCTCATGGAACCAACTCCAAGGTAGAAGCCATAGACCGGAGTACTTGCAAATAATCCCAAACTTGGGAACTCATTTGTCTAAATCTTCGGACCTGAGCCTGAAGCTTGATAATCCGCTTCTTGGTAAGGAACACTTTCCCGCCTTCGTGTCGAACAGCCCCCCCAGGAATTCCAGACTCTGGAAGGAACCAGATGAGACTTTGCCAAGTTGACAATCCACCCACTCGATTGGAGACACCTGAGCACCAAATCCACTGCCCTCCGGCAAAGGGATTCAGACGTCACGCGAATTAACCAATCGTCCAGATAGGGATAAACCAGAACACCCTCCCTTTGGAGAGCCTCAGCCACCACGACCATCACACCTAGGTGAAAGTCCTGGGTGCCATAGCCAGGCCGAAGGGGAGAGCTCAAAACAAAGTGTTCGCCCAGAATCATGAACCTCATCTCTTTGGTGATCCAATCTGATTCCGATGTGCAGGTAAGCCTCAGTTAAATCTAGCGAGGCCAGATACTTCCCTTTGTGTACCGCCACAATCACAGACCGCAGGGTCTCCATCTGGAACAGAGGAACTTTCAAAGCCATGTGCCCTCCTTTTTGGGAATGATGAAATAGATGGAGTAGCAGCTGGATCTTTGTTCGTCTGGGGGGATGGGGACAATGGCTCCCAACTGACAGACATTGGCCCTTACTGCGAGCACCTTCTCCCGGCATGAGCACAGAGACACCAGAAATCGGTCTTAGCAGCGTGAACCAGACGGTCATAAGCTGCTCTGGTTTCTTAGAGAAATTTTTCCTAAAAAATGCCAGCTAAGAGGAAAAGAAAGGTCCGAGTCTACCCCTCAGACTTGAACCCTCCAACAGGGTAGCGGTTAATAACTTCCTACGCACCCAGCAAAGCAACAGAACAGGGGGAAGGAAGCCCCCGCTACGAAGGTCGGTGAAGGAGCATCGGCGTCATTGGGGGAGATCCAATGGCAGTGACTTCCCCTGACTTCTCACTCGCAGCCGTGAGATGGAGCGCTAACGCGGCTCCTGCAATGCCGGCAGGCAGAGAGGAGAACCCTTGGCCCTCTCGTGGGAACCTTGGAGGCATCGGGTGGTGTGGATCTGAGGTCTCTGCCTGCTACATTGACCCCGGCGGGGGAGCTGGAAGTGTGCGAGAGAGCCATGGATATATTGGGGAGGACAGTGCAGAGGGGAAAATGGGTGAGTCTTTGCAGGTTTCCCATTTTCAATTACCCTCTAAACCAGCAATTGTAACTTTGGATGCAATTTGAGACCTAGTAGCTGCTCTGAGAAGTTCTTTGCGGGACTACAAACACTAAATTGGATTATTTTATTTATTTATTTAATTTAACTTCTTTTACTATACCGATACTCAAGACCAGGTCTTATCGTACCGGTTTACAATAGAACAGGGGGAAACCAATTAACATCTAGATCGAAAGTAAAGTTACATTAAACAGGGAGCGTAAAACATGGGAGAAGGAAGACAGGACAGATTTAAGCTGGAATCCTGTGAAGGCCAACTTAATGAGATTAAACCACAGGTGGATACAATTGAAACTACGTTGCAGAAATCCCAGGACTGTAATGCAAAATTGATTAAGGACTTAAATAGTGTCTCTCGAAGGCTTGAGAACTTGGAAAATTACTCAAGGTACTTAAAATTATGATTCCTGAATTTTCCTAAGATATTGGGTGAGTCTCCTAATATAACTTTAAAAAAATACTTCCTTGAAATATTAAAATTTGAAGGAGGAAAGACTCCTTGCATTAGTAAGATGTATTTTCTTCCTGTTACCTCTAAAGACAGAGCTGCTATGGAAAATCATCCTGAGATATTGCAAAATCTGACCCAGTTTTTGGAAGACTCTACGGCAGAGTTTTATGAGCGAGCAAATCTCATGTTCTCGTTTATATCTGAGAAAGATTTACGTGAAGTCATGAAAAGATATTTTAAGTCTATAGCAGTTTCCTTTTATGGATCTCAGATCCGTATATACCCTGACTTCGCTCGAGCTACACAAGAAAGAAGGAGAGACTCTCGCCTTGAGAACTCAGGCAGTTTCTTTGGGGGTTCTCCTTTATACTAAGATATCTGTGCAAGTGTATTGTTAGATCCCAAAATGAATGTTATGTCTTTTTTCTACCCAAGCAGCTATAATTGTTTATTAGTGCAAGGAGTGTTATAACAATCTCTCCTGGTAATCTCTAGGTCTGAGAATCCATATGAGATATGATTGCTTTATATATGTTAAGCCTATTTCCTGTATATTTTTGTTAATTTCTCCTTGAAGTTTCACCCCCTCTCACTAATGTTACCTTATGGAAAAATGCATATTTCCTGAAAATGTATTATTTTTGCTTTAAGTGTATTATTGCATTTTTATTTTCATTTAGCAAGAGGTGTCTTGCTTGTTCTGTTAAAAATGCTTTAAAAAAAAAAAAAAGACAGCCTCCTATCCATGGGACCGAGGAATGGACTAGCCTTGTCTCTTTGGGAAGACTTGGAATCACTTCCTCCCTGGGAAGGGCCATCTCTGCTGGATCGACGGCCTTGAAAAGGACAGACCAGGATTGTTGGCGACCAGAAACTTGTCTCGGAGGGGTGGACCCAAGGGTCTGGGTCCCCGGAATCTCTGATTCCCTTTGAAGCGGGAATGAGAGGACGGGAAGTTCTTGCCTTTTGGCCTGTCCTCAGGTAATTTATGGACTTTGTTCTCCTCTAGCAACTTGATCATTTCAAGGTCTTGGCCAAAAAGCAATTTTCCCTTAAAGGTCAAAGATCCCAACTGTGCCTTGGTGGAAACATCAGCCGACCAATTCCTCAACCAGAGGAGGCGCCTGGCCGAAACCGCTGATATCATCCGAGAGGAGGTCCTGAGAAGGTCATAAAGGGCATCAGCATTATATGCCATAACAGCCTCCAGCTGTTCCACCTGGAGAGCCTCAGGTTCTGACAAAGACTTGTCGCACTGCAGCTGCTGAACCCAGCGAAGACCAGCTTGCAGCATGAAACTGCTACACATAGCTGCCCGAGCACCAAGAGCCAACACCTCAAAAATCTTCGAGGTGTACCTCCAGTTTTCTGTCCTGAAGATCCCGTAAGGCTGCTGCGCCGGTGACTGGAATGGTTGTCTTCTTGGTGACAGCAGAAATTGCAGTATCCACCTTGGGAACCTTGAGCAGGTCGAGGGCCTCCTCAGGCAGCAGATATAATCTGTCCATCGCTCTGCTGGCCTTCAACCCTGTGTCCAGAGTATCCCACTAGCAGAATAGGAGAGGACTTATGGAACTATGGAAAGGGAAGGACTTTGCTAGACCCCAGAGGCCAACCATGACTGGGTCCACCACTCCCAGCTAGGAATCCAGCTGTGGAACTTCAATGCCCAACTCCAACACCCCTGAAATAAGGGGGCTCAGCTCCTCATGGAATAAGCGCACCACCTTAGGGTCATAACCCTCAAGGGACACACCCTGCATGACAGTCTGTTCCGAATCCAGGGGCCCAACCCCTGGCCCTGACTCCTTGGAATCTGCTCCCTGGGCCCTCCTCCCTGTCCGAGGCGGCTGAGGAAGAATCCGTGTCAGCTGGGGGGAGCCGAAGCCCTCAGGAGCTGGACCCTAGGGGCCCCCGTGGACACGGAGGGCCTAGACCTCTTGGTGGGCCGTCCCAGGTCTTCCTGGCCTTATAGGCCTTTTGAAGCAAAAGAACAAAATCTGAGAAAAAAGAAGAGAAGAGGACTTTTCTGATTTGAGTCCCGGGTCCTCATCGCTCCCCCCAGGTGGGCCCCCAGCATCCAAACGACCTCCCCCCTGGAGGCCTGAACCACTGGAGAGAAATGGGGAGGGAGATAGCTATTCTCTGCTGTGGTCTGCAGCGAACAAAAATGTGACAAGGCCACTGTTCCCGCACTGAGTGGGAACAGGTCCTCAGGCGCTGATTGTGCCGTAGACAGCTTTCCCGAATCGCGGCGAGCACTGCTCCGTGCCACCTGCGCTGCTCCCAGATTGTCCCTTCCTCTCCGGGGAGGCATCAGGAGCAAAGGCCAGCAAAGATGTGACCGTGCGTCCCCGCAGGCTGAACAGGCCACACCACGCAGCATCACAGGGGGAGCCCAGGCAGACCACGGCGCAAGGGAGAGAGGCAGCAAGGGCCAGAGGAAAAAAACAACCTTCTGAGAGCCATCCGCCGAAATAAGGGACCGAAGTAAGAACAATTGTGCTGTCTCTGTGCTTTCTGACAGCTTCCATGGTGCCCCAAAGGAAAAAATAAAATTTTTGAATAAAGCTTTAAACAAACAGAAAGAGGCACTTCCCTGAAATAATGCAGCAGGCTCCGTGAAGAGGCAACAGGCTCCGATGATACCTCAGGGCAATTGATCCAGGACTCCCAAGTATCAGCCCTGTCTGGCCAGGGTTACAAGGAAAAACAGGGTCCCTGACCCCCTGCTCGAGAGCATCAAGCACCAGAAGGGATGGCCCCACCTGGGCCTAACTACCTTCCGGAGGCGAAGACAGAAAGCCTATTTGCCCTCTTTTTTTTTTTTTAGTCAGATTGCAGGCTTTGCACCTCCACCATCTGCTGGAGACAGAAAAATACTGAGGGACTGCAGGTGGCACCTCATCTTAAGTGGCAGTATCAGTAAAACTGTCTGTCTTCATCTGCTGGAGGGGAGGCAAAACCCAGGAGTCTGGACTAATCTGGGTACATACAGGGAAACCCACTTGTCTGGACTGATCCAGGGTACGAACAGGAACTGTGACTCTTCCTCTGGGTTTCTAGCACTTTGGGAGCATTACAGATTCCCATATGCATACCACCACCAGCTCCTTTAACCCAGTCATCTCAATTCCAGTGTCTTCCCTCCAGCCCCTAAACCCTGTAACCCTGCACCCATCTCTTGAGTTCTCCTGTCCTAGATGTGACAGGCTCTGTATCCTTATGCCCAACCCCGAGCCCTCCTGTCCCTAGATGTGATAAGACTGCGTTTTGATTTGCTGAAAAAGACCACCACATTCCTCCTTCCCTCTCCCTCTGCTTGCCACTGGTTCCCTGCATTGGGAAATGAATCAATAAAAAGAAACTGGTGCTCCTCATTCCATGACCTCTGGCTGCTGAGAAAAGAAGGCGGCAAAGGTTTCTCCAGTGCAAGGCTTTATTCCAATATTTTTTTGCAGATTATATTTATATACATTGTGTCTTCTCGAACAAACATCAGTGTCAGAAGCAGAGTCTCCTTCACCTTAGGCATGTTTCTTGCCTGCATCCTGTCACCGCACGGGTCACATTCCATGGCAGGCAGTAATGGAAAACACTGCAGACAGGATGGATCCAGGAATGTTCCCAGCTTTCTCACCAACATCCAGGGTAAAAGGTCCTCTTCAAAATTAACACCATTGGCCGAGGAGACCCCGAAAAGTGCAAAACAGTCTGGTTTCCCAGCAGAGGCAGAGGAACAAAGATGAGATGCGGTTCAGGATCCCGCCAGGTACTTCCCTAGAAAGGAGGCAGCGAGAGAGAGCGTCAGCACTGAGAGCTGCCTGGTGTCAAAGTCCCCGAGTAAACCCACACACCCCTGTGCATACTTCTGCAGGGCAGGAGTGAGGCACGTTGGCAATTAATGCACAATTAAGCTGTGGAACTTGTTGCCTTAAGGCTAAGAGTATAAATGAATTTACAAAAGGTTCCGACAAGTTTCTGGAGAACGGGTCTATAAATAAAGTTCAGCCAGATGGACTTTGGTTTTTCCACTTCTTAATTCTTGGGGAAAGCAACATGAAAGGCTTTCATATTGGGATCTGGTGACTTGGACTAGCCAGTATCGGAGACAAGATATTAGGCTCAATGGACCATTGGGGTGACCTAGCATGGCACATTTATATTTTTTCTGTGTGTGTGGGATCTTAGTACTGGAATAGCAAGGGGTGCTGCAAGACAGAATCTGATGTCTTTGTGTTAAAACAGTGCAGTACTAGAGATTCACTTGCCCAGGACCTCTTCTGGGTCAAATTAAAGTCCATCAGAATTCCCTTGGTTACCTGTGGCAAATCTCTTCTTCACCAAAGACATCCTGTACCCACTGCCCACCAGCTCCATGCCAATACCAGAGAGTGTGCTGCCCTCGCTCATGAACTGAGCTGCCACTGGGGATGGCGTGCTAGGGCCACATAGGGGCTCCCAGCTAGCAGTAAGTCTGCCTGAATCTGCAAAGGAGAAACAGAGAGGCTGAGATCTGACGGCTGTCTAGTGGAGCAGCAACAGACCCTGTGTCGACAGCTCTTTTGCAATCATACTCACCTGCTAACTGCACAGCGCCACAGTCACCCAGCCCACAGAGTACAGCCCTAAGTCCTTCATGGAACCAGAGCATCATAAGCTTCCCACCCTGTCCCCCCTTTCATTTACTGCCACATCCAAGTTTATGCTGCTGGTGGGTATGTCTCACCCCAGCACCACCATTTTAATGACAAACAGATCACCCTCATGTTATATACAGTGAGCTTTACAAGATAAGTACTATGCTATCTTGCCACATGGGAATGTGGTCGGTGCTTAGAGTGCACCCTCTGCCTGTACAAACTGTAGTTGCTCTGGGGACAAAGGGATTTTGGGGGGGGGGGGGGGGCCATCATATTGTTTATTTTTGCCTTTCCCGAGCAGTGAAAAAGCTGAGCATTACCTCCAGGCTGATTCTCAACACATGCATCTGGTAGCCGCCACAGTAGCCTCTTCTCCTGAAAATTCCTGCAGCACAACATGTAGGAAAGAAATAAGAAAACAAAACAAGCTGGACTATTACAGATCCCTACACAGAAAATGCATGGTAACAGAATCCCTCACCTTGGTCACACACAAAAAGGAAAATTAGTTCTTACCTCATAATTTTCATTCCTGTAGTACTACGGATCAGTCCAGACCATGGGTTATGCCTCCCTTCCAGCATGGGGAGACAGAGAAACTTTAGAGGCACCCACCATAAGCCGGTGTACCAACTGCATCCCTTCAGTATTTAGAATACCAAAGCAGAATAAAACTAGCAAAGAATCGAGCAAGAATATAACTAATAATCAACTTTGACCTTGTAAACTGTAGCGTTCCTTCTTAGTATGCTGCAATCACTGAACCAGAAAAACATCATGCATGTGGACTCTAGATGTACCAGGGTGGGAGTCTGGACTGATCCTTGGTACTACAGGAACGAAAATTATCAGGTAAGAACTAATTTTCCTTTCCCTGTATGTACCCGGATCAGTCCAGACCATGGGATTTACCGAAGCTTCCCTAGACAGGGTGGGACCTCGCAAGTCCCGTGCACAGCACACCACTGCCAAAATCCTCACGATTTGGAGCCTGAACGTCCAGGAGGTAGTGGTGAGTGAATGTGTGCAGCGTATTTCAAGTCGCAGCTTGACAAATCTCCTGGGGCGACACCAAATGGCACTCGGCCCAAGAGGCTACCTGACAGCGAACAGAATGGGCTTTCAAGCCCTCTGGAACAGGTTGACCTTTACAAATGTATGCAGACGCAATAGCTTCTTTCAACCAGCGTGCAATCGTTGCCTTAGCTGCTTTATGACCTTTCTTGGGAATGCTCCAAAGGACAAACAAATGATCTGAAAGTTAAAATGGATTTGTGACTTCTAAATATTGAAACAGAGCTCAGACATCCAGACGACGTAGTTCACATGCATGCAGATTGTCCCTCAGATCCAGAAAAGCCGGAAGCTCCACAGACTGACTCAAATGAAAAGTAGACACCACCTTTGGCAAAAAGGATGGAACTGTTTGGAGAGAAACCCCCGAATCAGAAATCCTCAAAAATAGGTTCTCTACAAGAAAGAGCTTGTAATTCCGAAACTCTGTGAGCTGAGCATATAGCCACAAAACACACACCATTTTCAACGTAAGGTCCTTAACCGTTGCCCGTTTAATCTGTTCAAATGGTTGGTCATACAATATACGAAGGACCAAATTTAAACTCCATGAAGGACATACCGGACGGACAGACAGGAGACTTTAAATGCTTGACTCCTCTAAGGAAACTCACCACATCTGGATGGGAAGCCACAGAGCTACCAAGCAGAGTCCCTAGGGCCGCTACCTGTACCCATAGGGAGTTAAAGGACAAGCCCTTAGCCAAACCTTTCTGTAGAAAAGCTAACATCCTAGCAATGGAAGCGTCTTTAGGGAGAATCCCTCGCTCATGACACCACGTCTCAAAAACTCTCCACACTCTGATGTAAGAGATGTAGACGTTTTTCTGGCTTGTAACAATGTGGTGATAACTTCCTCAGAATACCCTTTCTTCCTTAATCTCCTCCTTTCAAAAGCTAGGCCACTAGACAAAAGTGGTCAGCCTGGTCGAAATATATAGGACCTTGAAGATGTCGTCATTATATGCCCGAGACATAGAGGGCCCTCCATGGCCAGATTGATGAGATCCGCAAACCACTGACGCATGGAGCTACTAGGATTACCCTCCCTGGGTGAGCCTCTATCCTGCGAAGCACCTTGCCCACCAGAGGCCAAGGAGGGAATACGTACAGGGGATCTGAGGCTGGCCAGGGAAGTACTAACCCATAGACCCCCTCTGTGCCGTGGTCTCTTCTGTGACTGAAGAAACGAGGAGCCTTGGCATTGTCCCGCGTGGCCATCAAGTCCATGTGGGGGAGTCCCCCCATCTGCGGCAAATGAGATCCATTACACGGTCCGAGAGCTCCAACTCTCCGGGATCTATGCGCCTTCGACTTAAGAATTCCGCTTTGATGTTGTCCTTCCCAGCAATGTGAGAAGCCACTAGCCTCGCAAGATTGTGCTCCGCCCAAGCCATGAGCATTTCTGCCTCGGCCACAGCCTGACTTCTGGTGCCCCCTCGACGGTTGATATAAGCCACTGTTGTCGCATTGTCGGAGAGAACGCGAACCGCCTTATGGCGTAAGAGGGGAAGAAAGTGTTGCAAGTCCAAGTGAACCGCTCTGGTCTCCAGTTGATTTATCGACCATCCGGACTCCTCCAGTGACCAGTTGCCCTGAACTGAAAGGTATTGGCAAACAGCTCCCCAGCCGGAGAGACTGGCATCTGTGGTCATCGCTATCCAGTTCGAGACTTCCAAGTCCACCCCCCGCGACAGGTTGTCGGGGCAAAGCCACCACCCAAGACTGGACTTGGCGTGATTGGTGAGTGGAGGGTGAACTGGAAATTCTCTGACTTGGGATCCCACCAGGAAAGAAATGCTCGCTGTAAAGGTCTCATATGAGCAAATGCCCAGGGAACCACCTCTAGGGTAGATGCCATCGAGCCTAGAACCTGAAGGTAGTCCCAGGCCTCGGGTAGAGGGAGAATCAACAAGTGAAACTTGTCCCATCAGCTTGATCCGTTGGGAGAAAAACTTGACAGTCATGTCGAAATGGGCTCCCAGAAATTCCAAGTCTGAGTGGGAATGAGGTTGCTCTTGACCTGATTGATGACCCATCCGAGGGACTCCCAATAGTGTGGTCACTGTGTATCGCAACCACACAGCACTCGCTCGACTCTGCTCGGATCAGCCAATCGTCCAGATAGGGATGAATGAGAATTCCTTGTCGCCGGAGAAAAGCAGCCACTACTACCATGACCTTGGTGAACATTCGGGGAGTGGTAGCGAGACAAAGGCAGAGCGCAGAATTAATAATGCCTTCTCAAGATCATGAAGGAAGGAACTTTTGCTGATCCTTGCGAATGGGAATGTGCAAATATGCCTCCATCAGATCCAGAGAGGCCAGAAACTCTTCCTTGCATACTGCTGTGATGACTGACCGCAGAGACTCCATGCGAAAGTGAGGTACCTTGAGAGACTTGTTTACCTTTTTGAGGTCCAGAATCGGGCGGAAGGACCCCTCCTTCTTTGGCACCACAAAGTAAATGGAGTACATGCCTGTCCTCCAGTGCTCCGGAGGTACCGGCTTCACAGCTCCGAGAGCTAGAAGACGTTTGAGAGTCTGACACACAAGCTACCTTTTGGCCTGGTGACCGAAGGGAGACATTAGAAAGAAATCTCAGAGGCCAAGCAAATTCCAAAGCATAGCCTCATTCTATGATGCTTAGCACCCATAGATCGGAAGTAATTGTGGCCCATGCCTCATAAAACCAGGACAGGCGACCCCAACCCGCAGGATCGAGGGATGGGTCGGCCCCATCTCATTGTGTAGACTTGGAGGTAGGGGCGGCGGAGGAACTGCCTCTGCGCCAGCAAAAGGACGAGGTCCAGGCTTGGGCTCGTGCCACTGGTTGCCACTGTCCAACTGTTTGCTGTCTGTTTTGCAAAAACCTCCTTTGTCCCCGAAAACGAGATCGGGAAGATGGAAACCTTCTGGAGGGCCTCTGCTTGTCCTCTGGTAACTTGTGAACTTTATTCTCTCCCAGGAACTTGATCAATTGCTCCAAATCGTCCCCGAATAAAAAACCATCTTTAAAAGGAATAGCCCCGAGCTGAGCCTTTGAGGAAACATCCGCTGACCAGTTGCGGAGCCAGAGGAGCCTCCTTGCCAAAACTGCCGACGACAGTGCTAGAGGAGGTGCGAAGCAGATCATACAGAGCATCCGCCCCGTATGCTACTGCAGCCTCCAACTGCTGTGCCTGTTCTGATTTCCCCAGAGGAAGATCTCTAGACGTCAGCAACTGTTGAACCCAGCGCAGACTGGCTCGCAGCATATAACTGCTACAAATCGCTGCCCGGACACCCAGAGCAGGCACCTCAAAAATACGCTTGAGCAGCACTTCCAGTTTGCGATCTTGAAGATCCTTGAGGGCTGTCGAGCCGGCAACCGGGATAGTGGTTCGCTTAACCACAGCCAAAACTGAAGCATCCACTTTAGGGGACTGCAAGAGTTCCAAAAACTCCTAACACCGGATAAAGCTTGTCCATAGCCCGGCCAACCCTTAAACCAGCCTCCGGAGCCTCCCACTCTTTGGTCACCAGCTGCTGAAGCATAGGATGGACAGAAAATGCCCGGGTTGATGTTCACAAACCGGCAAGAACTGGGTCCACCAAATCCTGATGCAGAGCCTGAGGGGGGAAGCTTGATCCCAAGCTCAGCTAGCACTGCTGGAATAAGGGGTTCTAGTTCCTCCCTCTGGAAAAGACGGACCACCTTCGGGTCATCACCCTCTAAAGGAGTCTGTTTCCCCTGATCGTCATCCAACCCCCCCAGCTGTGTGTGTGTGTGTGTGGGGGGGGGAATGGAGTCTCCTGCATCTGCACCCTCGTGGACCAGAACCTCCGGAGCGGTGGACCCACTCGGGGCCATAGCGCCTTTTAACTTTGCGACCCTCAGAGACGCGGGAACCTCTGTACGCTTGCCTACCTTAAGAGGCGGTCCCTGTGTAGGTCGGACAGGCAAGGCACCACCCTGTGGAGACTGGAAGCCAAGAAGGCTTTATGCATAAGGAGGACAAAATCTAAAGAAAAAGAATCAGAATCTAAATCCTTATCCCCCCTGTAAAAACAGGGTCCTCCTGTAAAACATCCTGATCTAAAGTATAATCAGACATGGCAAGGACCAGAGACAGCGCAGGGGGAAGCTCCCCCTCCCCCACAGCCTGTCTGAGCTGCAGCAAAAGATGGCTGCTGTGCCTGAACTGAGGGAAAAGGGATCAGCCCTGAGTCCTCGAGGAACTTATAGTTTTTGAGCCCCCCCCCCCCCCCCCCCGGGGCTTATTTACTGCTGCAGACCCAAAGAGCTGCCTTCCCTTCCAGGGAGGCAGCGGGAGCAAATCCCAGCCCTAGAAAGCCATGCGGCTGATTCTCCATAAGCCAAGATGGCTTTGGCATCATGAGATGAAAAAACAGCTCGAAAAACGTGGCAAAATTGCTCAAAAACACGGCGATTCAGGTGGGCAGGGGTCCTGGAATGCAGCAGACCAAAAAAGAAATATTTTCAAAAAATTTCATTTTTTTTTTTATTCACAGAGCTCAGAAACACCATAGGTGAAAAGAGGGACCAGACCAACAGTAATCTTTACCCTGGTTGCTTACTTTGCAGGAGGATGACCCCTCGGGATTTAACAACCATCTGGGAGGAAAACTGCTTCTAGACTCTTGCTTCCTTTTTAAAGCTTGCTTGATTCAATGCTTAAGCTAGTTTATTCTCAGTTAAATTTAATTTGGAAGGGATAGCCTCACCCCAGAAACAGGGCAAGACTGCAGGATTTCCACTACCTCCTCCTGTTGGAGACAGAGAAATACTGAAGGAATGCAGGTGGTACACTGGCTTATGGTGAGTGTCTCAAGTTTAGCTTAGTCTCCCCCTGCTGGAAGGGAGGCATAACCCATGGTCTGGACTGATCTGGGTACATACAGGGAAAGCATAGAGACAGACTCTCACCAAACACAGTATAAGTGATTACTGACTAGAAACAGAATTATGCAGACAAAAGCTGAACTGGAAACTTCCAAGAAACCCAACTCTGGATGCAGTGCGACACTAGAGAATAGAAACAGACATACGTTTCCTCCTGTGCAAAATACAAAGATATTACAGATGCACATTTCCAAAACTGAGGAATACCAGTTCTCCTGGGACAAGCAGGATGGTAGTCCTCACATATGGGTGACACCAACAGATGGAGCCCGGCACAGAAAACTTTTGTCAAAGATTCTAGAACTTTGACTGGCACACTGAGCATGCCCAACATGCCGCTATCCGCACATCCACGCGGGGTCCCTTTTCAGTCTCTTTTCCACAGAGCTGTTATCTTGCGAATGTGGAGTTCTCGCTGGTTTGTTGGAAAACTTCCACAGTTGATTATCGTTTTTTGGTTTTTTTTTTCAACGCCTGGTCCCTCACTTCTCCTCCCAGCTACAGTTAAACGGCATCTCGGTGAGTTGTGCGTTCTGTGCAGTCTATCCCTAATGGTACCGTCCCCCGGTGGCTGCTGGCCATCGACAGCTAGTCTTACTTTTTGAAATGGTGTCGGGTTTTGCTGGTGGCCCCGGACAAATGTCCATTACAGAACCCCAAAAGGTCTATATCTTGTGCCTGGGGGCATCGCAAGATGTCAGGGGGTGTCATTTTTGTGCTCAAATGACCCCCAAGGGTTGCCATGTGTGCCTTGACAAGATGGAGAAGCTATTCAGCCCCAGGACATCTGGTCTTTTGGCAGACGTCGAGGGGCGTCGACGCCTCTGGGAAGAGTGGATACGGCGGCTGCCGGTCCTGTGCTGTCTTCTCCTACGCCAGGTCCTCAGGTTGAATTGGGTGCTGGCCTGCTTCCATTTCCTCTCGTTCCAGGCCCGGATTGTCTCCATCTCCCTCTGCACCGGGGAAAGACCGGGCCGAGCTTATTGGGAAATCGAGGAAGCACAGCCACCAGTCTCAGTCATCCCACAAGAATAAGCTCAGGAAGGCACCAGAGTTGTACGAGATGCCCCCAAAGCAACATCCTCCATCAAGGGCAAAGGCAGTCCTCACTAGTCCCGGTGTTGGACACCGGTCTCCTTCGGGGCTCTCAGGGAGTCCAGGTCACACCTCCTCCTCCCGCTGTCCTCTTTTCAGCAGCTTTTGAGGAGTTAGAGCGCAGAGAACGGTTGGTGGTCAGCCGAGTACTACAAGGCATTGGAGCCACCACCGATGCCGGAGCCTACTCAGTCTGTGCTTGCACCATTGCTGGAGCACTTGGACCTGCTCCTCAGTGCACTACTGATGCAGCCAATGCCGGTGTCCCGGGCACCATAGATGCTCCGGAGATCACTGATGCTGCCTTTGATGGAGTCCATTTCCACTGCCGATTCCTTGGACAAGGGTGGACTGTTGGGTCCTATGGCGCCACTTTTGTGGCCGACTGTCAGGTCTCTCGAAGCCTTCGGGCCCTCTGAGCAGTCTCCTCCAGAGGAAAGAAGTCTATCCCCTCCTGAGGATTTGACATTTGCAGGCTTTGTAAGGGCTATCATGGAGTCCATCCTCTTTCAGCTCCTAAAGGAGGAGGACTCCCAACACAAGATGCTGGAGATCCTCCAGTTTGTGGATGGACCTAAGGAGGTGGTAGCTGTCCTGGTCCATGACATCTTCAAGGACTAATTTGTCCAGCTCTGGGAACACCCCATCTTGATGCCCCGGTGAACAGGGAGACAGATGCGCTGTACCTGGTTTAGCCCACCAAGGGGTTTGAGGGGGCATCAGCTCTCACACCATTCAGTGGTGGTAGAGTCCGCCCTCAAAAAGGCGAAGAAGCATTCTCGGACCCATGCCTCGGCACCCCCGGGCCAAGAACATAGGGCCCTGGATGCACTGGGGAGGAAAGTCTTCCAGGGCTCCATGCTGGCAGCTCGCGTTGCCTGCTACCACATGTATATGAGCCAGTATTCTAGAAATCTCTGGAATCCAGGATCTGGTTGAGCACCTGCCTCAACAACTGCAGGAGTACTTCCTGAAGGTTGTCCAGCAGGAGTTGGAGTGTGACAAGGTCCGCTCCGCCTACAACATCTTAGACGGCAGCAAGGGTGGCAGCTGCTGGCAATGGTGCCCGCTGTATAGCTTGGCTCCGTGACTCCAACCTCCACCTTGGGTGCTGGCCGAGAGATGCTGGAGGGTCTCATGAATATCCTTCAGCAGTGCTACTGCCTCCTTAAGAGAATCTCTCCGGTACAGGGGAGGTCTGCAAGCCACTCCTGTACCTCCTGGATGGAGGTTGGAGGCACGGAGAAAGCAGAGTTGCTTACCTGTAACAGGTGTTCTCCTGGGACAGCAGGATGTTAGTCCTCACAAAACATGCCCGCCACCCCACAGAGTTGAGTTTCTCATATGTTTATTTTATTTTTCGTTTAATTCTCTGATATGAGACTGAAGAGGGACCCCACGTGGACGCATGGATAGTGGCATGCTCAGTGTGCCTAGTCAAAGTTCTAGAAACTTTGACAAATTTTTCCATGTCTGGCTCCATCTGATGTCACCCATATGTGAGGGCTAACATCCTGCCATCCTAGAAGACACTTGTTACAGGTAAGCAACTCTGCTAATTCCCACAAAAGGAGAACAAGGAAAACAGGAGAAACAGCAGCTAG
The DNA here is from genome assembly GCF_901001135.1 of Rhinatrema bivittatum. NCBI lineage: Eukaryota > Metazoa > Chordata > Amphibia > Gymnophiona > Rhinatrematidae > Rhinatrema > Rhinatrema bivittatum. Next base: position 223,902,036 of record NC_042622.1, on the reverse strand, counting down.
AACAGCAAAAATATGAGGTATCCTGCCAACAAGTGAGAAATGTAATCTGACCAGGGACAATATGGACCAGCACCAGAACCTGAGATATTTCCCACCATTCCACTTTCTATAACCTGTAACTTATTTTGTAATTTTTTCCTTTCTATTCTTCCACTTTTATTTTAAACATTCTATGTATTACTTTGACAACGTATGTAAAACTGTCATGCCAATAAAGTTATTCTGACAGATAAAATCAATGGCACAAAAGAAGCAGGAAAAACTAATCCTGGGGAAAGAGGAGAAACAGAAGTAAACTATGTGATAGCCTGCAAAGAGCTAGAAATATAATCTGAACAAAGACTCTACGGACCAGCACCAGAACAGACCTAATTGTCCTTGCTGTACTTGGGGAAAACAATGTTCAAAGTCTTAGGTGAAATAATTTGGTGCGGGGGTCACTACGCACTTTTAGAAGCATTAAAAAAAAAAAAAAAGTAGAGGGCTCCAGGAGATGTGTGGATTGGGGAAGTAAAGTATGTGCTCAGAGTAGAAATTTGAAATCCACGTGTCCTTTTCTTGCACCCACAGAGAAAAGAAGATGCAAATTTGTAACCTATCATTAAAATCATCCATTGTACCTGAAGACTGGAGGGTGGCCAATGTAACCCCAATATTTAAAAAGGGCTCCAGGGGCGATCCAGGTAACTATAGACCAGTGAGCCCGACTTCAGTGCCGGGAAAAATAGTGGAAACTATTCTCAAGAACAAAATTGTAAAGCATATAGAAAGACATGGTTTAATGGAACATAGTCAACATGGATTTACCCAAGGGAAGTCTTGCCTAACAAATCTGCTTCATTTTTTTGAAGGGGTTAATAAACATGTGGATAAAGGTGAACCGGTAGATGTAGTGTATTTGGATTTTCAGAAGGCATTTGACAAAGTCCCTCATGAGAGGCTTCTACGTAAACTAAAAAGTCATGGGATAGGAGGCGATGTCCTTTCGTGGATTACAAGCTGGTTAAAAGACAGGAAACAGAGTAGGATTAAATGGTCAATTTTCTCAGTGGAAAAGGGTAAACAGTGGAGTGCCTCAGGGATCTGTACTTGGACCGGTGCTTTTCAATATATATATAAATGATCTGGAAAGGAATACGACGAGTGAGGTTATCAAATTTGCAGATGATACAAAATTATTTAGAGTAGTTAAATCACAAGCAGACTGTGATACATTGCAGGAGGACCTTGCAAGACTTGAAGATTGGGCATCCAAATGGCAGATGAAATTTAAATGTGGACAAGTGCAAGGTGTTGCATATAGGGAAAAATAACCCTTGCTGTAGTTACACGATGTTAGGTTCCATATTAGGAGCTACCACCCAGGAAAAAGATCTAGGCATCATAGTGGATAATACTTTAAAATAGTCAGCTCAGTGTGCTGCAGCAGTCAAAAAAGCAAATAGAATGTTAGGAATTATTAGGAAGGGAATGGTTAATAAAACGGAAAATGTCATAATGCCTCTGTATCGCTCCATGGTGAGACCACACCTTGAATACTGTGTACAGTTCTGGTCGCCGCATCTCAAAAAAGATATAGTTGCGATGGAGGAGGTACAGAGAAGGGCAACCAAAATGATAAAGGGGATGGAACAGCTTTCCTATGAGGATAGGCTGAAGAGATTAGGGCTGTTCAGCTTGGAGAAGAGACGGCTGAGGGGGGATATGATAGAGGTCTTTAAGATCATGAGAGGTCTTGAACGAGTAGATGTGACTCGGTTATTCTCACTTTCGAATAATAGAAGGACTAGGGGGCATTCCATGAAGTTAGCAAGTAGCACATTTAAGACTAATCGGAGAAAATTCTTTTTCACTCAACGCACAATAAAGCTCTGGAATTTGTTGCGAGAGGATGTGGTTAGTGCAGTTAGTGTAGCTGGGTTCAAAAAAGGTTTGGATAAGTTCTTGGAGGAGAAGTCCATTAATGGCTATTAATCAATTTTACTTAGGGAATAGCCACTGCTATTAATTGCATCAGTAGCATGGGATCTTCTTAGTGTTTGGGTAATTGCCAGGTTCTTGTGGCCTGGTTTTGGCCTCTGTTGGAAACAGGATGCTGGGCTTGATGGACCCTTGGTCTGACCCAGCATGGCAATTTCTTATGTTCAAAGTCCACACCCACTTTCTGCCACTTGCACAAGCAAACAAAAAAAAAAAAAAAAAGGCAGCATGTGTTCAGTTCTCTCTGAAAGTTGCCTGTGTTAATGGACTTTGCACCAAGACAGGTTATTGAAAGTTGTTCCCTTGGAAATGTGATCTTTTCAATAGTAGTATGTGGCAGCTCATGTAAGGGTAGTGGTGGGGTGGAGAAAGGGAAGGCATCACAGATGTCTTTACCTAAATGAAATTCGATAACCATTTGAGTAATTAATGATTTCCTTTGGACAGTATCCAGAACTGTGGATTAAGATAGAGCTGAATGTACATCACACTCCCCGGGCAGGTGAACAGGATCCAGGGATGTGGGTGCCCCCAGCATACACCACCACCACCCATTACTCCAAACTCACCAGCTGGCCATGGGCTGCAGCTCCATGCTGGTGACTGGCTCCTCCACAGGCAGCAGGAGTTGGATGTTGGTGAGTGGGGAGGGAGCTGACATAGCCCCCATATTATACCTGTACTCCACTGACACTTCCGTGGAGGCAATGGTGCACTTCCAGGAGACAGCCAGCTTCAGAGGGGCCGCCAGGGGACCCAGCTTAGAGACCTGACGGGAGAAGAGAAGCAGAGTCACACCAAGACATGGAGAAGGTCGAGTGAGGGAGGTGCTGTGTCCAAGTAGACTGAGCCCAGCCTTAAATGCAGCCACAGGATCTAAACTTGAGTAACACAACTCAGACCATATTCAAACAGAGGTACCAAGACTAAAGGAAAATTAGTTTCTTACCTGATAATTTTCATTCCTGTAGTACCACGGATCAGTCCAGACTCCTGGGTTTTGCACCCCCTAGCAGATGGAGACAGAGAAGTTTTCAAAACAAAACTTCGCCTTATATAGGAGTGCCACCTACAGTCCGGCAGTATTACTCAATATCAAAGCAGAATGGCTCTCAAAAACCACTATAACTATGTACAATAACTATGTACAATAACTATGTACAATAACTATGTACAATAACCCTTCAACAAGAAAAAGAAATAACCAGTTCACTGAACCCTCCTAGGAACTGAACCTGTAGAACCACTTGAGGACGGTCAATCTCAATTTCTGCAAATCTGAAAGCGAACTAAACAACTGAGCGGACTCTCCCTCATTTCCATGCCTCTGACTGGAGGACTCTGGTACTACAGGAACGAAAATTATCAGGTAAGAAACTAATTTTCCTTTCCCTGTACATACCCGGATCAGTCCAGACTCCTGGGATGTACCAGCGCTTCCTTACCTGGGATGGGATCCGGAGAGGCCCGCTCGCAGCGCACCTTCTCCAAAACCTCCAGACCCCAGTGCTTGTACATCCAGTCTGTAATGCCTCGCAAATGTATGCAAGGACTTCCAAGTAGCCGACCCGCAAATCTCCTGCAGAGAAAACCATCTGGCACTCTGCCCAAGATGCCGCTTGCAAACGAGTAGAGTGGCACGAAGCTCAAATGGAAGAGGTCTACACTTAGCAAATAGGCTGAGCTGATAGCCTCCTTCAGCCTGCGAGCTATGGTAGTATTGGAAGCCATTTGCCTCATCTGGGACCATTCCATATCACAAAAAGATGGTCCGACAAAAAGAAAAGTCATTTGTAACCTCCAGATACTGCAGCAACTCTCTGCGAACGTCCAGCTTCCACAAGACCCTTGACAAGGGGTCCGATCAGTCTAACTCCCCAAAGGCTGGCAGCTCTACCGATAGGTCGACAAGAAATCACTTTTGGCAGATAAGAAAGAACAGTCCGCAAGGAAAACCCCCGAATCAGACATCCTCAAAAAAGGTTCTCTACAAGAAAGAGCCTGGAGCTCAGACACTATGAGCCGATGTAAAGTCCACCAGAAAAAAATTACCTTCAAGGCAAGATCCTTCAGAGACGCCCTCTTCAAAGGCTCAAAAGGTGCCGAGCACAGAGCTGAGGACTAAATGCAGACTCCAAGACGGACAAGGATGCCTCACCAGAGGACGCAAGTGCTCTGCTCCCTGTAGGAAACGAGCCACATCTGGATGCGCCGCTAACGCTACGCCTTGAACCGTACCACGTAAAACACCAAGAGCTGCCACTTGCATTCAGAGAACTGCATGATAAGCCCTTGGACAGACCATTTTGAAGAAAACACAGAATATCTGACACCGAAGCCCGAATAGGAGCAACCTCCCGGTCCAGGCACTAATATTTAAAAATCTTCTACACTCTGACATATGCGAGGTTGATGGATGTCTTATGCGATTGCAGGAGGGTAGTCACCACGGCGGGAGAATACCCTTTGCGACCTAGTCGTTGCTTGTCAAAAGCCATGCAGCGGCCCTACCACGGCTAGATTGAGAAGGTCAGCAACCCATGGCCATCTCGGCCTTTCTGGAGCTACCAAGATTACCTCCGGTGGATTAATCTATTCGCTTGAGCACTTTGCCGATCAATGGCCACGGCGGGAAGCCATACAGCAGAACGTCAGTCGGCCAGGGCAGAACCAGGGCATTTACCCCTTCTGCTCCTGTCTCTCAGCGACGACCGTAAAAATGCGGGGCTTTGGCATTCCAAAACATTGCCACGAGATCCATGCTGGGCCCTGCCTCATGCGTCGCATAGGAGTTGAAAAGCTGCATCTGCCTGTTCCCATTTCCCAGAATCAAGACTGTACTGGCTGAGAAAGTCTGCCTACACATTGTCCACGCCGGCTACGTGAGACGATGTGATGCTATGTGCTGCTCGGCGCAGCAGAGCAACTGACGAGTTCCATCGCCACAGGCTGACTCCTGGTTCCTCCTTGGCGATTGACATACGCCACTATTGTCGCATTGTCTGATAGGACTCTGATGAATTTCCTCTGCAGCAGCGGCAGAGAGCTTGCAACGCCAACCTAGCTGCTCTGGTTTCCTGACTGTTGACTGCCCAACTGGAAACTTCCAGCAACCATAGGCCCTGTACTGATTTGCATTGGCAAACTGTTCCCCAACTGGAGAGGCTGGCAACCATGGGCACTACCCTCCAGACAGGTATTTCCAGGAGCATTCCTCGGTGCAAATGATCTAAGAAGAGCCAGTCGAGACTGTAAGGATAACGCGAAGGTAAAACTGTTCCGAAACAGGGTTCCCACAGGAAAGCAATGCTGATTGTAGTGGGATCATATGAGAAAAGACCCCTGGCACCTACCCTAAAGTTGAAGTCAAAGTGGAAATCAGGGAACCAAGTCATCCCCTACTGTCCCTTTTTTCTTTTAACCTCCCCTTTGGGGGAACTAGACCTATTTCCCCTATAATCGATCAGGAACCTGACCATGTCTCTGACCACCTGACACTGTTCGTCATAGGAACAAGAGAAGCTTAGGAAGCGATCTTGAAGGCGCCGAGCGAATTCTAAGGCGTAGCCTTGTCTTATCACTGTGAGGAGCCATGGGTCTGAAGCTAACTTGGTCCATTCTTCATAAAACAGTCTGCCTCCCACCAGCGGAATGGAAGAATGGACCATGCCCATGTCATTGAGAGGATTTACCTCCGCCTTTGTATGGCGAGAGCCCAGATTTCCAAAATCTGCGGCTACGAAAGGACTAATGCCATGATTGCTGCCGAGCAGCAGGTTGCCTGGAGGATTTATCCACCGGCAAAAGATGTACTTTGATGTCTCCCAAAGAGTATATCATATCTCCAAATTCTCTTCCAAACAGCAATGTGCCCTTGAAGGGCCAACAACCAAGCTGAGCCATGGAGAAGACGTTGGCTAACCAATTTTGTAACTACAGGAGGTGGCGGGCCGAGACAGCCGCCACACTGGATCGGACTGATGTCTTAATTTCAAACAAGGCATCCGCGCTGGACGCCACTGTGGCTCCCAGATGTCCTGCCTGAGCAGCTTGCTCCTGAGAGAGAAATAAGATTCTGAAGATGTTAAACCCAGCGAAGCCCTGTATTCAGGGAAAAAACTGCTGCACATAGCAGCCCGGACCCCTAGCACCGAAACTTCAAAAATGCACTGAAGCTGCACTTTAAGCTTACGGTTCTGCAGAGCCAGTTACTTGGATTGTTTTTTTTTTCTCTGGGAACTGTAGACACCGTTGCGACAACCTTTGGCAATTTTAAGAGGTCCAATGCTCTTGTGGGCGGGGGATACTGCCTATCCATGGCCTTACTGACCTTTAACCCTAAATCAGGGATGTCCCATACCCGGAACAGCAAATCAGTGACATACAAAAGAAAATGAAAGACTTAGTCAAACCCAGGCGTCCCAGTCTGACCGGCTCAATGTTTCCCAATCGGGAATCCTCCTTAGGTACCTCAATACCTAAATTCTCCAAAACAGCCGGAAAGAGAAGTTATCTCCATGCATGCCGTGAGGGTTAACGTGTTCCGAGTTGTCGTCAGGAACCACCCCCAACGGGGGCTTGTCCCCCCCAATTTGTATCAGCCGGGTCAGAAGCCGTTGAGGAGGCCTCGCCATCCAGATGGGTTGGAAAAGAACTGCGGAGGGACTGAGGGGCCAAAGTGTCCCCTATGCTGGAAGCTGAGGCCCCTGGGAAACATACTGCAAAGGATAGTGAAGCAGCTTCTGCCCCCTTCTTGGCAGCTGTGCGGGCTTGAAATGCAGTGTACAGAATCATAAAAAATGAAGAGGAGGAGTCCAACATTCTGCCTGCTTCTCCCCTCAGGAGCCTGAAAATGGGGCAACAAGGGTGTGGGGAAAAATTCCCCTCCCCCAGCACGGCAAGCTCTGCCACATGAAAAATTTTGAAAATGGCCGCTGTTCCCGCACTGAGCTGGAACGGAAGCACTGGTTCCAGCTGAGGACGCCTGAGCCCTGCCGGCTTGCGGAGTGGCATGGAAAATGGCGCTGTTGGCAGTAAAAGACGTTTCCTCCCCATCGGAGAGGAAAGCCCAACAAAGGCAGTCTCCAGCGACGCGAGTCCCCTGCTGTACAGGCCGCTCGGCGTGGCATGAAGAGAAAAATGAAGATGCTGTCAAGAGAAAACAAACCCGCCCCTAGCGCAGCCCGACAACGGAGGGAGACCCGGCACAGCACGGCACTCTGCTGCTAACAGGAAACATTTTTATTTTACTTATTTTTTTGGAAACCTGTTTGACGTCTTCCTGGGTCTTCTGCCTCTGCGGGTGAGTGAGCCGGGCTCCCTGTTATCACCCGAAAGCTAGGGAGGGATTCAGAGCAGACACTGAGGTCCTCAATCCCTGGCTCACACTACTTCAGATACCAGGGGGGGATGGCCCGCTCGGGACCTGCCAACTCCCTGGGAGGCTCCAAAGACTGCGGAGAAGTCCTTTCTCCCAACCCCCCTTTCCTGCCTGTTTTTTTTTTTTTTTAAAGAACTATCTTACTAAGACCGGACTGTAGGTTTTGCACCTCCACCATCTGCTGGAGACAGAGAAATACTGCTGGACTGTAGGTGGCACCATCCTATATAAGGCGGAGTTTTGTTTTGAAAACTTCTGTCTCCATCTACTAGAAGGGGGGCAAAACCCAGGAGTCTGGACTGATCCGGGTAAGTACAGGGAACAAGGAACTGGCAAAGTCTCAAAAGTCACAAGAGAACAATGTGGCCAGGCAGCAAAAAATGAGGAAAAACAGTAGGTATTCCCACGCAGTCGCTGTTGCACGAGTCTCCCGTCTTTTTTCTTCCTCTAATGCAAGTTGTTTAATTGCTATAATTATTGTACGTTGCTTTGTCAGTTTACTGTAAATGTTGATGTAATGTGCATTGGACAATCATGGCTGGAGAATAGCAGAATAGAAGTAATTTAAATAAAGTAAGAAATGGGAAGCAGAGGGAGAAGCTGGATGAGCAGGGAGGTCACACCTTACCTGATACTTGAGCAGAGTTACATTATAGTAAGAGGCACTGGGGCTATCTTCAGCTTGTCTCTGCAAGTGGCTGCTTAGGGCCTGCATATTCAGCCAGAAATCCCTCGTACTAAGATCGCTCTGGGAAAGATCACTGCAGAGAGAGGAGGGGGTGAGGGGTGGACAGGGAAGCAAGACAGAGAGAGGGCAACAGGATGTCAAACTCCACAACACAAGATATACTGGCTATCAGCTGCAAATAAGCAGCACATTATCACAGAGGAGGGAGGATGCTGGGCTGAGGCATAGTGGGTTTGGAATGTCAGCGACTTGCTGGGCTGAGCCTAAGGTACAATGGACTGAGAAATTGTTTTATATACTTTCCATTTTTTCCTTTGAGCAATAATTCTCTCTCTATATATATATACTTAAATATGAGCGATCTGGCTAAGTTCAGCCCAGTACCTGCGAGTTGAATATATGCAGCTTTCTCACCTGTATAAAAGGGTGGCATTTGGTAGGAATTGATCAACCTGCCGAGTGTTCAAGAGCCGAAAGCTGAGCACAGGAGGTGATGGAACGGAGCTGAAAATCCGAATGATACCAGCTGGGAAGGACATGGTCATCTCGCCACTGATCCTAGCCAGACAGCTACAAAGAGAGAGTGAGACTTAATCTGAGGCATTAACAGCATGTCCTTAGTATGGAGGCAGGTGCCATATGGCAGGGAATACCCAAGCATAGACACTAAACTCAGGGGGGAGGGGAGGAGCAGGGGGTGTTAGATGCCTAGGTCTCACCTTCCAGCAGCATAAGTGCCTCTGCAAACATTTACAGCCTCCAAAGACACTGCTGCCCAAACTCTGTTATGCCTGGGGTCCAGGGCCCCAGCAGAGCCAGGCCAAAGGTGTCACACAGGCTTTAGCAGTCCTCTATTGTAACACCACTACCATATTTACATGGTGCCAAACACACACACAATCATTACTATCCAATGACAAACATAGAATGAAGGATAAAATATTCGTTAAACCTGACCTCCCCACAAGTACCTTTCAAAGTCTCCTCTTGTGAAGTAAGCATGAATGTACTCTGTGAAAGCAGCTGCCACGGGCAATGCATCCTGGGAACCCAGAACAATGGGGCTCGGTCCCCTTGAGAGGCCTGGGGGCAAGGAGAGAAATCAATTCTAAACAGCTTGCCTTTCTGGCATTACTCCTAGATCTCTTTTTTTCTTTAACTTCCAAAGATAGTTCTGACATTCTGACATGTTTGGAATGGAAGGTGAGTGCCTCCACACATGGCCAAACCCCGACACCACCCTATCTCCCAACACCGGGACGCAAGCGGCAGAGCAGTACGCACCGAGCACAGCCACAGTCCCAGGCTGTGGCGACGCCAGGAAGCCCCTCTCGTTCAGGGTGGACAGCGGCTGTATGGGTGGGCTGGGGCTGAGTAGACAAGATGGACTCATGGAGCGGTTCTGGACAGAAACAGAGATGAGCGCAAAGCACGTAGTGAGAATACAGAAAGAGTCCAAGTGACAGAAGCAACTGACACATAGCCTGAACCCAGCCACACCTATTTTTAAGTGGTGCGTTTTTGTTGCATTTCTGGCGGCAGCATCAATGCAAATCCCCAGCACTCTTGGGGCAGCCAAGTTTGGAACGGTGTTCTGAAAATGATTACACACATGCACAAACAGCCTGAACCAATCTGATACCATTCTGTATGACATCACTTATGACCTTTTCAATATCACTCCCCAGGAGAGGGACTTCTGAGGAACTACATGGGACTTTAACCTTCAGGAACAGCAGCTGAAGAGTAAACAATGTGTTTTTAGGGTATCTGAATTGCCATTAGGATATTTCAGGATTGCTACACAGCATAGCAAGAATGCTTACACTTCACACATCCCACTGCCACTCATTATGACCTTTAATAAGTCACTTCACCCTCCATTGCCTCAGGTACAAACTTTGATTGTGAGCCCTCTGGGGGACAGGGAAATACCTACAGTACTTGAAATGAAAACTGGTTCATACCTGCTAATTTTCGTTCCTGTACTACCACAGATCAGTCCAGACCAGTGGGTTGGGTATCCCTACCAGCAGATGGAGGCAGAAAGCAAACCTTTGGGCACTGCTATATATACGAGTGCCACCTGCAGTCCCTCAGTATTGGCCTGTACCCAAGCCCACACTAACAGAACTAATGGGCGAAAGAGGTTGAAACCCAAAAACAAACCTACAACCTCTTTGCCCCAATGAAAAAAATAACTTGAACCAACTTTATGAAACTGTTCCATCGAGAATATCTGCAAACAAGGAGCTCCTTGAAAAACACAGCAAATATCTAGCAAAAGACAGTCTTTTGGTATCTGAAGAAAGGGGTGGGCCTCTGGACTTGCTTGGAAACCAGACCTGGCATAGCCAATGAGGGGCTATGAGAATCATTAGTCCCTTGTCCCTTTGCAACTTCACGAGAGACTTTGAAATGAGTGGAAGTGGAGGGTACGCATAAAGGAGACCGCTGGCCCACGAGAGGGAGAAAGCATCTCTTGGCTGAAGGTGTTGGCTGCGAGTGAGAGCAGAAGTTCCCTACTTTGCGGTTGTGAATTGACGCAAAGAGGTCTATGTGAGAGTAACCCCAACGTTGGAATATTGAGTCCGCTACAGTGGGGTTGAGAGACCACTTGTGTGGTTGAAAAGTGCGACTCAGCTTGTCTGCCAACACATTGTCCACTCCCGGCAAGTAGGTGGCCCTGAGGTACATCAAGTGGGGAAAGGGCTTCCACCCGTATCTGTGCAGCTTCCTGACACAGGAGGTAGGAGCCCGTTCCACCTTGCTTGTTGATGTACCACATGGCCACCTGGTTGTCTGTTTGAATCAGGATGACCTGGTTGGAAAGGTGATCCTGAAAAGTCCTGAGAGCATATCTGATTGCACGAAGCTCCAGGAAATTGATTTGGTGTTAAGAACACGAGACGAAATGCCCTGGAACACTGGAGACGAAATGCCCTGAGTTTGCAGGTTTGCAACATGTGCACCCCAGCCGAGGTTGGAGGCATCTGTCAAGGTTATTTGAGGGTCTGGAGCCTGAAATGGAAGGCCTTGAAGCAGATTGGATTGGTTTATCCACCAAGCCAGTGATAAGCTGATCTGGCTGGTGATGTGGACAATGGTCGACATTGGCTGAGAAGACTGAATCCACTGCGATTTTAGAGTCTACTGCATTACTCTCATGGCCAGGCGGGCCATGGGAGTGACATGCACAGAGGAGGCCATATGACCCAGTAAGACCAGAAAATGACGTGCCGTTGAATGTTGTCGAGACTGCAGTCGATGGGCCAGAGAAGCAAGAGTGAAAGCTCGATCCTGAGGTAGGAAGGCTTTCGCTTTTAGAGTGTCCAAGTCGGCCCCTATGAATGATAGGGTTTGAGAGGGAACTAGCCTGGATTTTGGATAGTTTATGAGAAACCCTAGGAAGAATTTTCGTTCCTGTAATACCACAGATCAGTCCAGACCAGTGGGTTGTGTATTCCTACCAGCACATGAGATGTAGAGACGTCAGTGCAGCTTGCTGAGTAGGAGCCCTGATCAACCAATCGTCGAGATAGGGATAGACGTGGACACTGACTCCTGAGAAAGGCAGCTACCACTACGAGGCACTTGGTGAAGACTCGTGGGGCAGATGCTAGGCCGAATGGTAACACTCGATATTGGAAGTGTTTTGGGCCTACTAGTAACAGTAGGAATCTGCAATGTGACGGAGTAATTGAAATGTGTGTAGGCATCCTGGAGGTCTAGAGAGCAGAGCCAGTCTTCCCTTTGGAGAAGGGGAAGAGGAGAACCCAAGGTCACCATCTTGAACTTTTCTCTTTGTAGGTATTTGTTAAAGGTGCGAAGATCCAGTATTGGGCGAACACCACCTGACTTTTTTGGTATCAGGAAATACTGGGAATAGAACCCCTGCCCCTGTTGGGAGAGGGGCACTGGCTCTACTGCTCGGGACTGGGGGAGGAGAGAAACCTCCTGTTCCAGGACTGATGAGTGGTTGGATGTTCCCCATGTCAGCCGAGGTGGGGAATCTGGTGGAACATAGAGAAAGTTGAGGTGGTAACCTTGGGCTATTACAGCGAGTACCCACTGATCTGTGGTGACTGTATGCCATGGTGTGGAGAAGTGGCACAACCGGCCTCCGACTAGAATGGCCGGAAGTGGAGGCTGGGAACTGCTCTCTAGGAAGGAGTCAAAAGCTAGATGCTGGACCTGGCTGGGGGGCTGGCTGTGACTTCGAGGTTACTTGAATTGGCCTTTTTGGTAATGCTTAGAAGACCGACCCTTGGACGCCGGGGGATAGTATCTCCCTTGTCTCTTGGAGTCCCTTGTCTCTTGGAGTCTCTCCTAAAGGATCTTTTGGAAGAGGAAGAGAGATGAGAAGGCAGTAATGAGAAGTGGCGCAGATTCTCTTGGTGGTCCTTGAGCTGTGCCACTGCTTCTTGAATCTTTTCTCCAAAAAGATTATCCCCAGCACAAGGCATGTCAGCTAACCTGTCCTGTACTTCTGGCCTGAGGTCTGAAGACTTTAGCCAGGCCCATCTCCTCGCACTAATTCCTGCCGCCGAAACTTTGGAGGCGGTGTTGAAGATGTCATCTGCAGATCGTACTTCATGTCTGCCAGCATCTAGGCCTTTTTGTGCTAGGGCATGAAGCTGGTCCTGGAATTGCAGAAGTAAGGCTTCAGCAAATTCCTGAATCTTCGTGAACAGGGCCCTGTTGTATTGGGACATACAATTGATAGGAAACTGCGAGAGATCAGCATTGAGCCATGGAATACAGGTCTTCCAAATGCATCCAGGAAGTTTTGTTCCTTTCCTGGAGGAATGGAAGAATGAGGTTTGGAGTGTCGTGCCCTCTTCTGGGCTGACTCCACAACCATTGAGTGATGATCTAATTGAGTTCTCTGGAAGCCAGGGGCTGACTGAACTAAGTAGGTGGCATCTGCCTTACGGTTGACAGGTGCCACAGAGCCAGGGCACTACTAATTTCTCTTTAAAAGGTCCAGAAGGATTTCATGAATAGGGATAGACATGATTTCCTTTGGAGCATCGAGAAACTGGAGAAGCTCCAACATCTGATGCCTAGAGTCCTCTTCAGTCTGAACCTGGAATGGAACCGTTTCAGATATTTCCTTTACAAAGTTGATAAAGGACAAGTCCTCTGGAGGAGAACACTTCTTTTCATCAGGAGGAGAGGGCTGTGAAGGAAGATAATCAGTATCCTGGGACGAATCATCGGACCAAGGATCGTACGGCTCATCACCAGCTCCCTTATGTTCATCAGAAGGGAGTAACTGTATTATCCCGGAAGGCCTGGGCCTAGGCATTGATGGCATCGGCGACATCAATGGCAGCACTCCCAAGGTGGAATGAGATCGGTGTTTCTTCTTCTTCCAATGACAAGGGTATCAGTGAGGAAGGAATCAGGGCCATAGGTTCCCTCAGATCCACCAGTGGAAGGGCACCGATTAACGCATCCATTCTTGCCAATAGCGGTGCAAGCGCCTTGGGTATCGGATTGGTGGCAGGCTCGGGAACCAGCATCGATGGAGGTTTGAACCCCTGAAGTGCTTTACTGATGGCCTCTTATCATTCGATCCAATTCCTCACGGAACCTGGGGCATGGATACCAGATTCCAGAGTAGGAGGCAGCACTGGCGTAGCCGGAGGGTCCACTGGTGAAAGTGGAGTCGTGGCTCCCAGCACCTGTCCAGGTGGGGAACGCCTCTGTGACCCAGAAACAGAAGAGGATGGGGCCTTTTCTGTTCGGGACTTTTGTCGGTGGATCAGACAACATCGATGCCGAGGGCTTGCCTGTATTGGTGGCCTGAGCTTTTCGATGGTGGTGTCTATGTTTTTCTCAATGTTCTCCTCTGTCTTTCTCCTGAGGAGGAACAGAGGGTATCAACACCCACGGAGTCATCGAAGCCGGTCGGGCAGCAGCGGTTTCCCGGTGCTGGCGCGAAGTTGACGGTATGAAGAATATGTCTGATTAAGAATACCCAGACGCCTCTGCTGTACTAGCCTGTCAGAGGTGAATGAACTTTGAGAGACTTTCTGACTATCACAGGTTCGAAGGATGCAGAAGATTTGGGAAACTTGTAAGCTCTGCAAAGCCTATAATTACAGGCCAGGAAGGCATCAATGACAACATTTGCTTTACAATGCAGAGAAACTGAGTCTTGGATGCAAGCTTTTATCTTGCAGATGCTGGTTTCAATGATCTGAAACCAATGTGAAAAGGAGATCTTGTGAGGTGATAGTTTTGAATGAATCCTGGTGCCAAGAAGTGGAATCCAAGTCTAGCTCTATTCAAAACCCAGACTGCGAGTTGTGTACATAAACAAAGAAGAACAAAAGAAGAACAGAAGAGAATACTTGCATCAAAGTCATTGATAAAGGAACTTGTTTACAGTGGGAGGAGGAACAGGGTTAGAAGAATTCTTAGTTGAGGGAGGTCCTCACAAGCATTTCCTATACAGGATAGATTGTCATGACAACAGTATACGGTATTTTTTGTAAGGAAGTCTTTGGCCTGTTACGTCATTCATTCTGGAAGCTTCAGGAATGTTGTATTTTGATTATATAAGTCAGGGCAGGTCAGAGATTTACTGAGATGCAAGTTGTTACAGATAGAGGGCAGTTATATTGCATCTCACAAGAACACTTGTTTCTTAAGAAGCCAAATAAATTTGATTAAAAAAAAAAACCTCTTGTTGATTTTGAGTGTTCTTGTTGCCCTAAAGCTTTGAGTCCAGAGAAATTATACATTTGGCACCCCAGGTGGGACTCTAATAGCTGTTATTATAATTATTAATTATTAATAAGCTGTAGTGTTATGGTTGGTGGACAACCTAGCACTAGGTTCTTGAAGGGTAAATTTGGCTTGCCGTTCAAAGATTGAGTTGCCCCCATGCGGGGAGGTTATCCCGGAGAATTATGAGTTCAGAGCAGATGTAGAATGAAGTTGGATCCATTTTGTGAGTATGTAACAAGAAAAAAAAAAAAAAGGAAAAATCTGTAAGTATCAATGTTTTTATTTTATTTTATTTTATTTGTTGTATAGTGTATATAGATTGTGTGTTACATCGGGGTTAGAATACTTTTTGCAAAATGTTCTTTAATATATGTTAGGGAGACAGGACATGAGTTGATGATTTAATTAAAATCAGATTGAACAGTTGAAAAAAAAAAACAGAGGGGTACCCAGCACTAGTCAGTCTGGGGTCTTTTGTCCTCAGACCGCATGACTTGGGCTCAAGCAGTTTCACTTTCACTTTACACCTGGTGAACGGCTGAGTAGAGCAGTTGTAGATTCAGAAGGAGAAAGAGGGAAGAAGTTACAATTGGTAAGTTGAAAGTTATAATTAGTATAAGAAGGAGTTTTTGTTTCGTGGAATATTCCCCAAAGTTTGGTGGTTGTAGGTTACATGTGGTTACTTTCTTTCTTTTCCTTCTTTGATTAGCTTTAACAAGGAAGCCTATTTTTGTCTGTGTGCATCTATTTATATAAGTTAAGATTTTGTGTAAAATGGTTCCTTATAAGAAAAGTTTAGTGATTGTAGTTGAACTTAAATCTGGACATTAGTGAACTGCTGGCAGTGTGGTATATAGGGACATTTGAATTAATTGCTGCAGTTCATTAAACAGAGAAAGGAATCTTTCCGTGCTATGTTGTTTTTCATCAGCCTTGGCTGGCTTCAAGGATTTAGCAATGCTGGCAGAAGGAGCACAAGTCGTCCATCCAGTTTGCCCAGGTAGTTTTACATATTTTACTTATCTGTTCCTCTTAGTTTTTGGTTTTAATTCCCACCATTAATGCAGAAATGCTCATATTTTGCATCTAAGTTTTTAGAATTGTGTGCTTAACGAGAGTTTATTGTGAAGGGTGTGTTATTTCATTTGGTAAGAACGAAAGCATGAACCTGTGTTTATTTAAAGCCATTCATAATTAGATTTGATGTATCATTGGAGAGGGATGTATTGTTTTTTCTTTGGTCAGGGGTATAGGCAGAGAGATAGAACAGGAAAACAATATATAGATATACTACAAGAGAGCGACTCCATTTTAATGAAATGATCTGTTTAAGTGTTTTATCACTTAACAAACCTATTCATTGAGTGTAACAGTTGTTTGGCGGGAGAGGAGGTGAACCCCCCCTTAGGAATGTGTTTGAGAAGAAAGAAAAAAAAAAAAAATCCTGGGAGTGAGTCACTTTTTAAAATGGATTTTACAGTTCTGCTGAGAGGTTTGAGGTTTAAGTATGTTATAGGACTGAGTGCAAAAGGTGATAGAAGAGGGACTAATGAATTGATCTGTTTAATGTGAAAACAGAAATTTGTATTGAAAGTATGGGGAAAGTGAATATTAGGGATGAGAGATGACGTAATGTTAAAGAGGGAAGAGATTTAGGAATATGCAGAAGGCTGTGTGCTGAGCAATATAGACTGTTTTGGGTAAAAGTAGAGAAAAGATGTAAGTCAGTTGCATTTAATTGTGTGACAATAGGATTTATTTTAACTTAAACACAGGTCAGAAATAAACGGACGGCATGCAGCAGTAAGGATGATAAATATTTCTCAGTTTTGATTATACCTCAGTAGCTGCTAACTTTTAGAAGAAAGGAAATGAATTAGGTGGTTTATTTTGATGGGAGTTCAGGTATTACATGTTTGTATTGTGGACTGGTTAGATGATATG
The DNA here is from genome assembly GCF_901001135.1 of Rhinatrema bivittatum. NCBI lineage: Eukaryota > Metazoa > Chordata > Amphibia > Gymnophiona > Rhinatrematidae > Rhinatrema > Rhinatrema bivittatum. The sequence goes on along the minus strand of NC_042622.1, from coordinate 223,885,303 downwards.
TAAAGGAGAAAGATTGTGAGACGGTGAACAGCAGAGAGTTAAGCAGCAATGCCTATTATCTATTTATGTGCCAGTAAGAAAAACTTTTGGTTAATGCATATTAATATGTGCCATCCTTTTATTTTGCAGACTTCCAGACTCCTAGCTGATAGGTCTGTGCTTTTGGAAATGATTCGTATTTCTATTTAGGGTATTTACAGGATTTGGTAGTAAGAACTTTGTGGAACATATGCATATTGGATGGAAATAGAATGACTTCTAATTAAGTGCAAAGTTGTTTGTTTTAAGTTTTTCATTTAGAAGGTGAGTTAGGAGTTTACAAGCATAGGAAAACAAAAAGGTTTTAGATTTGTAAAAGGAAGTAGCTCTTATCACAGGGGACAGCGCCTCCTAGGGGTGGACCATCAGAGAAAGGAAAGTAGCTTTATGACTGCTTTTTTCTGAATTAAGGTATATCAGTAGTTTGACTTTTAAGGAACCTGTAATGTCATTTTTAAATTTCATTTTAATCATTATATTAACTGTTATATATTAGATTTCTTTCCAGGGTACCAAAGCACAAAGTGCATCTGTCTCTGATCTATGGGAGATGAAGAATGCAGTTTATTCCAGTTTGATTCCTTTTCAATTTTTGAATAGATCTATTCTATTTTTAATCCTGAGTTTTTGTTTTCTTTTGTGGATCGATCCAATTCTTTTATATTTTAAAATACGTTTTTCTTTTTTGAGCTCAAAAGTTTGTCATGTTGTCTGTTCTATGTTACATGTGTACTAGGAGGAATGAATGAATGCATGCATTATGTGGTCAGTGTTGTGACATATATGTTTTACTGTACAGTCTGAGTATGTATGGTTGTGGTCTGGACCATTGCATGATGTTTTGAAATAATGTGGGGATTATTTGGCAATTTAAATATAGGGAGTACGTGACATAAAAGTATTTTCTTACTACTTAATCGGATTTGTTGCACTTTTATTTAGGTTTGACTTCATACACATGCATCTAATCTAAGGAGCTAAGAGATTCTGCCTTGACATCATCACTGAATCCTACTAAAAGAACTATATATGCACTGAATGCAGAAATTATCCTTGGTCACAGACTATTATATGGACTGCAAGGCTTACAATTTATACCTGATATTTGCTTTTTTCTATGTTTTGTGGGAATGACTTTATGCAGAATTTAGGTTCTTTCATTCTCTGTCAGCACTTAGGTGTTCAAGTTAATAATATTATTTGAAGTGATGCTGTTTTTATTAGTTTGTATGTTCCAAGTTAAGTAATATTTTCCAGTCTTAGATTTTATAATACTTATATGCTGAATCAGTTAAATGTATATGTACTAGGTTTTTCTATCTTTATCTATGGAAGCTGCTTTGATCACATAGAGGGTGATGTGTTTCATTGTGATTTAAATATGATAATTCAGGGTTCAAGAGGGAGATCTCTTTATATTGCTCTTCCACACCAGCCTAAGTTATAAGCTATTTCTATTCTTTTGCTTTGCAGCTTGCACTTAGGATAATCACTTTGCTGATCTTTAATATCTCAATATTCTATCTCTTATTCTAATGTTTTCGCTGAACCCTTCTTTGAATATCTTTTATGACATTATTTACTAGATTTTACCTAATGACTGTTTTACTTTCTACACAAAGATTTCTTACTAGTGTAGCCTGTGATGCTTATTATGAGACTGTTCTCCTTGAAACAAATACAGACCTTACACATGAGGAGCTCTGCTATAGGGATCTGCAACATTCTATTACTATATCTTTCGGCATATTAATTGCTCATTGTTCTTTTCTTCTTATCTTGGCCCTTTCACTATAAACTCTATCTGTGACTTATAAGCTAGTTGGTTTCTATTTAGGATTCCAAAGGGGAAGATATAATTTTCCTTATTTCTGTCTTTTATTTATATGACATTCCTTCCTTCCCTGTGTAAAATCTTACACTGATGGTTTATCAATTCTGCAAAGTAGTTCACATAATATGTTAAAGACTTTCTCACAGAGTTAGCTTTCATTTATTTTTATGAATATCCCCAATATATTTAGACTTACCATCATTTGAGAAGGGTATTAGCCCCATTTCCCCTAGAAGTATCTGAAGACGAAGCAGTATTACTAGCCATCATCTACCTTAATAATTAATACTTGCCCTACACAGCCGTATTATCTCTTGGACATATGACTGCCACAAGTGAATTAGGACAGTCCATACAGTGAGTGCTTTCACTGCTACAGTTTATTGTCATAATACTGGATAGCACTATACATACCCTACAGAATTAGTATGATGTTTTAGACTTTTGCTATGCCTTTGCCTATCATGCATATGCTTTTGTATTTGATCTTCCATCACTACAGCATATGACTAGAATATGTCTTATGCTTTGCAACACTTTTACATCAAGTATGCACAACACAGTATGAGTTTTTCTATAGATTCTTGGTTTTCTTCTATGTTATTGGTTTCTTTATTTTTCTGGTAAGGTGCATTGATTATATCCCTGGTTGCCATTTTAATGAATATTATCCTGGGTAGTTGTTCACAACAACAGTATTCATTGAAAAGATTTGCCCAGTATACCTAGTATTATATGAGAAACACAGTACCGTCATACTAGTCTCTCTGTGTACTTATCTTTACATGTTATACCACTATTATGTACTTATTTGATTCTGAAAGATAACATATGTGATCATGTTGTTATGAAGTAGGTCCTTTTTATAATGCAGGTATCTGTATAGCTCCATTATAGAGCTAATAGCTACCTAGTGAAAATTAGTTTTGATGTTATTTTTTTATTAACTAGTGAATGCTTGTGGGAGTATCATTCATATTAATTAGGAATCTAGAGGGACATACACCTATGCACTACACCTGATAAATACCAAGGTTAGGGGTTAGGTTACACTTTTAAGTTCCTCTGTCATGGCTTAGCATCGAAGACTGATTGATGTGACACCTGTCCATTAAAGGTGTCCCATAGAGGGAAATGAAGAATATGTCTGATTAAGAATACCCAGACGCCTCTGCTGTACTAGCCTGTCAGAGGTGAATGAACTTTGAGAGACTTTCTGACTATCACAGGTTCGAAGGATGCAGAAGATTTGGGAAACTTGTAAGCTCTGCAAAGCCTATAATTACAGGCCAGGAAGGCATCAATGACAACATTTGCTTTACAATGCAGAGAAACTGAGTCTTGGATGCAAGCTTTTATCTTGCAGATGCTGGTTTCAATGATCTGAAACCAATGTGAAAAGGAGATCTTGTGAGGTGATAGTTTTGAATGAATCCTGGTGCCAAGAAGTGGAATCCAAGTCTAGCTCTATTCAAAACCCAGACTGCGAGTTGTGTACATAAACAAAGAAGAACAAAAGAAGAACAGAAGAGAATACTTGCATCAAAGTCATTGATAAAGGAACTTGTTTACAGTGGGAGGAGGAACAGGGTTAGAAGAATTCTTAGTTGAGGGAGGTCCTCACAAGCATTTCCTATACAGGATAGATTGTCATGACAACAGTATACGGTATTTTTTGTAAGGAAGTCTTTGGCCTGTTACGTCATTCATTCTGGAAGCTTCGGGAATGTTGTATTTTGATTATATAAGTCAGGGCAGGTCAGAGATTTACTGAGATGCAAGTTGTTACAGATAGAGGGCAGTTATATTGCATCTCACAAGAACACTTGTTTCTTAAGAAGCCAAATAAATTTGATTAAAAAAAAAAACCTCTTGTTGATTTTGAGTGTTCTTGTTGCCCTAAAGCTTTGAGTCCAGAGAAATTATACAGGTACCGGTTCGGACACCATCGAAACTATCGATGGAGTCGGGGGTTTTGACCGAAAGAGAAGTTCCATCTTCTCCAGCCTAGCCTTGCGACCCTTTGGTGTCATTTGGGCACATTTGGTGCAAGTAAGAACATCATGGTCAGACCCCAAACACATCACACAGACCGTATGAGGATCAGTGATGGACATTGTTCGAGTGCAGTCGGGGCACAGACAGAAACCAGAAGCCATGGCCTCGACAAAATCTAGTCGTGTTGCAGTCAATGGCCAGTAGGCCGCGAGGGAAAAACTAGATGGGAATCGACCGCAAGCCGGTAAAAAAAACAAAAAAAAACACTTACCGTTCGACCGCTGAGCAAAGGTATCAATAAGGGGGCCCCTGTGGGGTATAATTTGAAATTTTTTGAAAAAGTTCCATGAGGAAAAATTTCTGTCAGGAATCTCTGAAGAGTTCCTTAACCCATGTGGCTACTGCTGCGTGGAAAAAAGAAGACTGAAGGGGGACCCCTGCTGGATGCAGGGTTGGTGCTATGCTGGGCATTCCCAGTAGGAGTCAAGGTTCTAGAAACTTTGACAAACGTGTTCCGTGATTGGGCTCCATCCTGATGACGTCACCCATATGTGAGGACTACCTGTGCTTGTCCTGTGAGAATGAATGCATCAAGTGAGCTCTTAATCCCTCAGTACAGGTCAACCCTTAGCTATATCAGTCGACCCAAATGCCTCCTTAAGCCATCATGCAACTGTAGCCCTAGAAGCCTTATACCCCTTCCTTAGATCACTCCACATAACAAAAAGGCGATCAGATCTACAAAAATCATTAATGATTTACAGATACTTCAACAAAGCACACCTTACATCCAAGAGCCTAAGTTTTCTTGGTGAGAAGAGGAGGAATGAAAAATCCAGAAAGGCCGGAAAATCCACAGTCTAAAATGGTACACCAAAACCACCGTTGGCAGAAAGGAAGGCAATGTGCCAACCCCCCCCAAATCCGAAATCTGCAGAAAGGGATCTCAACACGACCAAACCTGACGCTCCGAAAATCTCCTGGTTGAACAAATAGCCGTCAATAAAAAAAACAACCCCCACACACCTTGAGAGTCAAAACCTTTAAAGTTGCTTGCCTTAGTGGTTCAAACAGAGCCGCACAAATCCCTCTCTGCACCAGATAAAAATGCCACGATGGACAGAACGTTCACCCCAGAGGTCGCAAATTCTTAGTCCCTCGAAGAAACCATGACACCTGACTGTACGGACAGAGCATATCCCTGCACCTTATCCCAGAGATAGCCCAAGGTCGCTACCTGAACTCAGAGAATTAAAGGCCAGACCCTTGATGAAATCCTCCTGAAGAATAGCCAAAATATGCAACACAGAAACCTGAATAGGCTGCACTCCATTCACTACACACCAGGCCTTGAAAACCCTCCAAACCCTCACATACATCAAGGATGTAGAAGGTCAACTGGCCAGCAATATGGGGGTAATAACTGCTTTGGAATATCCCCTTCTGCCTCAGCTGATTCCTCTCAAAAGCACAGCTGCAAGACAGAAATGAGCTACCTGATCCGAAAATACTGGGCCCTGGAGAAGAAGATTCAGCAGATGGCTGAAACTCAACAACCCACGTTGCAATCCAGAATGATGTGGCCCGGATGCCTTGCTAGCTGCCACAACACCTTTCCCACCAGTGGCCATGGAGGAAAATCAAAAAAGAATGCCTCGAGACCATGGTAGAACAAGAGCATCAAGCCCTTCTACCCAGTGTTCTCTGTGGCTGCTGTAAAAAAAACGAGGTACTTTGCTTGCCTTTCTGCTTCAGTTACACGGCGGCCCATGCAAGACCCATCGAACAATGCAACAACGGGGGCCTATTACCCAGTATGGAGGAACCAAGAGTAGGGCGGTGGCTTAAGAACTGATTCTCTAAGCGGAACAGTGTTTGGAGAGAATAGCGGTGTCTCACATTGCTGGAATGGACAATGTTTGGGCGGATTTTTCTCAGTCAAAGAAAATTAGAACCCGGGAAGTGGGCGCTGTCTGAGATGGTGATGTGTCTCATCCACAAACATTGCCAAAACACAGCCTGACCGCAATGGGAAAGCTGCCCAGAGCTCCCTCAAGCCATTGTGCTGTAGGCGAAGTGCATCTCTGGGGAAACAAGTCTCCTGGCATACCCTCTCCAGGGCAGAATCTAACAGTCCTGCCCCTTTTTGGGCAATAGAGAAGTGCCACAAACGCCTACTGGAACCACCATCCAGAACCACCAGTCCGCTCTAACAGGGGATTCCCTCCAAGCACGCTCCAGAATAGGGAACTGACCTAGCACAGATCTTGGAGAAGGGGTTCCTTCAAAAACAGCCTCCTTTGGGATTAATCTTCCGTAAACTGATCCACACTGGGAGAAAGATCCGTAGGAATTGCCAATTTCCCAAGCATTAAAAATTGGCTGTCAGCCCACTTCCCTCTGAACCTTAAAAGGAGGGACTAAAAACAAAAACTGAGTGGAGAACTGCCTGCATGGAGGTAACTTCTTCCCGCCCAAGCGAACAATAGCCTCGCCTTGAATGCCACCTCGAGACTCCATGTCCCGCATTGCCAGTTGATGTAAGCTACTGTTGTCGCGTTGTCTGAGAACACTCGAACCATTGTGTCCTTGACCAGAGGAAGAAATGCTCGGAGGGCCAGCCAGACAGCCCTTGCTTCGAGGTGGTTGATGGACCAGGATTTCTCCATTGGAAACCAAAGCCCTTGGGCGGATTTGTTGAGGCAGACTGCACCCCATCCGGATAGACTGGCATCCATGGAGATAACCACTCAATTTGGAGGGTCTAAGTCCACTCCCTGTTCCAGGTTGCTGTGTGAAAGCCACCATGATAGACTGACTCTGGAAGGAGAGGTAAAGGTATATGGAACTGTTCCGACACCGGACTCCACCGCGATAACAGCGCACGATGCAACGGATGCAAATGAGTGAACACCCACGGGACCAAATCCAAGGTGGAGGCCATGGATCTCAGAACCTGTAAGTGATGCCAAACCGGATTCTTCCTCTGAAGCAGGGCTTGGACCTGATCCTGCAACTTTGTTACATGGTCCGCTGCCAGAGAAACCTTGCCTCGGAAAGTGTCGAAGAGCGATCCCAAGTAGACCAATGACTGCATGGGCTCCAAATATGACTTTTCTGGACATTTATGACCCAGCCGAGCGACTGCAAGGTGAGCATCACCCTCTGAACCGATTTTACGCAGTCCTCCTGAGACTTCACTCTGATTAGCCAGTTATTGAGATACGGGTGAACAAGGACTCCCTCCTTGCGCAGGAATGCTGCCACGACCACCATGACCTTAGTGAAAGTACGTGGAGCCGTCGCCAGGCCGAAAGGAAGAGCTTGAAACTGGAAATGTTGGCCCATCACCTTGAAGCAGAGGAACCGCTGGTGAGCCCGGCGAATTGGGATGTGGAGAAACGCCTCAGTGAGGTCTAACAATGAGAGAAACTCTCCTCTGCGTACCGCGGTCACCACAGTTCTCACTGTCTCCATGTGAAAATGGGGAACTCGCAAACATATGTTCACCTTCTGCAGATCCAAGATCTGGGGAACGAGAGGTTGAAGCTCCTCTCGCTTAAACAAGCGCACACTAGGATCATCGCCTTCCGAGGGTGGGAGGTCATCTTGGTCCGGGTCATCCTGTATCACATCACCCATACCCTGGGTAGTCCTGGATCCTGATCCGCCCCAGGGACTGAGGGATCCCTGACTGGGGCCGGCAACCTATCCACACCTTGAGCCCCTGCAGGGTGATGGCAATCCGTGAATATACGCTTTGGTGGAGGTTCCGCCAAAGGGTCCAGCTGCGCTGCTCTCTTCAGGATCTCCTATTTTCTAGCAGGAACATCTGATGCAGCAGAAGCACAAACTCAGGGCAAAACTCCCCTGAATCAACACCACCCCCCTTAGGAGGGTCTGGTGGCCCAGGGTCATCCCCAAACATGGGAATTTGGTCCACTGGAGAAAGAATGGGAGGGGCCTCCTCCTCCCTCAGCAGCCGCTACAAGCTACCCTCCCCCGCCGAGGGGGGACCACGGTCCGGAGTACCGGAGCCCTTGCCTGCTTGCTGCTCCCCCCTAGGAAGTTCCCTCCTGCCCTGAAGAACAGGCAGAACAAAGGGAACTAGCATTTATGGCCTGCCCTGATGCCCCACACGCGCGGCAGGTTCCCAACTTAGGCCGGGGTGCCATTGAGAAAAACGAGCAACGTGGTCGGCTATAAAAAAGAAAAAGATTCCAGTCAGAAAACCTTCACGCGACTGCAGGAGCTAAAAACTCCCTGCAGGCATGAAATTGCTGTGAGAAGAGCTGCCGGCGTGAAAATAAAAAGACCTCACACCAGGTTTGCATTTCTACCATCTGCTGGAGTCAGAGAAATACTGACTGCAGGTAGCACTCTCGTTATGTAGCAGTGCCCAAAGTTTAATTGTTCTCTGACTCCATCTGCTGGTAGGAATGCACAACCTACTGGTCTGGACTGATCTGGGTATGTTCAGGAACTCTGGATCTGTTCAGGCTTCTTTTTATCTGCCCTTTTCTGGTTTCTTGCAGGCCGAAGGCAACTCTGTGACCAGCTGTGGGGACGCGGGTGCTTTCCTCCCTGTTGCCTTCCTGCCCAGGTATGCCCTGTGCATAAGGAGCACAAAGTCCAAAGAAAAATCAAGGGAATCCCCAGAATCCTGCCCCCCCCCCCCCGGAGGGATTTCTCCCTTCAGAGGTTTCTTGAGTTCCTGTGAGAATCTCAACAGATGGGGATAAGGAAGGAGGGGAATCCCCCCCGCCCCCCACCTTCCCTGAAGCTTCTCTCTCTGCTGCCAAACTGGCTAACGTTCCCACGCTCACAGGGAACGGGTCCTACAGCTGCCCCTGACGCTTTCTGTAAACTTTGCGGTGTTGTCCCCCAAGCCAGCCCTGCCATAATTGCCCTCTCCTCCCGGAGATGTAGAGGCTGCACAAATGGTCACGCGGCACGCCACAAGCTCGACAGCACTTAGATCGGCCCTTTGGTGCCATTACTCACATGTACTGAGAGTTGCTGCTGTGGTCAGGCTGCCAGGATCCCCCCCACCTAAAGCCGCCTTGCTTGCCACGCTGAACCCAAGAGAAGCCTGCTATTAAGTTCACTTAGAGAATAGCCACTGCCATTAGCAATGGTAACATGGAATAGACTTAGTTTTTGGGTACTTGCCAGGTTCTTATGGCCTGGATTGGCCACTGTTGGAAACAGGATGCTGGGCTTGATGGACCCTTGGTCTGACCCAGTATGGCATTTTCTTATGTTCTTAAGCCGCTGGAGCCTAGATCTTCTGCACGCACAGCCCTCAGTTTGTCGCTTCTAAACGTTCCTTATTTATTTTTAAGGAACTTTACTGCCCCCGACAAATAAGAAAAGGAATATTTCCCTGAACGGTGGCAGAGCTGGCTGCAAGATCCACAGGGCTCAGCAGGGGAAGGAGGGAACTGGACCACCAGCTGACCTAACCCCTAGAATCTCTGGGTAATCTGCAGAGATGACTGCTGGATCCTCAGGCTCCAGGGGAGAAGGGAGGATCTGGACCAGCAGATATCCTAACTCCCACACTGTCTGAGTACCAACTTAAGTCAAGGGTCACCAACCCCCCCCCGTTTGCCTGCCTCAATGAGGAGGGATGGCCCCACCAGAACCTAACAACCTCCTGGAAGGATTCTCTTCTTCGTCCTTTTTTCCTTTTATTTACTCCAGACTGCAGGTTTTACACCTCTATCATCTGCTGGAGACAGAGAAATACTGAGGGACTGCAGGTGGCACACTGGGTTATGTACAGTGTCAGTGAAACTGTTTCCATCTGCTGGCAGGGATGCAAAACCCAGAAGTCTGGACTGATCTGGGTATGAACAGGATCAGAGCCTGATGTAAAGAGTATGGGAAAACTGAACTGAAATTCAGCACGCAGTTTTGTAAGCCACGCAATAAAAAGAAATTTAACTTCTGATGCAGTAAACAAATGGTAAGCAAATGCATCAGGAATAAAAAGCATGCTAACCCAATTTAAAATATGTACTCAGCCTTTTGCCTAAACTGAGTGCACATTTTAACACAGATGGGAAAAAGGAGTCTCTTGGATTCTTGATTTATATGCACTAAAAAACAAGCACTTTTGTGCACTTAAGTCTTTTATATGCTTTGTGCACAAAGCGTTTTCTGTGCATGAATCCAGACTATAGGAAAATTGATTCTTACCTAATTTTTGTTCTTGTAGTACCATGGATCAGTCCAGATACCTGGTTTATTCATCCGTGCCAGCAGATGGAGACAGAGAAAGTAAAACTGACACTGCTTCATATACCCTGATGCCACCTGCAGTTCCTCAGTATTGAACTGTACCCAAGCTAAATGCAACAAACCATGCACATAACCTAACAAGGCTTCCAAAAAGAACTGGTAAAAATTAAGCTTGATAGATAAAACTTCTGCTATCTGAACTATACAACAGCTGAGCAGATGACTCTCCACTTCCATAAATCGGGTGGGTTCTGGATTGATCCATAGTACTACAGGAACACAAATTAGCAGGTAAGAACCAATTTTCCTTTCCCTGCACGTACCCGGATCAGTCCAGACTACTGGAATGTCCAAAGCTCCCTAAATGAGGGTGGGACTTGGAGAGTTCCACTCGCAAGACACTTTCACCAAAGGACAGAGACTCTCGATCTCCCACATCTAGCTGATAATGCCTCACAAAAGTATGCAGCGACTTCCAAGTCGCCACTCCAGAAATTTCCTGTGGAGAAATCAACTCAGCTTCTGCCAAAGAGGTCGTCTGAGACCAGAACTGGCCTACCCTTAAGGATGTAAGCAGAGCCAATAGTCTCCTTAAGCCACCTTGCAATGGTAGTTTTGGAGGCCTGAGAACCTTTCTTCGGACCACTCCACAAAACGAAAAGATGATCAGACTTTCTAAAATCATTTGTGACTTTGAGATAGCACAGCAAAGCTCTACGGATGTCCAGTAGCCTAAGTTCTTGTGCATCAGCTTCAGAAGCACTCAAGTACAGAAAGGCCGGCAACGCCACTGTCTGATTAATATGGAAGGTGGATACTACCTTCGGGAGAAAAGATGGCACTGTCCGCAAAGACATGCCTACATTCGATATGCGAAGGAATGGATCTCGACACGACAAAGCCTGTAATTCCGAAATTCTCCTCGCAGAACAAATGGCTACCAAGAAAACGACTTTTACAGTCAAATCCTTAAAGGTCGCTCTGCGGATAGGTTCGAACAGAGCCCGAAAAAACCCTGAAGAACGAGATTAAGATTCCAGGGAGGACAAACTCTCCTCACGGGAGAATGCAAATTCTTGACTCCTGGAATAAATCTGCTCACGCCAGGATGAGAAGATAACTGGTACTCATCCACCTTCCCTCTCAGGCAAGCCAAAGCCCCCATCTGAATTCTAAGTGAGTTGAAAGAGAGGCCCTTGATTTACCCCTCCTGAAGGTAGGACAAGATGTTAGACCGCAAGGCCTGAACACCCTTAGCCACACACCATGACTCAAAGACTTTCCATACGATATGATAAGGAGGCGGACTTCCATCTCGCTTGGAGGAGGGTAGAGATCACCGCCTCCAGGTACCCCCTGTTCCTCAAACGTCTCCTCTCAAAAGCCAAGCCACTAGACAAAAGCAATCTGCCTGGTCGGAAAATATGGGGCCCTGCCGCAGAAGACGAGGGAGGCGATAATCACTTAGGTCCCTCGATCACCAGGTTGACCAGATCTGCGAACCGAGGCCGGCGAGGCCACTCTGGGTCCACCAGTAACACATCCACCGCAAGACCTTGCCTACTAGAGGCCACCGGGGGGTGGGGGGTGGAACATATAGGAGAATCCCTTGAGGCCAAGGCAACAGAGCATCTACACCCTCTGCCCCGTACTCCTTTCCTTTGCTGAAGAAATGAGGTGCCTTTGCATTGTGCCGAGTCGCCCTCAGATTGACATGAGGATGGCCCCATTTCTCGCAAATGAGCAGCATTGCTATGTCCGACAATTCCCATTCTCCCAGATCGAGAAGACTGCGACTGAGAAAATTGGCTTGAATATTTTCAACCCCTGCGATATGCAATGCTGCTATCTGAACCAGATGCTGCTCCGCCCATAGGATCAACTCCTGAGCCTCCTGTGCTACTGAATGACTCTTGGTGCTGCCCTGCCAATTGATGTAAGCTACGGCCGTTGCATTGTCTGACAGAACTCGTACCGAGTGTCCCTGAACCAAAGGCCGAAAGGCAAGTAACGCTAACCATACTGCCCTGGTCTCCAAGCGATTGATACACCAAGAAGCCTCCTCCGCTGACCAAGTGCCCTGGGCCACTTGTGTCTAGCATACCACTCCAACCAGAAAGACTCATCTGTAGTAAGGATGACCCAATCCGGAACCTCCAATGCTACTCCCCGCACCAGGATGGGTGTCTGAAGCCACCAAGACACTGTCCCTGGCATGAAGAGTGAGCTACAGGTTGTTGAAATTCCTCTGATAAAGGACTCCACTGTGCTAGGAGAGTTCTCTGACATGGTCACATATGAGCAAAGGCCCATGGTACCAGTTCCAGCGTGGAAATCATCGAACCGAGGACTTGCAAGAAGTCCCAAAGTCTGGGTACGTGCAACTTGGACAAGCGTCAACCCTGATTTTGTAATTTGTACACTCTCTCCTCCCTCAGGAAAACCTTGCCCTGTCATGTTGAAACGCACTCCCAAATATGCTAGTTGTTGGGACAGGATTAAGTGGCTCTTGGCTAAATTCACTACCCAGCCTAGGGATTGCAGAGTTTGAATCACTGTCTGTACAGTGTAGCAACAACTGTCCTCCAACTATGCCTGAATGAGACAATTGTCGAGATAAGGATGTACCAGGACTCCCTGGCACCGCGAAGTCGCCGCCACAACTTTGGTGAAGATGTGGGGTGCTGTGGCCAGCCCAAACGGAAGCGCCTGAAACTGAAAATGCTGCCCTAAGACCATGAACTCAGGTATCCAAAATGGAACGTGTAGGTACGCTTCCGTCAAGTCCAGAGACACCAGGAACTCCTGAGTGTGAACAGCTGCTATCACCAACCACAATGTTTCCAAGTGAAATTGTGGAATTTTCAATGCCGCATTCACACGCTTCATTTCCAGAATGGGGCGAAAAGTTTCCTCTTCCTTCGGAACGACGAAGAAAATGGAATATCGACCCGTTCGGATTTCGACCTGAGGCACTGGGACCACGGCCCCCAAGCGCGGTAGCTGCTCGGCAGTTTTGCAATTAACCTCGAGGGGAGACAAGAAACAGGTTGCGCATGGGATGAGCAAATTCTAACGCATAACTGTCTCTTATTACACTGAGGACCCACTGATCCTGGGTGACCTTAGCCCACTCCTGGTAAAAAAGAGTCAGCAGACCCTCTATAAAAAGCACGAAGGAGTGGGCCGGCCTCGCCTGATTCTGCAGATTTGGATCCAGAGAATCCTCTGCTGATGGGGGTTCTAAAGGGCCGACGTCCACCTCAAAAGGACTGCCCCCAGGTCTGACCGCGAGAAGAAAAATGTCTCTGCGCCGCTGGAGCTCCCCTCTCAGCTGAGTTCTCTTATTGTCCCAAAAACGCAGACACAATGGAAAGTTAAGTTTGCCCTTTGGCTTGTCCTCAGGCAATTTATGCACCTAATTGTTTCACCAGTTGTTCCAGGTCCTCCCCGAATAAGAGACTGCCTTTGAAAGGTAGAGAAGCCAGCTGGGACTTAGACTAAACAGCCGCTGACCAGGTACAGAGCCACAAGAGTCGCTATGCGGCTACTGCAGCTCCCCATAATACAGGAAGATGTCAGCATCAAATCATACAAGGCATCCGCTACATAAGCTTCTAACCACTCAGCATGAGTCCCTTGGAAACCAGTGGGCGACCTTCCCTCCTGAAGCTGCTGCACCCAGTGTTAGGAAGCTCTCTGCATGAAGCTGAAACAAATGGCAGCCTGGAGGCTCAAAGCTGAAACCTCAAAAATCCGTTTGAGATGGACCTTCAGCTTGTGGCCCTGAACATCCTTCAGCGCCGCGTTGGGGGGTGGGGGGAGAGCCATCTTCACTGCTGTTGCTATGCTTCTCCTTCCTCTTTTTTTTTTTTTTTTTTTTTTAAAGCTTGTCATCCAAATTAGATTACTGTAACTCGCTGTACCACGGTCTCCCCTACTCCTCCATAAAACCTCTACAGATCCTCCAAAACGCTACGGCACGGATAATTAGCAATGCCAGAAAAACCGACCACATAACCCCCATCCTCAAGGACCTGTACTGGCTTCCCATCCCATCACGGATCATTTTCAAAACACTCACTATCATGCATAAAGCTATCTACAAAGATAACTTCTCCTGGCTGTCTAAACCTATCCGTTTCACACAATCAACCCGCCCCACCAGAGCAAACTACACTTGTACTCTGCAAATCCCTCCCATCAAGAGGGCCCATTAACCTCCACCAGGGCTCGTGCCTTCTCTATTGCAGGCCCAACCCAATGGAATGCACTCCCCTTAAATCTACGTCTGGAGTCATGCCCAACCAAATTCAGAAAAATGCTAAAAACCTGGCTCTTCCACCAAGCCTTCCCGGACTAAATCTGCAATTACACATCACTCACCTTACTTCTATGTAAATAATCATCTCCCTTCTCCTTCCTAAGCCTTGAAAATAGTTCTCTCTCTCCCTCTTTTATACCCCTCCCCCTCTATCGTTCAGTTTTATTCCTCGGGCTCTCGGTTAGAGCCATTCTAATTCTTGTTTGATATTTGTCCACTCCCCCATCCCTGTTTGATGTACTTTCCACCTGCTGTTACACTGTAAACCGATATGATGTGTATTTTAATGTCGGTATAGAAAACTGTTAAATAAATAAATAAATAAAATAAAGCAGCCTCCCAGTAGTTTCCTGCTCCTAGCACTGAAGAGAGCTGTCCAGCTCAATTCAGCAAGTTAAGAAAAGGAGAGGAAAGGCAAGCAAAGTAAGCCAAAGAAACAGTCACTTGACCTCGTCAAGAGGAGGAATCTGGACCACCAGATGTGCACCCCATGGTACCCTGGACCAGGCGTACAAAAGGGTCACCAACTCCCAGCCTGTCCAACTCAACCAAACAGAGTAGGGATCCCTTACTAGGAAACCCAACCTCTGGGATTAAGGCTCAAAGGAAGAGAAAAAAAAGAAAAGAAAAAAAAAAAAGATACTGGGCACACTAAAGAAACTGCAGGTTTATGCATCAGCCACCATCTGCTGGAGACAGAGAAATACCGAGTAACTACAGGTGTATCAGGGTATATGAAGCAGTGTCAGTTTTTCTTTCTCTGTTTCCATCTGCTGGCACGAATGAATAATCCAGGAGTCTGGACTGATCCGGGTACGTACAGGGAAAGGTCCTGGCACCGAAACTCCAGCTTCTGCCATAGACTAACACTGGTGCTAGATACTTTACTCCACCTCTAAGATTTGTTTCTAGCGCTAAGAAAATTTAACCAGGGCACTTAACTGGAGAGAAAAAAAAATATGCATATGACTGTGGTTTTAACTGTGCACTCTACCAAGTGCATCTTATTACAGCAGCCCTTTAGGACTCTTCAGGTTGAATTGTACCAGTGCCCCCCCATGCCACCAATCATCCTGTCGTGCCAGCCCCTTTTACTAGGCCTACAATAGATTTTTCTGTTTCACCCACCGGCTCGCTGTTCCTCACCAGCTGCCTGGTGTAGGGCTGTTTCACTCGGGGGCGCTGCCATGGTGCAGTCTCCATCATTCCAGGATCTGCAGTGGAAGTCATCAGCGAGGTACAAAAGTCTGGTTGGGGGGTGGGGAGGCAGTGGGAATCAAGCAGAAAAATAAGCCAAAGGGGGGGGGGAATAAAAAGTTGTTAAACCCAGCTCCAATCCCTTGAGGGCAGCAGTCAGATCTGATTTTTCATAATAGCCACAATACACATACATTTGAGATATTTGCATACAAAAGGATCAAATGTGCATTAGAATATAGTTCTATTCACATATTACCCTGGGCAGGGCACAGCTAGCCTGTGAGCCCAGAGGATCATAGAGCCCATTTCATCAGGATGCCCCCCCCTCTGATATTCTGAGGCTATGGAACGAGCACATGAGACGTGCTGGAAAATGCTAGCAAGCCATGGAGCTGGGAAGTCAGTCACAGGCTGCAGCACTACAAGACCCAAGTCCCAATCCCACCACATCTAGCAAGTAAAAAACTTGTCATGCTTTCCTAGAGCTTTCATTCCCCTTGCCCCCTTCTCCCACTCCACCCCAAGTTATATTGTACCTCCTTGCTCCAGTAACTGGATGCAGCTGCACCTTAGGGACTATGGGACACGGACTAGATGGCAGGCACTATACTGAATTATTTTCACACACCTCCATCTGGCGAAGTGACGCGAGCTGTCGAGATGCCGACGGGGGACAGGCAGTCAACGGTCTGAGCAGGGTCTGGCCGGCAAGCCCATGGAGAGGGAATGAAGGTTTCCACACAGAGAGGAGCAGTCAGAGGTGAACAAGAGGTTGTGGAATTTGAGGACAAATAGACCTCTGGCTCGGAGATCTCTAGAACTCGGTCGGTTGGGAGGCTCTGAGGCCGTGCTGTCCAGGGGCTGGAGCCCTCAGAGGAGGATGTAGAAACCCCAACAGTCTCCGGAGAGCTGAAGGCTGGGAAAAAAGCATTTGCTAAACGTGTCTCATCAAGCCCTGCAGCGTCCCTAAATCTGTTGCACATCAACACCCCTTCAACCAAGGACCAAGCATCAGAGTCCTCCAGGTTTGCTTCTGAGTTAGAGGAGCGTAACACATTTCCCCGGGTGCTGCAAGGAGAGGCAGAGGGAGAGCTGGGCTTGGCCGTGTCCCTGCAGAGAGCCCGCACGGCGTGATGAGGGGCATCAGAGAAGCTGGGAGGCCTCTTTCCTGTCCTGCCTATGACAGGGCTTTGAGGGGTCCACGGCCTGGAATCAGAGGAGGGTCCCGTGTTCAAATGGGAAGGGGAATCCAGGCCAGAGTCTTCCACATTCTCAGGAGAGGAGGAAAAGGGGGAGGGACTGGAAGTCAGACCATATACACCACGGGCTGCAGAGATGAGGAAACAACACCATTACAAGATAGAATGGAGCAGGGGCAGCACTATCACCCCCATCCCTCCTCAATCCATGACCCTTCTCTGACACTGAGTAAGCGACCTCCCTGCAGCTCGGTCACCAGCTGTCTGGACCTTGCAGGCAGGTTTATGAAGTATTGAACTGCACAGCTGACTCAGACCAATCAGCATCATTAAGAATCCATTGCTAGAAGAGAAGTCTCTCCCATGAACTCCCTCAAAACCCCACCACACCCAATAGCCACTCTAACCCTTTCCACTTCCCCAACATACCCCTCTCCCTCTGACTTGAGGTCCAATGTGTGAAGAATGGTAAAAAATCTGGACCCCCCCTTATTTAGTCTCCTGCCTCTGAAACGTGGCCCTGTCCCCTTCTGACACTTCACCCACTTTCTCTGCACATCACCTGTTAAATCATCCCTCTGGAACACAGACTCGAGAGGGGGCCCAAACAGCACCTGGGAGGGCAGGCCCCCCACCCTGGACTGGGTCAAAGAGCTGTGGAGAGAATGCAGGGAGAGAGGTGAGAGGGCAGGAGGGTTGGATGTGTTCCATGTGCTGCACAAGTGTACAGACGCGTTACCTGTGCGTATCAGCAGTAGGCGGTGGTGCTGGTATCTTCCCACATTCTATGCCTGAAACAAAAAAAAAAAAAAAATTGGACCACAGCTGCTTTCTGCTGGCACCCAGCTGCCTATCCTATGACCTGTACTGCACACTGTACTAGTATAATCTCCAGTCGTACACTAGAAGAAATAAAAAGCTCTGGTCACCTACAGATACTTTCTGAGCTGGCAAATATCAGGTATTGCCACGGAGCTCATGGCTGACTAACCTATGAGCCAGTCTCTTATTTCCAGTGTAAACCGAGAGCCAGTGTTCTCAGCTAGCACAAGGTGCCGGCATTAGAGCCGCCTTGGTTTTACAGTCAGCTAAGATGGATAGACAGACACATTCCAACTTACCTGTCTGTGCATCTGGATCTACGTCCCCAGTTATGGATGGTAGAAGCTGTCCTAACAGCACCACAAAAAGCAAAACCACTTTAGAAGTGTATCAATCAATCAATAAATATATATATAAATACATACATATATATATATAAATACAATCACAGGCAGACAAGCACACAGGATAACTTCAAGAACTAAACCTGCCCCAGATGCTACATAAAAAAATCATAGTAACATAGTGGGAGCACAGAGGAGAAGATCACCTTGCTGGTGGCTGGAAAAAACATCTAAGTACTGCTTAGAGAAATTTTTAAAAACTTAAAATTATTGGGGAGAAGTAAACTATTGGGGTATATTATTAGATGTGTTATATAAAAGCCTTAATAAATAAAAATAAATAAATGTGTTTGTGTTTCATTTTAAATAGGTAGTCAGAAACTCAGGCAACAAATAGAAGTTTGTGTGTTTGTATTTCCCAACCCTCTCCCACCCACCCCTAGCTTACCCTTTAATTTATAGGCAGGTGTTACTTTCACATTTAAAAAGCTGATTTTTTTTTTTTTTTTTTTTTTTTAACTTAAACTCAGAAATTCCCCCCACCTTATCAAGAGTTTGATCATTCCCTTGTAGTTCACTACCAGATATATATAGTGAATACACTAATACATTTAGAGGACCCTAATTGTACGCAATCCTACACCCATAGCATCCTAAAACTTAACTAGGAACTGAACAAATCTAAGATGAAGGCAGCAGTCCAGCAGCAAGAAGGGGGCTTCCCAGTCTTTTGCATCGAGTGTCACATGTATGATTTTTTCCCCGCCGGTGAGAAGTTGTATGTGGCATCCAATGCAAAGAGCTCCTGTCTCTCAGAGAACGAATCCGATCTCAGGAGGCTAGAGTGGCAGATCCGGAGGAGCTGAGGCAGACAGAGAGGTATATAGATGAGACCTTCAGGGACATAGTAGCCAAGCCCCCAACTCCAGTCTGGCATCCCTGGTGCTGCCTTGGAGGAGGAAGGTCTCATGATCAGAGAGCATCAACCTGGTGCAGCAGGAAATGATCTTGTAGTAAGGACCTGCTCTCCAGGTGATGCATCGTCTTCTTGCACCAAAGACTGTCTCCCAGGGCTTCTGCTAAGGAGGGAAAGGTTAGGTCATCCTTCATAGCTGGTGATTCAATTATTAGGAATGTAGATAGCTGGGTGGCTGGTGGGCGTGAGGATCGCCTGGTAACATGCCTACCTGGTGCGAAAGTGGCAGACCTCACATGTCACCTAAATAGGATTTTAGACAGTGCTGGGGAGGAGCCAGCTGTCATGGTACATATAGGCACCAACGACATAGGAAAATGTGGGAGGGAGGTTCTGGAAGCCAAAGTTAGGCTCTTAGGTAGAAAGCTTAAATCCAGAACCTCCAGGGTAGTATTCTCTGAAATGCTCCCTGTTCCACGTGCAGGTACCCAGAGGCAGGCAGAGCTCAGGAGTCTCAATGCATGGATGAGACGATGGGGCAGGGAAGAGGGATTCAGTTTTGTAAGGAACTAGGGAACCTTTTGGGGAAGGGGGAGTCTTTTCCGAAGAGATGGGCTCCACCTTAACCAAAGGTGGAACCCGGCTGCTGGTGCTAACTTTTAAAGGAAAATTGGTTCTTATCTGCTACTTTTCATGCTTGTAGTAACACTGATCAGTCCAGACTCCTGGGTTTATATTCACTGATTCATAATCCCTAGTGCCACATGCAGTTCCTCAATATTGATCTGTATCCAAGAACAAAAACTTGCAAAACTTGTAAAACCTTGAAAAAAGTCTTCCAACAAGTCCATATTCCATAACCTTAAAAATGTGTACCAAAAAGATTGCAGCTGAGCAGACTACTCTCCCCACCTCCAAAGATCAGGCGGGTTCTGGACTGATCTATGGTACTTAAGGAACAAATATTAGCAGGTAAGAACCAATTTTCCTTTCCCTGTACGTACCTGGATCAGTCCAGACTTCTGGGATAAACCAAAGCTCCCTACTTAGGGTGGGACCTGAAGAATAGCACTAGTAAGACACTCGCCAAAAGACCGAGACTCCGTATCCCCTTCATCTAGATTGCAAAAGTATGCAGAGACTTCCAAGTCGCCGCCCTACAAATTTCCTGTGGTGAAACTAACTGGGCCTCTGCCCTCGAGGCCGCCTGAGAACTTTTAGAGTGAGCCCTCAAATCTTCAGGTATCTGACGGCCTTTGAGAATGTATGCTGACCCAATAGCCTCCTTAAGCCACCTCGCAATGGTAGCTTTGAAAGCCTGGGTACCTCTCTTCACACCACTCCATAAAATGAACAGATTATCAGATCTCCTAAAATCATTTGTTCCTCAGCAAAGTCCTATGGACGTCCAACAGCCTAAGCTCTCGCACATGAGGCGCAGCAGCAACCAATTCCGGGAAAGCCGGAAGCTCCACTGTTTGATTAACATGAAAAGCTGATACCACCTTGGAAAGAAATGAGGGAATTGTCCGCAAGTACACTCCCAAGTCTGAGATCTGAAGGAATGGATTGCAGCAAAATAAAGGCTGCAATCCAGATTCTCCTCGTAGAACAAATAGCTACCAGGAAAACAATCTTCAAGGTCAAATCCTTAAGAGACACTCTGCAGAGGTTAAAAAGGTGGCTCACACAAATCTGAGAACGAGATTAAGATTCCAGGATGGACAAACTATCCTAACTGGAGGGCGCAAATTCTTACCCCCCCCCCTCCGAAGAAATCGAACCACATCTGGATGAGAGGACAACGTGTGACCCTCAACTCTACCACAGACAAGCCAGGGCCACTATCTGTACTCTGAGGGAGTTGAAAGCTAGGCCTTTGATCAAACCTTCTTGAAGGAAAGATAAAACCTGAGACACTGAAGACCGTAAGGCCTATATCCAGTTAGTTAGTTATTTATTTATTATTTTTGTTATACCGAGTTTCATGACAGATATCACATCAACCCGGTTTACAATTAACAATGTGTGTAAAGCATAGCGTAACGTATATTCCCAATAAACTGTGAAACTTTAAACACAAGGCCTCAAAGATCTTCCAGACTTGGATATAAGCCGACAAAGTAGACATCCATTTAGCTCGCAGGAGAGTAGTTATGATCGTTTCTGGGTACCCTCTTTGTCTCAAATGCCGCCTTTCAAAAGCCAGTCCACTAGACAAAAGCGATCTGCCTGGTCTGAAAATATGTGGCCCTGCCGAAGACGATGAGGAAGATGACTGAAGCGTAATGGTCCGTCCACTGCCACATTGACCAGATCCACGAACCATGGCAGATGAGGCCACTCCAGGGCTACCAACACCACTTCTCCTGGGTGTTTCTCTATCCGACGCAACACTTTGCCTATCAGAGGCCAAGGGGGAAATATGTAAAGAAACCCCCCCCCCCCCCCCCCCCCCGAGGCCAGGGTATTACCAGAGCATCGACCTCTTCGGCCCTGTACTCCCATCTTCGACTGAAAAACGAGATGCCTTTGCATTGAGATGCGTCACCATTAGATCCACATGGGGCCCCACCTCTTTCGGATGAGCTGCATCGCTGCCTTGGACAACTCCCACTCCCTTGGATCTAGTGTTGTGCGACTTAGAAAATCCACTTGGACGTTTTCGACCCCTGTGATATGAAATGCCACCATCTGAATCAAGTGCTGCTCTGCCCAAAGAATTAACTCCTGAGCCTCCTGGGCCACCGCATGACCCTTGATTCCTCCCTGCCGACTGATATATGCCACTGTTGTCGCATTGTCTGACAAGACCCTCACCAAGCGGCCTTGAACCAAAGGTAGAAAAACAAGCAACGCTAACCGCACTGCTCTAGTCTAAGTGATTGATAGACCAAGAAGCTTCTTCCACCAACCAAACGCCCTGGGCCAATTGTTACTGGCATACTACTCCCCAACCAGAAAGACTGACATCGGTAGTAAAAGTTACCCAATCCAGGACCTCCAGATCGACCACAAGGACCAGATTGAACACATGGACCAGATTGGACGACTGCAGCCACCAAGCCAGACTGTCCCGCGCATTACCATCGAGCGAGACGGGCATATGAAACTCCTGACAAGATTCCACTGTGCCAACAGAGCTCCCTGTAGCTGTCTCATATGCGCAAAAGCCCATGGCACCAACTCCAGCGCTGAGGCCATTGAGCAGAGAACCTGCAAAAAAAAATCCCAAGCTCTGGGAACCTGCAAAGCCAACAGATGCCAGCCTTGCATCTGTTGGCTTTGCAGGCTTTGATGAGCCAATTGTCTAGATAAGGGTGCACCAGGACCTTCTCATGCCACAATGCTACCGCCACCATCACCACGGTAAATGTGCAGAGCGCAGAGGCCAGCCTAAAGGGGAGAGCCTGAAACTAGAAATGCTGACCCAGTATCATGAACCTCAGGAACCGCTGGTGATCCGGACGAATGAGGATATGTAGGTAGACCTTCATCAGATCCAAAGAAGCAAGAAACTCATCCTTACACACCGCTGCGATTACCAACCGCAGTTTCATTCTGAAACCTTGGGACTTTAGCACCACATTTACCAGATTTAAATCCAGAATGGAGCGAAAAGAATCTTCTTTCTTTGGAATTACGAAGTAGATAGAATATCGACCTTTGCCTCATTCGCTCTGCAGAATTGGAACCACCACTCCTAACGTCCCCAGACAGCCTGACACTTTTCCAATGACCCGCAGGGGAAAACTAGAAACAAGTCGAGAACGAGCTGAGCAAATTCTAATACATAACAGTCTCTTATGCTGAGGACCCACTGATCCTGGGTGATCTTGGTAGACTCCCCTTAAAATCAATCTAGATGAACCCTATAAAAGGAACAGCAGAGTGGACCGGCCTTGCCTCATTGTGAGATTGGCAGCTGAGATTCAATGCCAAGAAGTGCAGAGTCATGCATATGGGGTGTGGAAATCCAAAAGAGATGTATTCGATAGGGGGTGAAGGGCTGATGTGCATCGAGCAGGAGAGAGACCTTGGGGTGATAGTGTCTAACGATCTGAAGTCGGCGAAACAATACAAGGCGATAGCTAAAGCCAGAAGAATGCTGGGCTGCATAGAGAGGAATATCGAGTAAGAAAAGGGAAGTGATTATCCCCTTGTACAGGTCCTTGGTGAGGCCTCACCTGGAGTACTGTGCTCAGTTCTGGAGACCGTATCTCCAAAGGGACAGAGACAGGATGGAGGCGGTCCAGAGAAGGGCGACCAAAAAGGTGTATAGTCTTCATCGAATGCCTTATGAGGAGAGATTGAAGAATCTAAAATATGTATACACTGAAGGAAAGGAGGAGCAGGGGGTGATATTTATTGAGCTTTATATACCGTCATTCAGTAATGCCATCACAACGGTTTACATATTTCAACAGGGGGATAAAAAAGGTTACATATTTTCAAAAAGGGGGGATCTATATAAAGGCAACATCGTCAGGGTAAACGTAGAGTAGATGTATAGAACGGGGGTAGGAATAGATACAGTCAGGTTAAAGTACAACAGGTAGGGTAAAGAGGAGTGTTGTAATAATGTGGAGGTTAATAAGCTAAGGGAACGTATGAGTTATCAGCTGGAGGTGGTTTGGAGTATTGTTGTCCATGGAAACTGATATGATACAGACCTTCAGATACTTGAAAGGTTTTAATGATCCAAAGTCAACGACAGACCTTTTCCATTACAAAAAAAATCAGCAGAACCAGAGGTCACGATTTAAAACTCCAGGGAGGAAGACTCAGAACCAATGTCAGGAAGTATTTCTTCTCGGAGAGGGTGGTGGATGCCTGGAATGCCCCTTCCAGAAGAAGTGGTGAAGTCTAAAACTGAAGGATTTCAAAGGGGCATGGGATAAACACTGTGGACCCATAAAGTCTCGAGGATGTGAATGAAGAGAAGAGGCATGGGGGTGGCTTGCGGGAATGATGGCTACTTCCTGGTGATTAATACCCTTAATTCAATAAACATACACACGGTTAATGCGACTCCAACATTGCTCTATGCTTCAACGGCAAAAGGAAATGTGGGACAAAGGATTTGCATTCACAAATAAGCGTCTGAGTAGCTTGCTTGTTGTGGCAGTTACTACCCTGAACCAATACTTTGTGCTTCATTTAATAATTTTTTTTTTCCAAGTTCTTACCTTATGCCTTGTTAATTTTATTATAAATGTTCACTATTTGACTATGGAAATATTTTTTCCTGCTTTTCTGTTGTATGTAAACCGGTATGATTTGCATTTTAATGTAAGAATGTCGGTATATAAAAGTTAAAAATAAATAAATAAAATAAATAAATACTTCACTTTGAATACATATACAGCACAGCTCACTGCTTCAATGGCAGGGGGTGAAGAAAAGAGGATTTATATTAAGACAACCAACCAGGACTAAATTGCACAGGCTGGGTAAACAAATAAGCGTGGGAGTAGCTTGCTTATTGCAGCGGTTACTACCCTAACCAATTAGGCTTGATACTTCACTTTTATGCAGCTCCAGAACTGCTCTCTACATCAATGGCAGGGGTGGAAGGAAAATTCGAACCAAAACGTTACCAATAAGGGCCCTGACCTCAGCGGTCAGAGTAACAGATAAGTATGAGAAAAATAAATGTGAAAGCTTGCTGGGCAAACTGGATGGGCCGTATGCTCTTCTTCTGCCGTCACTTCTATGTTACTATGATTTGGCTTTAGTGGCCCCACTATTGGAGGAAGCTCTGAATGGCCATAGACTGCCTCAAAAGGATTGCCCCCAGGACTGACCTCAAGATGAGAACTGCTTTTACAAGGCTGGGGCTTCACTTGCCTGATACGACCTCCTAATATCCCAAAAACACAATCAAGACTGAAAAAGCCGCTTGCCCTTAGGATTATCCTCCAGCAACTTATGCACCTTATTCTCACCCAGGTCTTTCATCAAGTGCTCCAGATCCTCACCAAACAAGAGATGCCCCTTAAAAAGGCAGAGAGCCTAAACGAGACTTAGACGAAACATCTGTCAACCAGATGCACAACCACAATTACCACCTGGCTGAAATCGCAGAACCCGTAATACAGGAGGACATTCTGACCAATTATACAAGGCATCCGCAGCGTAAGCAACAGATGCCTCCAAGCGCTCTGCTTTATTTGCTTCGACACCAGGAACGAAAATTATCAGGTAAACTAATTTCCTTTGCATAGCTTTGAATATCAACCCTTTAGCATGTGGACAGTATTTGTGTGTTCCTCTTCTGTGCTTTTTCAAAACAGCAATAAATTAAATCAGACCACTGGGTTATCTGCAGTTAAACTTGAAGAGTTCCTTTTAACTTTTAATAATTTTTAAAAAAATTTATATTCTGCCTTGTCATGACACTTAAGAGTGGATTACATTCAGGTGCTGTAGTTAATTCCCTATCTCCCCCCCCGCCAAGGGTTTACAAATTAAGTGACTGATGCAATAAGGTGCGCTCGGTAAACCGCAGTTGTGCCACGTTTTTTGGGCATAAACTTTACTGCTGATTCAACAAGGAGTTTTGTGCCCATAAAATGTGTGCTCAGAACAGCACCCTCACAGGGAAACTATCAGATTTACAATCCAAACAAAGAAAAAAACTCCCAGCTTAATCACAGCTTCTGGAGGACCTGGAAGTTTAAACATCTCCACCAAGCAACTTGTCAACTTCCATTTCTCATTTTCTAGCCACTAATAGTGATTCTACTAAAAAAAAAAAAAAAAAAAAAAAAAAGCAACACTTCATCTTTCAGGATGGGCAGGCAAATTCAGGTGTAGTACCACGGATCAGTCCAGACTCCTGGGTTTTGCCTGCCCTCCAGCACATGGAGACAGAAGTTTTTTCAAACAACCCTGGCATATATACCAAGGTGCCACCCACAGTCCTACATAATGTCAAAGCAGAATGGAACAAAACCAAACTAACTATCTGTCCCATCTATAAGGTTTATACAAACCCCCAACTGGGAGCAGAACTCGCAGAACCAAAAGAACAAGCGAGAAAAAAAAAACCCAGTATCAATATTTATTTTATTTATTTATTTATTATTTTCTATACCGGCTTTCACGACTGGTAGTCGCATCAACCCGGTTTACATTTAACATTTAGTGTAATGAACATAAAACTAGATGAACTGAACTGGTGCAGGAATAGCAGTTACAATAAAACAAGGAAAAATACAACTGGGAGAGGAGGAAGCAAGAAGAAAAATATAGCAATAGGTACAAAAAACAAAATTACAAGATAATATTTACAATATGTACAAAATTAAAGGCAAGACTAAAGGTGGTCATGGGCTGGAAAAATTGAGGCTGAAATAGGAAGAGTATGATGAATAAGGCAGAGTGATGGTCTTTACACTGGGATTCTGGTAACATGGGTAGACTGATTGAAGGGTAATGTTTATATGGATCAATCAGAGATCTGATAGGCTTTTTTAAAAAGCCAAGTTTTTAGCCTTTTTCTGAAAGTTAATAGGCACTGTTCTTGGCGTAGCTCAGATGGGATGGAGTTCCATAGACGTGGTCCTGCTGAGGATAATGCTCTGACTTCCAATGATTTATGTTGGAAGGTTTTGGCGTGTGGAACATGTAAAGCTTCTTTGTAATATTCCCTAGTAGGTCTGACCGAGGTGCGTTTTTCAAACGGAATTTGTAGATTTAACGGTGCCTGAAGTTGCATGACTTTGAATATAGTAGTGATGGTCTTGTACATAATTCTGTAATGAATCGGTAGCCAGTGGAGGGCTTTCAGGATGGGGGGTGATGTGGTCGAATCTCCTAGAGTTGGTCAACATTCTTGCAGCTGTATTCTGCACCATCTGTAAAGGTTTTGTATGAGAGATGGGGAGGCCTAGTAATATGGAATTACAATAATCCAGCTTGGAAAAAATAATTGCTTGAAGAATAGTTCTAAAATCTTTGGAGTGGAAAAGAGGTCTGATTCTTTTAAGGGTGTATAATTTATGAAAACAATCTTTGGTCGTTTGGTTAATGAATGGTTTTAGGTTTAGTCGGTTGTCAATAATTGCTCCTAGGTCTCTTATGTGTGAGGTTTGCAGGTTAGCTGGTGGGTTTGTGGTGATGTCGTTGTTTTCTGGGGCTATAATGAGAAATTCCGTTTTTGAGGCATTGAGAATGAGGTTTAGACTGTTGAGGAGTTGTTTAATCTCGGTTAGACAGCTCTCCCAGAATTTTAGAGTGTTTGTAATGGTTGTTTTTATGGGGATTACGATCTGAACGTCGTCTGCGAAAAGGAAGTGTTTCAAATTTAGTTTTGTAAGAAGGTGGCAGAGTGGGAGCAGGTATATATTAAATAAGGTGGGTGAGAGGGAGGAACCCTGTGGAACCCCTAACGAAGATGGATGGTAGCGAGATTCTTTGTTGTGGATTTTTACCTTGTATCCTCTGTTCTCCAGAAAGGTTTTAAACCAGGTCTGAACACTGCCTGAAACTCCGATGTTTGCCAGTAGGTTTATAAGGATATGATGGTTGACCGTGTCGAATGCCGCCGAAAAGTCAAGTAAAATTAGAAGGAATGCGTGTCCTTTGTCGATGCCGGCTAGGAGGAAGTCTGTGAGAGAGAGTAGAAGCGTTTCTGTGCTTGCTGCTCTACGGAATCCAAATTGGTTAGGAGATAAAATTTGGTGATCCTCAAGATAATTAGATAATTGTGCATTTACTATTTTTTCCATAATTTTTGATATGAAGGGGAGGTTGGAGATGGGGCGGAAATTGCCGGGATCATTTGTGTTAAGGTTTGGTTTTTTGAGTAGAGGTTTTATTGAAGCCGTTTTAAGGTCATCTGGGTAGATTCCCTGTTCAAGGGAGCAATTAATGATGTCCGCTAGAGTTTTGGAAATAGTATCCGGGATTAGTAAGAGTATTTTGGTGGGTAGTTGGTCAAAAGGGTGTGATGAAGGTTTCATTTTCTTCAGGATCGTTTGTATGTCCACAGTAGAGATGGGTTCGAATGAGTTGAGAGCGAAGTCTTTGTTATGGTAGAAAAATGAGGTATTGTAGGATGCATTTGGGTTTGGTGTCAGCTTCATAAGGAGGTCGGCGATTTTTTTTATTGAAGTAGAGAGCCAGTTCATCTGCTTTAGTCTGTGCTTGGTCATCTGGGATGGCTGGAGTGATGGTTTTTGTGAGACTGGACACGTAGTTGAACAAAGCTTTTGAATCAAATATGAGGTGGTGGATCTTGCGGGCGTAATAGTCTCTTTTGGTTTTTAGTGTGCTGTTTTTGTAGAGGTGTAGGGAGCGTTTGTAATCCTGAAGTGATGCCGGTGAAGGGGCTTTTCTCCATTTTTTTTCCTTCTGTCTTAAAGTGGTTTTGAGTTTTCTTAATTCCTCATTAAACCATGGTTGATTCTTGGACGCATTGTGTTTGGGATTTTTTGTTGTTAGGGGACATAATGTGTTGGCTACTGATTCTGTTATTTTAGCCCATGATTGAACAGCTGAGTTAGGAGTGGAGAGGTCAATGAGTGAGAGGTCTGGAGCTAGGTGCTTGGCTAGGTGTTCCGAAGGGCATGTTTTCCTGTAAAGAAATGGATGAGGGGGGAGTAGATTGTAGCTCGGTTTAAACAGTGAGAATGATGTGGAGATTAATGAATGGTCTGACCATGGGACTTTAATGCACTCCGGGTGTTCTGTGAGTGAAATGCCGGAATTAGCAAAAAAGAGGTCCAGCGTATGACCAGCTTTGTGCGTGGGTTTGTTAATTTGTTGCTTGAATCCCAAGGCTGTCATGGCCGTGAGAAAGGCTTCGCAGTTGGGAGAGAGAGGAGACTTATCCACATGAAGATTGAAGTCTCCCAGGATAATGGCTGGTGAGTAAGTTTAGGTGAGCTGCTATTATTTCCAACATAGGAGAGGGATCGGATTCAAGAAAGCTTGGGGGTGCGTAGACTAATAGAATTTGAAGAAATTCAGATTTAAAGAGGCCTATTTCAAGTTTGGTTGAAGAATTGATGGTATGATGTGTAAATCTCAGTGTTTTTTTTTGCTGCAAGGAAAATACCCCCTCTTTTTTTTTGCCTTGGAATGGAGAAGAGGTCGTAAGTTTGTGAAGGTAGTTGGTTTAAGAGGGCGATGTCCGCTGTTTTGAGCCATGTTTCAGTTATGGCACAGAAGTCTGGGTTGTTGTCTTGAAGAAGGTCGTTAAGGATCAAAGTTTTGTTAGTGAGCGATTGAGCTCACTAACAAATATCCAGATATTTGTTATATCTAACAATATATCCAGATATTGTTAGATATAACACTAACAGATATCCAGATATAAATATCACTAACAAATATCCAGAAAAGAATGTTATACAAGCGGACTCTCCAATACTTCAGTGTACACAGCCATGGGCAGGGCTCTGGACTGATCCGTGGTACTACAGCAACAAAAATTATCAGGTAAGAAACTAATTTTCCTTTCCCTATACGTACCCGGATCAGTCCAGACACCTGGAATGTACCAGAGCTGACTTACCTAGGGTGGGAGCTGGAGAGGCCCGCTCTGAGCACCCCTTCTCCTTCAAATCCCCCGGAATCTGAAGCTTACACATCCAATCTGTAATGTCTTGCAAATGTATGCAACGATTTCCAAGTACCGTATTTTCCGGCGTATAAGACGACCCCCAACTTTTCCAGTTAAAATATAGAGTTTGGGATATACTCGCCGTATAAGACTACCCTTGTGTCACTACATAACCATACCGTATGTGGTACCCAGTATACAACAGCCAGCCAATCACGGCAAGCGATGTACCTTACCGGCGATTGGCTGGTTGTTGTATACAAATCCTGCTTTGATTGGTCAGCTCTCCCTGCTTGCCCAGCCCTCCCCGTCTCCAAGACTATCAGAGCAGTAAC
The DNA here is from genome assembly GCF_901001135.1 of Rhinatrema bivittatum. Classification (NCBI taxonomy): domain Eukaryota; kingdom Metazoa; phylum Chordata; class Amphibia; order Gymnophiona; family Rhinatrematidae; genus Rhinatrema; species Rhinatrema bivittatum. The sequence goes on along the minus strand of NC_042622.1, from coordinate 223,855,473 downwards.
GCATCCCTCTGACCCACCCTTGTATCCTATTACCGGTACCTCCTTCTCTGCCTCTCAGATCTCGCTCCTGAGGACTGCAGGGAAGCGGCGCAGACGTGCATGTGCGAGATCTGAGAGGCAGAGAAGGAGGTACCGGTAATAGAGATGTGAATCAGAACCGGAAGCTCAAGTGTTGTGCCTCCGTTGCCACCGGGTGACTCTTGGTTCCTCCTTGGTGATTGATGTAGGCCACCATAATTGCATTGCCTGACAAGACCCTGACCGATTTCCCCCGAAGGAGCAGGAGGAAGGCCTTCAATGCGAGAGTCACTGCCTTGGTCTCCAAGCGGTTGATTGACCACTGCCCCTGTACCGACTTCCCCAGACAAAACCGCTCCCCAACCGGAGAGACTGGCATCTGTGGTGACAATTGTCCAGTCAGGTATTACCAGGGGAACCCCACACGCCAGATGTTCCGAGACCAGCCACCAGTCGAGACTGGCTCTCACATTGTCCGTAAGTGGAAGCGGTAGATGAAACTGCTCTGACACCGGATTCCAACGGGAGAGCAATGCCGATTGTAAGGGACAAATATGAGCAAAGGCCCAGGGTACGTCATGGAGCCCAATACTCTCAGCTAATCTCTCACCATGGGCATCTGCATGGACAACAAGTCCCTCACCCTGCCCAGGAGCTTGACTGCACGTTCTGTGGTGAGGAAAATTCTGCCCCGAACCGTATCGAACAGGGCTCCCAGGAAGAGACTAGGAGGAGATCAAATGACTCTTGGCAAGGTTGACCACCCAGCCGAGCGATCGTAAGAGCTATAGCACTCGGTGGATCGCTAACTGGCACAGAGTCTCGGATTTCGCTCGAATTAGCCAATCATCCAGGCAAGGATGGACTAGGAAGCCTTCCCTCCTGAGTTGTGCAGCAACCACTACCATGACCTTCGAGAACATCCTGGGGGCCGTGGCGAGACCGAAAGACAGAGCCCGGAACGGATAGTGTTTTCCCAGAATACAGAACCTGAGGAACTTCTGATGCGCTGACCGGATGCAGATATGGAAATAGGCTTCCATGAGATCCAGAGAAGCCAGGAACTCCCCTTGCCATACCGAGGCGATGGCCGATCAAAGGGTCTCCATTCGGAAACGATGTACCCAAAGGCACCTGTTTACTCTTTTTAGATCCAAGATTGGTCTGAAAGTCCCTTCCTTTTTTGGGACTACGAAGTAAATGGAATAGCGACCCCTTCGTTGTTCCGGACGGAACCGGTGTGATAGCCCCCAAGGCCAGTAGGCACTGTAGCGTGTCTAGCACTGCCTGTCGCTTCTTGCGGTATATGCAGGGAGATATCAGGAATTTGTCCCGAGGGCGCTGTACAAAATCTAAAGCGTGACCTTGACTTATCACGGTGAGGACCCACTGGTCCGACGTTATCTTGGTCCATTCCTCGAAGAAGAGCGAGAGTCTGGCTCCCACGATTGGTATGCGATGGACAAGCGGTACCGAGGAATGAACCGGCAGTATCATTGAGAGGCCTTGGCCCCCGCCTACGGGGTACCTGGTCTGCTAAAACACAAAAGGACTGAGACCACGACTGTTATCCTTTCGCACAAGTTCCAACAGACGACCCGGACGACTGTACCGGCCTGGGTCGTTTACCACTACAGAACCGTGACCGAGCCACAAAAGATCTTCTTGACCTGGGCTTGTCCTCTGGTAGTTTATGAACCTTGTTCTCTCCCAGAGACTGTATCATGTCCTCCAATTCCTTGCCGAATAACAGCTTCCCTTTGAAAGGAAGCGAGCCAAGATGGGCCTTGGACGACACATCCGCAGCCCAATTCCGAAGCCAGAGGAGCCGCTGCGTGGCTACTGCAGAAACCATGGATCTGGCCGACGTGCTCAGGAGGTCATAAAAAGCTTCAGCGCTATAGGCGATGACCGCCTCCAGCCGATTCGCCTGGGCAGCCTCCTCCACCGAGAGGTCGGAATTGGCTTGGAGTTGCTATGCCCATCGAAGACCGGCACGTAATGCAAAATTACTGCACATCGCTGCCCGGACCCCCAGCGCTGACACTTCAAACACCTTCTTGAGCTGCAGCTCTAGCTTTCTGTCCTGTAAATCCTTGAGGGCCGTTGCTCCCGTAACGGGGATTGTGGACCTCTTAGTAACAGCTGATACTGCTGCATCCACCTTAGGGACATGTAGCAGCTCTAAAGCGTCCTCCAGAAGGGGATATAACTTGTCCATAGCCTTACTCACCTTTAATCCCAAATCTGGGGTGTCCCATTCTTGGAACAGAAGCTCCGTCGCTGAGAAATGAAACTGGAAGGAAACCGTAGGACCTCTGAGACCTAATAAGACAGGATTCATAGCTCCCAGCCGGGACTCCCCCGGCGGCGTCTCCAGGCCTAGCTCCTGTAGGATGGCCGGAATATGTGGAGACAGCTCATCCTTCTTGAAGAGACGAACTACCTTTGGATGATCCCCTTTCCATCGCCTGAGATCCCCTGCCTAAAACTGGTGGGGGATCCGCGTCACCCTCAGCCCCCCCTGGGGGGCTTAACCAGCGGATCTTGCTCATCCTGAGAAGTAGAGTCTGTATCAGTCTCCACCGGTATGGATCGTAAGGGCCTCTTACCCCTATTTGGGTCAGGACCCCCCCCGATGACCTGTCCCTCTTCCTAGACCCCTGGGTGTGCAGCGGCAGCAAAGGCTTCTCAGAGACTTGCTTCTTTCCTAGTTTTCTTTCTCTGAAGGCCTTGTGCATCAATAACACAAATTCAGAGGAAAAGGAAGATTCTGGCAAGGAATCAGTAGCCCCCCTCAGGGCTCTCCTTGTGAACGGGAGAGGCTGCACCCGTAGGAGCGCCCCCCCCCCCCGGCAGGAATCTCTTGTGGAGAGAGCGAGGGGGGTAAAATTCCTTCCCCCATCGCTACCCGCGTGCCTCCCGAAATGTGCTCAAAATGGCTTTGGTTCCTGCGCTTAGCGGGAACGAGTTCTGACAACAAGCCACTCGTCCCTGTACGCGCCGCGGAACGTGAAGCTCGACCGTGACCCCCTCGGAGCGAAACAGAGAATCCTTTGTCCCCATGCATGCAATCAGAACAGAGGCTGTCCCTCGACAAATGCGAGCGCGACGAGCCGCATGTGCGGCATGAAGAGCCCCGAAGCATCGCAGGCCCGCCGAAAAGAAAAAGGAAACATAACGGCGAAATAAAGTGAAAATTCGGCCACTCAGCCCCCCCCCCCCCCCACCCGATAACCCTTACTAAGTTTCGGAGAGCTGGTACGCACAAGAAAAAATAAAGACAGCTTTAAAAAATTTTTTTTTGTAAAAGCTATACCAATTTGCCATGCACTGTCCCCGGTTCTGGAAAACAGGTCCTGCTCCTGTGGGGGTGAGTGAGCCGGGCTCCCCGGTATCACCCCTGCGCTGCTGTAAACTGAAGGATCAGGGTCCTCGACCCTTAGCAGCGGCCTCAACCAGAGGGGAGGGTCCTCTTAGGACCTAGCAACCCCTTGGGAGGCTCACAGAACCACTGATGGGGACGGGACTTACAGCTAATTCAAACTTTTTTTTTTTTTTTTTTTAAAGAAACAGCTAACCAAAAGCTCAAACCCCGACTACACTCCTGCACTATCAAACCTGCAGCAACCAGGAAAACAGAAGAGACTGTGGGTCTTGCACCTCTGTCATCTGCTGGAGACAGAGTAAGACTGAGGGACTGTGGGTGGCACCTTGGTATATATGCCAGGGTTGTTTGAAAAAAAACTTCTGTCTCCATCTGCTGGAGGGAAGGCAAAACCCAGGTGTCTGGACTGATCCGGGTACGTACAGGGAACATCAGATTCAGGTGCCTAGATCAATGTCTTTTAAAATGTGTCATTACTCAAGATATGGGTGGTCCCGGGGACAGCTAATTTAGGAACCCTGACCCAGGCCTAAAATCTGATCACCCAGATTTTGGCTGGCTAGATTTCAGCTCATTTCTAAACCTTGCCAGCTAGAATCAATTCAGAATGCACTTAAAATCCAAGTGGCTACGTCAAGTGGCTCTAACGAGCACTGAAAACTCTGAAACCACCAAGCTACCAGAACAGAAAAACAATTCAGTATCAGTGCATCCCATAAGATGGGGCAGGGGAAACATCATAGAAGCATGTCTCAAAATGGGGGCTGGAGGACATCTCATGAGATGGTGGGACAGCTTTAACAGTACATCTCATAAGATGAGGGGGTGGGTAGTGTAAGTACACATCTTATAATATTGTGGGTGATGGGGGAAGGGCAGCATAAATGCACATAAGATGGAGTAGGGCGGCATAAGACTGCGCTTCATAGCAGAGTGACTTACTTGAGGAATGTCTCTTTATGGATGCCTGTGGGAAAGAAACAGACGAATTATAATCAGTTTCTGTTAAATACAGTTTCAACATAGCTTGGTGCAGGGAAGAGAGGTGGGAAGTTGAGTGGGCAAGAAGCAGTTTACTTATGCTGTGTGTGTTCACGTGAGCTACTCTTTGGGATCTGTCAGGCAACCTAGACTGACCACTGTCAAACAGGATGCTGGGCTCGATGGACCATGCTGGTCTCTGATCCAGCATGGTACATAAGATTTACTATACTAGATTAGACCAAAGGTCCATCAAGCCCAGTATCCTGTTCCCAATCATGGCCAGGTCACGAGTACCTGACAGGAGCCAAAGGGGTAGACAGATTCCAAGCTGCTTCTTCCAAGAATAAGCAGTAGATTTCTGCAACTCTACCTTAATAATGGTTTATGGACTTTTCCTCTAGGAACCTGTCCAAACAGTTTTTAAATGCAGCTACATTAAAAGCTTTCACCACATCCTTTGATAAATTCCAGAGCTTACTTATACACTGAGTAAAAAAAATATTCTCTTATTAGTTTTAAATATATCACCTAGTATGTCCTAGTCTTTGTACTCTTTGAAAGAATAAACAGCCACCAATTCACGTTTACTCGTGCCACTCCACTCATTTTATAAAACTCTATCATATATCCCCTCAACAGGGGTTTTGCATGCTTTGCGATTGTTTTGCTGTGACTATTGTCCCCAGAGAGTTCATTTCCTTTGTGCTGGCTGCAGGTAGTATGTGACCTCTCTCTGCATTGTACTTCAGAGGCTTGACAGCATACATATCCCAGCATCCCTGTGGAAATTGTGCTGTTGGCCAGAAAACTATTAATAGTCAGAAAGGCATTGGTCAGAGAGCTGTATTAGTACTGTGGGCCCTGACTGGCCCTTCAGAGAATTATCCCTGAAGGTGGCCAACCTTGCTTATTTACAAGTTTGGGTTTCTTTTTTTAGCCATTTGCTTTTTTTTTTTTTTTAATTTCATGGGTAGCTTAGTATTGGGCTTATTTTTTTTCAACTCATTTTTTTTGGGCTTGATGGGTGGGACTTGTGCCCTGCTGTTCCTGTCACCTCTTATTGGCTACTGCAGCAACTTCCTGTCTCTCTTCCATCCAATCCCCTACTCCAGTTTTCAGTATGGGGATTGCGACTGCAGCATTAAAAGCAAATTAAACCTAAAGGTCTGGGCCAAGAAGAAAATCATCATGCATGAAACCAGGTAAAAAAAAAATCCAGCAGGAAAATATTTTATACTCAGAAAAAAGCAGTTCAGCTACTTCCAGCCCAATGGTGCCCTCTCTGCTGATAGAGATTCCTTTCATAACATAATGTGGTCCCGCACAGGACACTCCTGAATAAATTGAGAAGCCTGGGAATGAGTTATAAGGTGGTGAAATGGCTAGGAAATTGGCTGAGTGTCAGATGTCAGTGAATAGTGATAAATGGAACCTACACTGAAAAGAGGAGTGTGATAAAAAGAAAATTGGATCTTACCTGCTAATTTTCGTTCCTGGAATACCACAGATCAGTCCAGACAATTGGGCTTTGCATCCCTACCAGCAGATGGAGGCAGAATAAACTTTTCAGGCACTGCTACTTAGAGTGCGCCACCTGCAGTCCCCTTAGTATTGACCTGTACCCAAGCCAAGATGACTATGTCCCCAAACTCCAAGGATTTCTTCCTCTAGAGCGAGCTGAGGAATAAGTTGGGACCCCCAACACAACTGAACCTTCAACTTAGGGCAATGAAAAAACTTCCAGTCTCAAAAAAGCTTAAACTATGTACAATTCTGTTCAAATTCTGCCTCACTCATTCAAGTTCTGTCATCACCAATAATATCCATAAGCAGTAAAGTCTTTTGTAGTAAGGGGATGGGAGTCTGGACTGATCTGTGGTATTCTAGGAAGGAAAATTAGCACGTAAGAACCAAAATTTTCCTTTCCTGTTCATACCCTCAGATCAGTCCAGACAAGTGGGATGTACCCAAGCCCCCCTACACTGGGTGGGAACCTGAAAGATCCGCACGCAGCACACTTTCAAACGTGGCCTCCTCCGGGGCCCTAACATCCAAATAATGTTTAGTAAAAGTGTGCAAAAACCACCAAGTCACTGCTCGACAAATCACTTGCAGAGAAACCAATTGACACTCCACCCAGGAGGCTGCCTGCGACTTAGTATAACACGCCCTCAACCATTCCGGGATCAACTGACCCTTACAAATATAGGCCAAAATAATTGCCTCCTTCAACCATCTTGCAATCATGCTCTTAGCTGCTTTGTAACCCTTCTTTGGTCCATTGAATAAAACAAAAATGGTCCAGCCTCTAAAAATCATTTGTCAGCTTGAGATACCACAACAGGACCAGATGCACGTCCAAAAGGTGAAGCTTCTTTGCATGGGGTGAATCAGACGTCAGGCACGGAAAGCCTGGCAATCATCTGGCTACGATGAAAGGCAAAAATGAAGGCACCACACTCAACGAGACTCCAAAATCCACAAAAAAGAATCGGTGCACAAAAAGACTTGTAGCTCCAAAATTTGCCTAGCCGAACAAATCACCAAAGATGCCCTTAATAGTTCAAAAGGAGGCCCACACAACACTCGAAGAACCAGATTAAGATTCCAAGGTGGACAATTCTACGAATGCAAATACTTTGCTCCTTTAAGAAAACGTACTATATCAGGATGAAGCCCCCCTTGAAAATAGTCCAAGGCTGCTACCTGAACTCAGAGAATTATAGGCTAAACCCTTTGATAAGCCATCTTGCAAAAAGGCCAAAACCTGGGCAACAGTTGCCTGCAAAGGATCAGTGTCATGAACCCCACACCCAGACTAACACTCTCGAGACTCTGATATATGCCAAAGTAGTAGAAGACCTTCTAGCCTGAAGTAGAGTAGTAATCACTGGCACTGAAGCATCTCCTCTCAAAAGCCAGGCCACTAGACAGAAGTTATCCACCAGCTCCGAAAAGATGGGCCCTTGGTGTAGCAATTCCCTCAGGTGGCTTAACCGGACGGGGCCTGCTACTGCCAACTGAACCAGATCCACAAACAATGGATGGTGCAGCCATTTCAGCGCTACCAGGATCACCCTTCCTGGATGATGTTTGATGTGGCTTGGCACCCGACCTACGAGCAGCCACGGGGGGGATTGGGGGGGGGGGGGAATACATACAGCAGAAGTCTCACTGGCCACGGCTGAACTGGAGCATTGATACCTTGAGCCAAACTCTCTCCGGCGGCTGAAAAACCTGATCGTCTTGGCATTCTTCCATGTTGCCATAAGATCAAACTGGGGCTCGCCCCCACCTGCACCAAATGAGGGCAAAGGCCTCTGCTGACAGCTCCCATTCTCCCGGGTCGAGCTGTTGCTTGCTGAGATAATCCGCCTGCACATTGTCTACACTTGCCATGTGCGAAGCTGCTAGTATTGCTAGATGGTGCTCTACCAGGCAAAGAGTTCCTGAACCTCATGAACCATTGACTCTTCGTTCCACCCCGATTGATATAGGCCACTGTCTTTGCATTGTCCGAGAACACACTCACCACACGCCCCTGAATCAAAGGAAGAAAGACAAGCAACACCCTGTGAACCAATCTCGTTTCCAGACAGTTGATTGACCAGGATGCTTCCACCGGCGACCACTGCCCTTGGGTCATCTATTATTTTTTATTATTATTATTATCCCTGACAAACCACTCCAACCAGTGAAGCTGGCATCTGTGGTCATAGTTACCCAGTCCAGAACCTCTAGATCCACTTTGTCTAAACTGGGACGCAACAGCCACCACGCGAGACTAGATCTGGATTCCTCCTGGAGCGGCAACGATAGCTAAAACTCCACCAACAACAGATTCCAATGGGACATGAGTGCCTTCTAAAGAGTTCGCATGTGAGCAAAGGCCATTGCACCAATTCCAGAAGACACCGTGGAACCTAGCATTTGCAAATAATCTCAAATTCTTGAACTAACAGATCCAGCAGCCGAACCACTTGCAACTGCATCTTGACCACCCTCTCTGGGGTAAGAAAGACCTTGCCTAACTAGGTGTCAAATCGTGCCTCCAGATATTCTGGAGACTGAGACGGCTCCAGGTGGCCCTTCGCCAGGGTTTATCACTCAGCCCAGGGACCTTAGAAGCTCCCTAACTCGAATGAAACAGTGACACTCCATCTCTGGCTTTGCCCGAATGAGCCAATCATCCAGGAATGGATTCACTAATATCTCATCCCTTCTGAGGGCCGCTGCCACCACCACCACCACCTTCGTGAACATTCTTGGTGCAGTCACCAGCCGAAGGGAAGCACTTGAACTGAAAATGTTCTAGCACCGTGAAGAGTAGAAACGTTCGATGGTCTGCTCAGATGGTAATGTGCAGATATACCTCCATTCAATCCAAGGATGCGAGAAACTCCCCATTGCGCACCGCTGCAGTCACCATTCACAGTATCTCCATATGAAAGCGTGGCACCCACAAGGCTGCATTGACCTATTGCAGATCTAGAATGGGCCAAAAGGAACCCTCCCTTCTTGGGAACCACAATGTAAACCAAATACCTTCCTTGACCTTGCTCTCCCCGAGGAACTGGGTCGATGGCTTCCATGTGCTGCAGCCTTAGCAACGTTCCTGCACCGCCACCCACTTGATGGGCGAAAAGCAATGGCACATCACAAAGGCTTCTTTGATGGAGCACGAAAATTCTAAGGTGTAATCATCCCTTATCACTTCCGGAGCCCACTGATTGGAAGTAACTAGTTCACTCCTTATAAAAATGGGACAACCTTCCTCCAACAGCTTCCAGGGAGAAGTGGACCAGCCCGCCTTCATTGGACGAACTTAGCATCTCCAGAATCCTATCCGGAGCTATCTCTGGCCAGTCTGTGTCCCTCAAAAGGAATACTGCCTTCCTGAGCTCTGCTTCTGCGTGGATCCGGGAAGAACTCCTGCTGGAGCAAAATCTCATCTCCCGAAAAGCGAGCGCGCAGTGGAAAGGTCTTCTTGCTCACTTTATCATTTTCGGGCAATTTGTTCCCTTTAGATTCCTCCAAATGCTTCATCACCTTCTCCAGATTCTCCCCGAACAACTTTCCTTTGAAGGGGAGATTGCAAAGCTGCGCTTTTGACCAAACATCCGCTGACCTGTTACAGTACCCGAATATAATCTGCTTTGAAGTGCTGAAAAGCAGAATTTAAAAAATCTGAAAAACACAGGAGACTTCGAGTGGCTACCTCGGACACCATATTCCTGGCTGACATCCGAATCATATACAGGGCATCCGCCACAGACCACCCCCTGCCTCCCACAGAGTCTCCTGGTTGGAATCCGCAGAGTTTCCCCAATGTCTTCTCCTGCACCCAGCACAAACAAGCTCTCTGCATTAGGCTAGCACACCACAGCTCTAAGGCTCAGAGCCGAGACCTCAAACAGTCTCTTCAGCAAGATTTCTAGCTTCCGGTCCTGGACATCTTTTAGAGCCATTAATCCTGCAATGGGAATGGTAGTCTTCATGGTCACAATTTATTTTTTTTAAACTAAGTTCAGACTGCAGGTTTGCACCTCTACCATCTGCTGAAGAGAGAAATGCTGAGGGACTGCAGGTGGCATTCTCGGTGAAGTAGCAGTGCCTGAAAATGTTTATTCTCTCTGTCTCCGTCTGCTGGTAGTGATGCAAATCCCACTTGTTTGGACTGATCTGGGGTATGAACGGAAGTGGAGTTCTTTAAAGATTTGTTCTGTTTAATATTTTTTGAGTGATATTGTGAAGGCCGATGCAACTCTTTCAGCAATATTGCAAGCGCGTTATGGAACAAGATGCCAGGGTACCTGCTGTACCAACTTCATGCCAGCCAGTAATTTTCCTAAGCGTTTCAATGAAAATATGTATTGTGACAATGCTGACAATACAGAGGATAAAGTAGTTCTGGTTTTTGTCATTGCCAGCTTTTTTAGTTAATTGTGAGAGGGATGACAATTTTTTCCTCCATTAAAAAAAACAAAACAAAACAAAAAAAAAAACAACTTGTGAGTGTAAAGTGTTTTCTGTGTATAAATACTTTCTAATAAAAGTAGTTTAAATTTTGCATGTTTTGGGCTTGTTTTTTCAGCAAAGTGCATTTATTCTTTCATAACTACCTGGCAATACTGTAAAACTCTAGTTTCTGCATGGAGTACAAAAAGAGCAGACCTCTGTGCTGAGGCCCTGTTCAACTCACATGGACTGGGTTTTTTCCTGATCTCCCAAGCACTAGGCAAGTATAGTAGAAAACATTTAGCTAGGTTTTGCTGTTTTACCCATTTCAGATTAGTTTGTTTTGTTCATGGTTTTTACTTTTTGTTAATAAAGTTATTAATTTGTTACCTATGTCTTGGACTGATTAACAATCTCAGTATTGTATTTGGTCTGTGGATCAATTTTTTAGAACTGTGTGACCCTTGGGTTGTATGGGTTCCCAGTGTCCCTAAAAATCACTAGGGGATAGCTTGTGAATGGTGTACTTGCCCAGAGACAAGCAGGAACCAAAGTGGTAATAGGTTGCCAGTGTAAGAGCACATACATGGGTGCAGTGCTTGGCAGGATTATCCAAGTAGTCACAGAGTATTAACTCAATAGGTATTAGGGTAACGCTGAGGCATTACATGACAGTACTTCTTATGTACAGGATGCTAGGCTCAATGGACCTTGGTCAGACCCAGCATGGCACTTTATATTCTTAGCATATTCCCCTGCATGGCTCCTTACCGTGTTGCTGGGAGGCAGGATCAGGCTCCCGACAGTGATCCTCAGCTGCTCCACAGCTGCCTCTGGGTTACAGGTCTCATCACGGGGCTGGATTGGTTTTATCTGAATCCGAAACCTGCGTGGCTCCTCATCATCAAAGTCCGAGTCACTGGAGGAGCAGAAGTGGTTCTCGGGCTCCTGTGCTCAGCAGTTAAGAATTTGACTCCTCTAAGGAAGGAACACCTCAGATGCATTCAAGGAGTGAGGGACATGCAATTCCCTGATTGGCCACTAGGTGTCACCAGGCCCCCATAAAAAGAATAAAGTCCTCAAGCGGTCATATTAGGCCAGGGGGATTCAGGATACATGGAAACAACAATCAAACATTACAATGAGCTATTTGGAAATGAGAATAAATGTAATTTAATTAAAAATAAAATTCAATTTTGACTAACTTTATACATCTGTGATTCATGTTGGAGTTGTGATCTTTTCATTGGAGGCTCATACTGCAGTAACCTGACAAAGTGAGCAGAGCTCATGAAAGCCAATTGCATATGTAGTGAATTAGTCCAGTAAAAAAGATTTTAATCAGCTTGTGCACCCACAGACTTTCTACATAAAACGACAAAATGAGAGAGGAAAAAAGGAAATACCAGTGGCAGAATCATCACTGCTCCTTAAGCAGCATACATGGCTCAATATGCAGAAGAGAGGGATCATACTCTAGGGGGGGGGCTCATGAAAAACTCCACCATTCAAGGGGTTAATTTTGAGTAATTTGCATAGGTGCAGGGTCCCAACATACCCACATACATTATGGGTAATTTTCACAGAGAAGCTGCTCATATAGTATGGACCTGGTTTATAAAAATGTGACAGTCCACCATTTGCTTCTACCAGAAACAAAGCAGAGCATACACACACACACGCATCCAGCTGTGCTCCAACATATACAGAAAGATTGGTTTATATTCTAATACCCCCCTCAACCTTAACCAATTATAACACAATACATCCAACTCCCATTCTATATAAAAATGACCTATTTATGACACTTCAGCATAGCTCAAAAGACTTCTGCATAAATCTAGCTTTTAAGCTTCTTCCTGAATGTTAAAAAAATTAGCTTCTTTATGCGACTCCACTGGCAGCAGGTTCCAAGGTATTGGGTGTACATAAAGGCCTGCTTCCTCACAGAACAAGGGACACTACTGTCAGCAAAGGGCAGCCAACAGACCTTGTGGAGAAGAGCACTACTAGGTACATAAAGGTTGCAGCTGCAAATGCCCTAAGAAAGGCTTCAGTATCCCAGAATGTAAACATCTATGAACCACGTGGGTCCAGCTGTATGCTTAAAACATACGTAGATTTTAAAAAAAAACCCCAAAAAAACAAACACTTAGGGGGGGGGGGGGGGCGCTGTAACGCAGTTGAGCAGGATGGATGCATGAACAAGGAGCTCCCCCACCCAGATTACTTAAAACGTCGCTTTTTTGCTCTTTTAGTGTGATGTTCCTGGTGAGTATATATTTTTTGTACTTCTCTACCTACCCAGACGGCGGTGAAATGTAGAACAGCCGACCTGAAATAATTTTAATATAATAAACAAACCTCTGAAGTTTCAGTGGAAGAGGGTGGCCAGGCCGCAGCGGAATCAGAGGGATGAGATTTAGCTGGTGTTGCTTTGGCAACTTCCACTGGCCCCGAGATCTCTGAATTGCCAGGATGGTTCAAATTAAGGGCAGACATGAAACATAAAATGGATCTTTTAGCCTCTATCTTGGAGGTGAGAGAAGATATGGCTGCTCTCGAATCCCGGGTAGATGAACTGGACACGAGTGCAAAGCCAGTCGGCCGCCATGGCTATATTAGTGGTGCAACAAACAGCAACTCAAACGGAATGCGCTCTTCTGGCTGAAAAATTAGATTTAGAAAACCGCTCACGACAGTGTAACCTCAGGATTCGAGGCATACCGGAGAACAAGACCTACAGTGATGCCGGAGCTGTTGCTGAAAATGTTTGTACCTTCATACTCGCTGCTTTTGCATCAGGAGAATCCCCCTCTGCAGTTCGAATTGCGTGTGCACAAAGGACTCTTGGCTCTAAATTAAATAATTGAGCTAGAGATATACTATGCCTACACAGCTTTCTCCAAAAGACAAATTTATGATCTAGCCAGAAAGCAGCCCGATTTGTGCTAGGAAGGACATGCAATTGCCATCTTTAATAATCCTGCTCCATCCATACTGCACAAGCGTTTTGAGCTTCAAGAGGTGATCCAGGCTGTAAGAGAAGCTCATTCAGTTTCAGCGGACATTTCCTTTTGGGCTTCAGTTTGCTATCAAAGGAGTTTCATTTCAGGTGAAAACAGTGTCGGATGCAGCTGAGGCCTTCAAGCAAGTGGATTTACCAGTCTCTTTCAATGTTCCTAAAATGGCGTCCAGTGCCCCAAAGGCAGGTGCATTTCCCTGTTGGTAGCATACTGGCAAGGGAGGATGGCGGCTGCGATGCCAATCCAAGGACTCTCGGTCAGTCCTGTCTGATCAAGGATGAGAGATATTTTTCTCTGTTGGTGTGAAACTTAACAGCTGTGTAACATCAGGGATTAGTTAACATAGCCATGGTGATGAACTTCATTATTGTTGGACCAGGTTCATGCTATATGCTGTTGAATTATTACTTTCTATGTTTAAGCGATGGCTATTGATCTGCTTTTACTTTTTCTCACTGTTTCTTGTTAAATCAGGGGGCAGCCTGAGGCAACTCTTTCCTGGTCTCACAGCGATGCCCCCTAAGGGAAGGTGGAATCTACCCAGGAGGTCAGGGAGATAAATTTGGGAAGGGGGGAATTCAGGGGAGGGGGGTGTGTGTTTTTTTCTTACGCATAATTCTATATTGCACATACATAGAGGAGACAGGCATATATGGTTTCATGTGGGATCTGGTAGCATGGTACATTTTTAAATTTTCTTATGTCATTATGACAACCAGGCTACTTTCACTTAAAGTCAAGGGCCTAAACTCATACCAGAAGCACCAGCTCCTTTCACAGAAGTGGCTTATTACCAGGCCATTATTGTGTTTCTGCAGGAAACTCATTTGCGAAAACGGCATGAGTCTTCTGTCTTTAAAATATTACTCGCATGTATTTCTTGCAGCCAGCATCCGGGGGGACCTGATATGCTGGAGTAGGCATTCTATTTTCCCGTTTTTTCACACATGAATTGTTGCTTCAGCTACCTGATCCCCAAGGTAGTTATAGTTTGGTAAAAATTAGAGTGGGCAAGGATATCTTTACCTTCCTTAATTTATATGCGCTTAACACTGACCAGCGGTCCTTATTAAGATTGCTGGATGACCTTTTACTGGCTAATGCTGAAGGTTTGGTCAATATTGGGAGGGGGATGTTAATTTTGTTCGTAATCCACTTGTGGACAATTCTTCTCAAACATCCTCTGCAGCTCTTGGGTTAAGTAAAATTGTCTCAGATGTGTCAGTAGGATTTGGTGGATAGTTGGAGGCAGAAGTAACCTAAATCTTGTATATACACTTTTTTCTCCTCGTCACATGGGACCTACTCCCGTATTGACTATATTTTGGTTGATAAATTACAGAACCAAGTTATGGGGGCGGGTATTGGTAATATCACTTGGTCAGACCAAGCGCCTATTTGACTAGATATTTTCTTCCAGGATTTGGATAGTGGTCAATGTTTCTGGCAACTGAATGAAAGACTTAAGAGATGAGCATTTTTCTAAATCCTTGGAAGAACGGCTTCAAGAGTATTTTTTATTTATTTATTTTTATTATTACATACTTCTTCCACTTTACAGGCAATGGTATGGGAATGCTCGAAGGCAGTTATGTGGGGTCTTTTGATATCACATGCTGCACATTGCAAGACAGACAAGGGAGCTTAAGCGGTCTGCATTAATGGCCAAAATTGCCCAATTTTCCCATAAATACATGCAGAATCATTCTAAGGCTGTTTTTAAGCAATTGTCTCTAGCTTGATCAGAACTGCATTATAGATAATGAACGCTTGGTTCATCAGCTTGAGATCACTAAACAAGTGTACTTTGAGGGAGGAAACAAGGCCAGTCGATATTTGGCCAGACAACTGAAGGCCTTTCATACTCAAGAGTTCTATTGCAAAAATTAAGACTGCCAACTAGGAAGTAGCTACTAAATCTGCAGACAATTAAGGATTGTTTCTCCAAATGTTATGCTTTGCTGTATAGCTCTGAAGATGGGATATTAGACAGGGATATCAGCTATCTTCATTCTGTATCCTTGCCTTCCCTTACCCCTGACCAATATGTGGATAGCCCAATTAGCTCTATTGAGGTTTTACACGTGACTACCACTTTAAAAGTGGGCAAATTACCGGGGCTAGATGGGTTCTCCAGTGGATATTACAAAAGATTTTCTCATATTGTGGTGTCCCCACCGACTGATATTTTAATTTTATTTGGGAAGGAGTTCCTTTGCAGCTCATTCAAATGTTGCTGGGATTTCTGGCAAAACCAGGCAGAGACCCCACTCTGAGGATCTTATAGGCCAATTTCTTTATTTTAGATCTCAAGATACCAGCACAGGTACTGGCTGTACGTTTGACTAATATCATGCTTATACTAGTCCACAATGATCAGGTGGGATTTATTCCTCATAGATTAGCAGCATATAATGTCCACAAATTGTAGATATTCCGTGGTGGGTCAGAAAGGAACATTTCTACTGTGTTATTGTCTGTCAATACTGAGAAAGCATTTGACATGGTGCATTGGGCTTTTTTGTTAAAGACATTAGAAAAAGTGCACTTTGGTCCTTATTTTCTTCATTGTTAAGGAAACTTTATGAATCGCTGAAAGCCAGATGGGGGTTTATGGGGATTGTTTTGGGATTAGGAAGGGAACAAGGTAGGACTATCCTTTATCCTCACTATTGTTTGCTTTATTTTTGGAATCTTTAACTACTATGTATGTCAGAATAGATTGTGGGGGTTAATCTGGGTAATGTTTGCTTCAAGCTTTCGTTTTTTGGCAGATGATATAATGTTTACACTAACAGAACAGTCTAAATCGCTGCCTGGGATAATGGCCAAATTGGGGAGGTTTAGTGCAGTTTCTGGGTTTAAAGTCAACTTTCAGAATTTCGGATTTATCAATGTTAATTTAATAGTCTACCGTTTCTAATTAAATGGGCAAAACGAACTCTTAAATATCCAGGAATTTGAGTAACTGTTACGAATTTATTCCATCTTAATTATGTTCCCATGGTAAACACCATTACTAAGGTTTTGGATAGGTGGAGTAAAGAAAATTTTTCCTGGTTAGGCAGTATAGCAGTTGTTAAAAAGAACATTCTCCCTCGTTTTTTATATCTGTTTCTCACCCTTCCTACCTTTATCTCAGCTGCTATTTTATGGTCCTCTCAGAAGAAGATATTTTATTTGGAGGAGGCGTCCACACAGGGTTTCTCAAGTGTTTTTGTTCCAATCAAGAGTGAGAGGTGGTTTAGGGGGTACCTAATTTATTATGGTATTATGCTTCGTCCAAACTTCAAGCCATACCCAATCTTTATAGCATATGTCCTCTGAAACAGTGGGTGTTTCTGGAACAAGCAATGATAGGGGTAATGCTTCTGTCTTCCCTCCCCTGCAGCATCGTAGTACATGGCACCGGTTGAACTGCTACCCTTATGCATTGCACAGTACATTACAAGTATGGTCCCAATGGAAATCTAAACTAGTTGGTAACTATTCATATTATCTTACTCACTTGTTTCATAATACACATTTTCCAACCTGTTTGCCCCTTCAGCATATGAGGCATGGAAGGCACAAGGTATAATTCGGGTGGAACATTTACTTATTCAGGGCACATATATTCTTCCTGAAACCATCACTAGTACTTATATGGAGAGAGTGAGTTTCTTAGATTATGCCCAAATTAGACACTTCATAGTTACCCAGAGATTTATGTCTAAGACAGATTAAGTCTATGTTTGAAAATTATTGCACGCACGTTGACAAGATAAAAGGCTTGATTTCTAAGATATATTGCCTTCTTAATGGGTGCCCTTCAGTTACATTCTCACATTTCAGAGCATGGGAAAAAGACTTGGGGGTTGATGTAAGTCCAGAGAATTGGGATTCTGTCTATTTATGTATTAGTAAATGTATCATAGCTGTCTCCTTGCAGGAAAATTACTACAAATTGCTGATTC
Organism: Rhinatrema bivittatum; assembly: GCF_901001135.1. Classification (NCBI taxonomy): domain Eukaryota; kingdom Metazoa; phylum Chordata; class Amphibia; order Gymnophiona; family Rhinatrematidae; genus Rhinatrema; species Rhinatrema bivittatum. Next base: position 223,838,143 of record NC_042622.1, on the reverse strand, counting down.
GCCGACATCTCACCCCTGTTAAACTACACCGTTTTTCTCACACCGCAAGTGATCAATGATGGAGGAAATGTGGGGAAACTGGGTACTTTAATCCAAATTTGGGTGGCAATGTGGGGCGGTGGTATCATTTTAGTGTCATATTACTGATTGGCTCTCAAGACTTTTGGGAGTGGAGAACATTTCTGATGCTCATTATGTTTTGATGAATTACCAACCCCACATATTAGTAAGTATCAACAGCGATTTTGCCAGCTCTGACGACTCTGCAGGTTTCCTTGTGTTTATGTAAGATGCTGTATACTGTGTCTCCTGACATGTCTAGCACCATTGTATTGCATTATGTATGAGACATTAGATATGGGGTGGGTGGGAGGGGGATTTTCTTTTCCTTATTGGATATTATAGGTGTCTTAACATACTTTGACTTTGTATCATTGTTTGACTACATTCAATAAAAGTTTCAAATAAAAAAAAACCCAACAAAAAAAACCAAGCAAACAAAACTTAGGCCCATATTTCCCTGCCCCTGCTCCATCTCCACTTGTGGGATGGGGCATTTTTGCCATAGCTGAATCTACTCACCAAGAGGAAGGGGGGGGGTTTGACCTTTCCAGCTAGATCTTTTTGAAAATTGTCTTCAGAGCTGCTTCAGAGTCTCCTGCGTGCACTTGTCCCAGTCCTGACTTACAACAGGCCCCACATGTCTCTCTGCTGGTTTCCTGGAACTGGATGGATTACTGGTGAGCTCTCTGTTAAAAGTTACCAACTGGTCTCCATGGTTTCAGTATACATTAGAATGAGTTTGGGAAATGCCTCAATCTGCACATCAGAAGGCCCTGGAGGAGTAACCCTGAAAGGAATATTGCAAGGCAAGGTATCTGGGTGCGACTGCAACCCCCCCCCCCCCCCACACAGAACATTGGCTGCAAATTCCTGATGAATCTGAACACATGTTTTATTTTTACACATCTTTACCACTAAAAAAAAAAGGCACGGAACAAATTAAAAGGACTTGTCTAGTTTGAAAAGGGTCATACATGGGGACAGGAGTGAAAGAGGTAGCCCCACTCAGAACCTGAATCTGATAAGAGGCAGGCATGGAGAACTTGGGAAAATTCACTGTTGCAAAAGATTCATCTGAGATCTGCTCACAGGAGTACTTGAGAAGCCACAGAAATGTTTTCTGTCAAGCTCAGGAAATGTACAACTTGATAAATTTATCAGTGATTTGAAATCATGAGAGAGGCTCTTATCAATGATAGTTTTAGAGTAGAAAAGGCTCCCTTTGACTCTGAATTATCAGCTGATGTGCATTCTAGTGATGGCTCTTGTAGACCAGCAGGTTCTACGTTAAACACAGGCCAAAGATTTGGTCCTTATTAGTCCAACAGGGGCAGACCTGAGGTCGGACTTTTTCAATCCAGGACATTTATTTGATTTATATTCTGCCTTTCAGACACTTCGAAGCGGATTATATTCGGGTACTATTGATATTTACACACACCCCCAGCAAGCAGATCGAGGGGGGCTGCTCCAATAGGAAATCTTCCTAAGTTCTTCCTGCCTGCCTCTAATCAGGTCAAAGTTGTAGGTAGGGTTCCTTCTTTCATTCCTATCCCCAAACAGGACCCTTTTAAAACTAGATAAGCCTTTTAAATTCTTTCAGCGCTTTAGTGGTAAAGTTGTGTAAAAATAAAATGTTTTAAAATTCATCAAGAATTTGCAGCTAAAGTTTCTCTTTTTTTTTGCAATCAATCCAAGATTCCGTGTCTTGCAATATTCCTTTCAGACTCAAATCCAGGGTTACTCCTCCAGGGCCTTCCACAATCTGCAGGTTGAGGCATTTCGCAAACTAATTCTAAAAAGTATATTGAAACTAGGGAGACTGGATGATGACTTAACAGACAGCTCATCAATATTCCATGGAGAAATTACTACTTACCTGATAATTTCCTTTTTCCTTAGTGTAAACAGATGAACTCAGGACCAGTGGGGGTTATGCTCCTCTGCCAGCAGATAGAGATAGAACAAAGCTGTCATCAGTGACCCCAGCCTGGCAGTATTCTTTTCAAAAGCCAACTGTAGATAGACTAGCAAAAAACTTGATTAAAACAGTCAGTCATTATCATACTCAACAAGCAATACTGTACTCAAGCAATGAATGTATGTACCCCCATCTAGGGACTGGATGAACACTTACCAGTAATCCCCTCCAACATGCAGCCCCACAAGAGGGCAACTGAGTCCATCTATCTACACTAAGGAAAACAAAATTATCAGGTAAGTAGTAATGTAGAGATTACTTACCTGATAATCTCGTTTTCCTTAGTGTATGCAGATGGACTCAAAACAAGTGGGTATAGTGTGCTCGTGCTAGCAGTTGGAGACGGATCTGACGTCAGCACGGGTACATATACCCCCGCAGGAAGTGCAGCAATTCAGTAATCTTCCTTGCAAAAGCTTTATGGATATATGTGTAACTGACCGATCGATTAAATGAACAGGATTACCCTGACCGATTGATAGCAGCTGGAGACCGCCAGTGTTCTCAACCGGAAGGCATGGATGGGCATCCACCCGGCAGGGTGGATGCCCTATCATAAGAAAACATGGCTTACCGTGAGTCGGTGAATCCCCATGTATGCCGGCAGCCGGGCGGGATGCTGAGTCCATCTGCATACACTAAGGAAAACGAGATTATCAGGTAAGTAATCTCTACATTTCCTAGCGTGTAGCAGATGGACTCAAAACAAGTGGGATGTACAAAAGCTACTCCCGGACTGGGTGGGAGGCTGCCCGAGGTCCGTTCAGGATTGCCCTCACAAATGCTGTGTCCTCCCTGGCCTGGACGTCCAGACGGTAGAATCTGGAGAAGGTATGAAGGGAGGACCACGTCACCGCTTTACATATCTCTGCAGGCGACAGCATCCTAGTTTCTGCCCAAGAGGCCGCTTGCGCTCTGGTAGAGTGAGCCTTGACCCGTAGAGGTGGTGGTTTTCCCGCTTCTACGTAGGCTGCCTTGATAACTTCTTTGATCCAGCGGGCGATGGTTGCCCGTGAGGCCGCTTCCCCTTGCTTCTTCCCGCTGTGAAGGACGAACAGGTGGTCCGTCTTTCGTACTGCTTCTGACATTTCCAGATATCTGGACAGTAGCCTGCCGATGTCGAGATGGCGTAGTATTCGACCTTCTTCCGACTTCTTCAAACCTTCCGTGGTAGGCAAGGATATGGTTTGGTTGAGGTGGAAGTGTGAGACTACTTTGGGTAAGAAGGAAGGAACCGTGCGAAGATGGATAGCCTCTGGAGTGATTCTGAGAAACTGATCACGGCAGGACAGCGCTTGTAGCTCTGAGATGCGGCGTGCTGAGCATACGGCCAGCAGGAACACCATCTTCAAGGTTAACAAATGGAGGGACAGGCCTCGAAGTGGTCTGAAGGCGGGTCCCGCTAGAAACTTCAAAACTAGGTTGAGGTTCCACAGGGGCACTGGCCACTTCAGTGGCGGGCGAATGTGCAGGGGCCTTGACGAAGCAGATTTGGAAGATGTCTGTCCACCACAAGATGGAATAGATCCGCAAACCACGGACATCGTGGCCACTCTGGAGCAACCAGAATTACTTTCCCTGGATGAACCTCTATCCTGCATAGAACTTTGCCGATCAGAGGCCAGGGAGGGAAAACAGAGTAGAACTGAGGTTGGCCACAGAAACACCAGCACATCGACTCCCTCTGCGCAATGATCCCTTCTGCGACTGAAGACGTGAGGAGCTTTGGCATTTCCTTGTGTCGCCATTAAGTCCATGTGTGGCGACCCCCATCTGCGCAAGATGAGATCCATTGCTTGGACTGAAAGCTCCCACTCTCCTGGATCTATCCGCTTCCAACTCAAGAAATCCACCTGTATGTTGTCTGTTCCGGCAATGTGAGATGCCGCAAGCAGGGCAAGATGTTTCTCCGCCCAAGCCATGAGTTGCTCTGCTTCACGGCCACCGCTAGACTTTTGGTGCCACCTTGATGGTTGATGTAGGCTACTGTTGTCGCATTGTCGGACAGGACTTGGACCGCCCGATTGAGTAGCAGTGGAAGAAAGTGCCGCAGCGCCAATCGAACTGCTTTGGTCTCCAGGTGATTGGTCGACCAGCTAGTCTCCTCTGTCGACCACCGGCCCTGGACTGAGCAGGACTGACAGACTGCTTCCCAGCCGGAGAGACTGGCATCCATGGTCACTACGATCCAATTCGGAACTTCGAAGTCCACTCTGCAAGTTAAGTTGTCCGGGAAAAGCCACCAGCCAAGACTGGATCTGGCGGGATCGGTGAGAGGTAGGGGGAACTGGAATTCCTCCGATTTCGGATCCTAATGGGAAAGCAACATTTGTAATGGTCTCATATGAGCAAAAGCCCAAGGAACCAACTCCAAGCTGGACACCATGGACAGAGGACCTGCAGATAGTCCCAGGCTTTGGGGACATGGAGAGACAAAAAGTGATGAACCTGCTCTATCAATTTGGCTATTCGGTCCAGCAGAAGAAACACCTTCCCTACCCTGGTATCGAACCGGGCCCCCATGAAGTCCATCGTCTGTGACAGGAAGAGATTGCTCTTGGCTTGATTGACAACCCGCCCCGCTTGCACCGCCTCATTCGCAGAAAGGGATGCTGCTTGCAAATCCTGCACCCAGCGGATACTGGCTCGTAGCGTAAAACTGCTGCACATAGCGGCCCGGACTCCTAGGGCGGAAACCTAAAACATTTTAAAGTTGCAACTCCAATTTGTGATCCTGCAAATCCTTCAGGGCAGTGGCTCCTGTTACCGGGATGGTGGTTTTCTTGGTCACTGCTGAGACCGCGGCATCCACGTTAGGGACCTTAAGGAGGTCCAGCTCTTCCTCCAGAAGTGGGTACAACTTGTCCATAGCCCGACTTACCTTTAAACCAAGGTCCGGAGTGTCCCATTCCTTAAACAAAATATCCGTAACAGACATATGAAACGGAAAGGATCGAGCTGGACCCCTGAGCCCCACCATCACTGGACCCATAGCCCCAAGCCATTCTGGAGGAATCTCAATGCCTAGCTCCTCCAGAATGGCCGGGATAAGTGGACCTAGTTTATCCCTTCTGAACAGGTGGACCACTTTGGGCTCATCGCTCTCCACTAAAGGCACACCCACTGGCTTGGCCAGCTGGAGCTGGTGATCCTGATCCGCATCCGGTCCCTCACCAGGGGCTTGCGGAGGAGACTCCCCTTCATCTGCACCGTCCGTATCTGAACTGTCCACCTGACCGGAAAGGAACCAGAGAGGTCGTTTGGCCTTGGGGGCTTCTGCGCCACAGTATGATTTGGTATGCTTGTGGAGTGATGAGTCTCTTGTCCCAGTCCCCAGCGATGCCAGGACCTCACTGGGTACCTTAGTACCCTGGCTCTTTGCTGCTTTCCGTGCTTTGAAGGCTTTATGCAGCAACAAAACAAAATCGTCTGAGAACGAGGAAGACTCAGAGTCCTTCCCCCGTTCCTCCCCTGAGGAAGAGATCTGCGCTGCCTGCAAGTCGCCTCCCCCCCCTTCCCAGGGGGAGCAGGACATGGCGAAAGAGGTGGCGGGGAGCTCCCCTCCCCCAGGGCAGCCTTCTCCTGCTCCCTGAACGTTTGCAGAAAGGCTTCAGTACCTGCACTGAGGAGAAAAGGGTCCTGAGGCTGCCGCAGCAATTCTGCCCTCCTAGGGTCCCTGCGTGCTCTAGAGCTGCTGCGATGCGATTTCGCTGGAATCGGCTTCCCCGAAGAGCCTTCCCCTCCCGACAAGAACCCGGTACAAACTCTGGCCCACAGGCCGCACCATGCGGCATGATCCCCGAGCTAAATTAGGATCGGGGCCCGAAAAAAGAACCAGCACGACCAAGACAAACCCCCGGGAGTGCTCGTAGGAACTGAAAAGGATGGTGAAAACAGCATCAGAAGGAAGGAGGGCCGAAAGACTGCTAGGCCGGCTCAGAAATTAAATAAATCACCTCAGCGTTGTTTTTTCCTGTGTGCAGATCTTCAGAGGGTGAGTGAATCGGGCTCCCCAGTATCACCCTCAGCTGCAGGTAGTTACAGGGTTCCCAACCCTCTGATACCAGAGGGGATGGTCCCACCAGGACCTAGCAACCCCCTGGGAGGCTTAAAAAGATATCTTCTCTTTTTTTTTTTTAAGATTCCCAAAGGAACAAATACCATCAAACTAAAAACCTAACAGCAAACCCAGACTAAAGGTTTTGCACCTCCACCTTCTGCTGGAGACAGAAATACTGACAGACTCTAGGTGGCAACTCAGGGGTATAGGACGGAGTCCATTAAAACTTCTGTCTCCATCTGCTGGAGGAGAGGCAAAACCCAGGAGTCTGGACTGATCCGGGTACGTACAGGGAACTGTGCTTTGGAGGAGACATCTGCTGCCCAGTTGCAAAGCCACAGGATTCTCCGCTCAGACACAGCGGATGACAGTGAGAGATGAAGTACGGAGAAGATCATAGAGGGCATCTGCCCCATATGCGACCAATGCCGCCAAGCGCTCCACCTGCGCATACTCGTCAGGAGGAAGATCGCTGGACGTTAACAACTGCTGCACCCAGCGAAGGCTTGCCTGGAGCACGTAGCTACTTGCACACGGCCGCTCGGATACCCAGGGCCGAAACCTCAAATATGTGCTTCAGTAGGACTTCAAGCTTTCTATCTTGAAGTTCTTTGAGTGCCGCCACCCCTGCGACCGGTATTGTGGTCCTCTTCGTCACGGCCAATACCGAGGCATCCGCCTTTGGAGATCAAGAGCTCCAGAGACTCCTCAGGCAAGGGATAAAGCTTGTCCATAGCCTGATCCACACGTAAGCCTGCCTCAGGCACATCCCATTCCCGGACCATCAGCTGCTGGAGCATAGGATGAAAGGGAAAAGCCTTCGTAGGAGCCCAGAACCCTGCCAGGACCAGGTCCACAGAATCCTGTGGCAGAACTACCTGGAGAAGCTCAACCCCAAGTTCAGAAAGGACACACGGAATAAGAGGATCCAACTCCTCCCAGTGGAACAGATGGGCAACTTTCGGGTCATCTCCATCTAGAGTTGCCTTTCCCAGGTCCTCCTCTGACCCCAGGCCGGGCAAGAGCGAGGGAGTCACAAGCAGGTCAGGAGCACTCTCGGCAGCCGCGTCTGGAAGAGCAGTCCCTTGGGAAATCGAGGAGTTCCGCAGCTTAGTGACGCATAGGGGCGGTTGGGAGTCCAGGCGTTTGGGAACCTTTTGGGGGGCCCACCAGCACGACCCAAGTGCAAAGTCCCACTTTGTAGGTTCTGTGCCGCTAAAAAAGCTTTGTGCATTAAAGCACAAAATCGAGGGTAAAGTTGTTTGAGGCAGCTCCCTCCTTCACCAGGGGATCGGGCTCACCCTCAGAGATGTCCTGGTCCAGATCTGCTAGATCCTCAGGACTGCCTGGAACTGGAGACAAGTCGGGCGGGAGATCCCCTCCCCCCACTGCTCTTTTCCACGTGTCTGCAAAGGTCCTCAAAATGGCTGCCGTTCCTGCGCTGAGCGGGAACGGATCGGCCCGAGCCTTCTGAGGGGCAGGTCTCTTCGTTGCTGCCCGGGACCTATTACCCGCTCCTGCCATTGAGCTACCTTCATTCCCGGAGACACAGCGGGTGCAGAGACCTGCACGGGAGAGACGGGCGGCAGTCTCTCCATAGGCAATGCATCAGGACGGATGTGGCATCTGGGAGAATGGAAAGGCGCTGGGAAGACACGTCTATGGAGGGAGTCGAGCGGCTGTTAAAAGAAAGCTTTCCAAAAATAACCCTGGCCCTTAAAGGTATGCCGCCGCAGGCTACAGAAAGAACTGCAGAGAAGGCTGACAGGCTTCTCCCTTAGTTTTCCTTTTTTTTTTCAAACTGGGCTGAGGTAAGAAAGGGGGAAGGAACTGGACTACCGGCAATCCCCCCCAGGCGCCTTGCGGGGTTCCCCAACCCCCAGCTCTTCACACCTGCTACCAGGGGGGATGGTCTCACCAGCACCTGCCTATACCCTGGGTGGTTATAGTTTGTCCTGCATGATTTTTAAATAAATGTACTTAAAAAAAAAAAAAAAAAAAAAAAAAAAAAGATTGTGTCAACCTCAAAATCAGGGCAAGACTGCAGGGTTTGCACCACCTCCATCTGCTGGAGACAGAGAAATACTGAAGAGATGCAGGTGGCACACCAGGTTAAGAGGGGGTGCCCTTCAAGTTTTTCCCTCTGTCTCCATCTGCTGGAGGGGAGGCATAACCCACAGTCTGGACTGATCCGGGTACGTACAGGGAACTGCAGCTTGCCTTATGTGATGGAGAACAAGTCTGTATATTTGAAACTTTAATATACATACTCAATCCCTCTTTGTAAAAAGGTTAAAATACATGCAGGCAGTTTTTACCTGCCGTATGGGGGTTACTTTTTAAATAGCAGGATACAAAACATAACCCTGAAAGATTGAGAAATTCTATCCTTTAAAGTACAGGTGCTGATAGATCATTGTTCCAGGTATGTAGCTGTAGTTACTCTTGAATACTTCTCATATACAGCTTATGCAGTTAGTTTCCTCTCAGACCCCCTTCGTTTTTGTAATGTATTATTGCTCTTATGAGCAAATTAAGCAAAGAAAGGATATCTCTATGATTAACGTCCGGCCTCAGGGTAAAACCTTCCTCATCCACTTCAGGACAGCTCTGGAAGAGAAGGAGTGGCCGTTACAAGGGGCAATGCCCCAAGGAAAGCATTACACAGCTCCAGAGATGGACAGAGATTGCCGAACCAGTGAGAAATCTACTTACCACAGAGTCTGCATCTGGGCAGTCCCTGCAGAGAACAAACAAGAGAAGAGTTCAGGTACAGGGTGGGACCTCATGTAACCTGCCATGGGCTGTCCACAGTGGAGCAGGCTTGCTGGGTCACCTCATCCTCCTCAAAAACATCCACTGTCAATTGGGACAAACAGCACAAGGCAGCACCTCTGCTTCCTTTAAACTCCCCATAGAGATCTGCAGATATTCAGATCTGACACTGAATAAAGTCATCAAGGGTGTCTGTACCATGATGTACCTTAACTCCCCATATACATTTGAAATTCTCACTCATCCTTGTTAGAAAGGCCAGTGACTGGTGCATGCAGTGTGTGTGATCTCTACCACACAAGAACCTCAATGGCCAAGAATGACATAAGAAAAGTTCATATTCTGCCAGGAGCAAAACTCTGCCTGCACATCCTAGAAAGTGGAGCAGAGACAGACCGACCGACTGACAGAGGATGGGGCCATGGATGCCAAGGTAGAGCCTAGAGATTACAGGTCACACCACTGGCAAGGCAACCAAAAAATCTTTAAAAAAATTACACACCCCTAAACATCACTGAAAGTGGAAAGAGCAGAAAACGCAACTTAGGATGAGGTATTTAAACATTCATAGCTCCTTACTCGCCCAACTCAACAAGGAGTTCTGGACTGCTAGAAAGTATGGCAAAATGGTTAAAGGAAAATTAGTCCTTATCTGCTAATTTTCGTTCCTGTAATATCACAGATCAGTCCAGACAAGCGAGTTTTATTCATTCCTACCAGCAAATGGAGGCAGAGAACAAAACTTTGGGCACTGCTACATAACTGTGCCACCCGCAGTCCCCTCAGTACTGACCTGTACCCAAGTCAAGATAATTTAACAATCGGGCGAAGCCGCCCACCTGGGATGGATACCCCTGAACTGGATAGCCACAAACCAAAGAAAACACTGAAAATTCTAACACATGTTAACAATCGCAACATATCTTTGGAAATCATCTTATAAATCCCAAAAAAGGGCAGCAGCAGAACAATCAGTCTTTCGGCACAGATCACCAGGGTGGGTCTCTGGACTGATCTGTGGTATTACAGGAACAAAAATTAGCAGGTAAGAACCAATTTTCCTTTCCTGAACATACCCAGATCAGTCCAGACAAGCGGGATGTACCAAAGCACCCCTTATTCCGGGTGGGAAACCGAAAGACCCGCTTCTCAGCACACTCTCACCAAAAGGAGTCGCCTCTGGGGTGCGCACATCCAAACGGTAATGCTTGGTGAAAGCGTGAAGCGAAGACCAGACTGCTGCTCGACATCTCCCGGGGGGGACACCAGCTGACACTCGGCCTAAAATGCCACCTGAGCCCGGAGTAGAGTGAGTCTTAAGTCCCACTTCTTAGGACCCCCTGACTAGCACAAATAAATGATCAGAGCATCTGAAATAGTAACCTTCAGATAACGCAACAGGACGTGCCGCACTTCCAAAAGATGGAGACTCCCGCTCATAGAGGGATCACGAGACCATCTGGAAAACCTGGTAACTCAATCTGATTCACATGAAAGGCAGAAACCACCTTAGGCAGGAATGAAGGCACCATTCGCAAAGAAAGCTTGTTGGTCGTGATTCGCAGAAAAGGATCGCGGCAGGAAAGAGCTTGCAATTCTGAGATTCGTCTAGATGAGCAAATGGCCACCAAAAAGACAGTCTTCAACGATGCTCGACCTAACGGTTCAAAAGGATTCCCGCAGAGAACCTTCAATACCAAACAGATTTCATTATGGACACACATTCCGAAGAGGAAGGCAGAGATGCTAAACACCCCTCAGGAAAACGCACCACATCAGGATGGGAAGCCAAGGACTTGCCCTGTACCTTCCCCGAGACAACCCAAGGCCGCAACCTAGACTAAGCGAACTATGGGCCAATCCCTTGGCCAAGCCCTGCTGCAAGAAGGACAAAACGTGCGGAACAGAAACCTTAAGTGGATCCAGGCCCTGTGGCGCGCACCAGGACTCAAAAACCTTCCATACTCTGGAATAAGAAAGGGAGATAGCTGGCCACTGAGCTTGAAGCAGTGTAGCAATAACCGGGTCCGAATACCCCTTCAGACGCAACCGCCACCTCTCAAAAGCCAGGCTGCAAGACAGAAGCGATCCGCCCGATCCGAAAATATGGGGCCTTGACGCAGCAACCCCTGCAAGTGGACTAGACGCAGTGGCCCGTCCTGCGCTAGATGAACCAGATCGCGAGCCATGGATGCCGCTGCCACTCTAGCGCTATCAGCACTACCGCCCCTGGATGAGCCTCTATCCTCCTGAGGAACTCGCTATGAGAGGCCATGGAGGAAAAACAAAGAAGGACTCTGGACGGCGATGGCCATACCAGAGCATCAAGGCCCACCTTCCAGTCTCCTTCCGTCAACTGAAGAACCTTTCCGTCTTGGCGTTTGTTCTTGTTGCCATAAGGTCCAGCTGAGGTGTCCCCCAGCGAGCACAGAGCGCTCCCAGGCCTCCGGGGATGGTTCCCACTCTCCCGGATCCAACTGTTGGTGGCTGAGATAGTCTGCTTGGATGTTGTCCACGCCTGCCACGTGAGAAGCAGCAATGCCCTCGAGATGGAGTTCTGCCCATTCGAACAATAGCTGAGCCTCCCGAGGCCCGGCGGGGCTCCTGGTTTCCCCTTGGCGTTTGATGTAGGCCACAGTTGTTGCGTTGTCTGAAAATGCTCTCACCATACGACCGTTGACCAACGGGAGAAACCCCTGGAGGGCTCTGCGCACTGCTTGCGTCTCCAACTGGTTGATGGACCACGACTCCTCCAAGAGGCCTTGCGTGTTCTGCCCAGGCATAACGCCCCCCAGCCCCGGAGACTGGCATCCGTGTCACCACCACCCAATCTGGAACTTCGAAGGGAACTCCCTTCTCCAGATTGTTCAGTGTCATCCACCACGTCAGAATGGACCTGGCTTCCCTTGGAAGGGGCAGAGGAAGAAAATACTGCTCCGAAAGCGGACTCCATCGGGATAAAGCCTTTTGCAGGGACGCATATGCGCAAATACCCAAGGAACCAGCTCCAACATCAAGGCCATCGACCCCAGGACCTGCAAATAGTCCCAGACTTTGGGAACAGGAAAGCGCAGCAACTGAGCCACCTGAGTTTGGAGCTTGGCCACCCTGTCGGCAGTGAGAAACACCCTTCCTTGTTGAGTGTCGAATCGAGCTCCCAAGTATTCCAGGAGGAAGAAAAAACATGGAACAAGCAAGTAACAGCAGAACTCAACGAGAGAACACTGAAAAAGTATTTGAATGAGATAAAACAGTGAATGAACTCTGTGTGTGGACACTCTTGCATAAATGCCCACAATCACCACATGGATGCTTCCGGTGCCTCATATAAAGCCACACATAGAACAATGAGGGATAGCATGGTAGGAACAGCATAAGGATCTTCGAGCGGACAGGAAGATAAGGAACGGGAAGGGTGTCTGGACTGATCTGTGGTACTACAGGAACGAAAATCATCAGGTAAGACCTAATTTTCCTTTCCCTGTACGTACCTGAACATCAAGGCGGTAATGTCGAGCAAAAGTATGCAGGGACTTCCAAGTAGCCACCCCAGAGACCGAATGGCTCTCCACCCAGGACGCCGGAGAATGCAAGGAATGGGCCTTAAGGCCCTCCGGAACCGGACACCCTTGACAGAGGTAAGCAGATGAGATCGCTTCCTTCAACCAGCGAGATATTGTGGTCTTAGAGGCTTGTTTGCCCAGGTTGGGGGCCACCCCATAAGACAAAAAGATGATCCGTTACCCAAAAGTCATTGATGACCTCCAGATAACGCATGAGGACGCGCTTGACATCCAGACGGCGTAAGTCATCCCGCCAGGGCTCGCAATGTCCGCCGGAGAGAACACGGGGAGCTCGACCGACTGATTGACGTGAAAAGGAGAGACGACCTTCGGTAAGAAAGACTGATCCGTCTTGAGAGACCCCGGAATCCGAAAAGCGTAAGAAAGGCTCGCAGCAAGATAGCGCTTGGATCTCGGACACCCGCCTAGCGGAGCAAATGGCAACCAGAAATACCATCTTGAGCGTCAAGTCCTTGAGAGCGGAACTGCGAAGAGGCTCAAAGGGAGCCTGACAGAGCACCCGAAGAACCAAGTTCAAACTCCACGAGGGACATGTGAGACGCAACGGGGGCTTCAAATGTTTGACCCCCTTGAGAAAGCGGACAATATATGGATGGGATGCAACCGCATGGCCCTCGAGGTTTCCCCAGAGAGAATCGAGGGAAGACACCTGAACACGGAGCGAACCAAAAGAGACCCTGAGAGAGATCTCGCTGAAGGAAGGAGAGGACGAGCGAGACGGGGGCCGAACGAATCGAAATGCCCGCTCGAAGACCTTCCAAACCCGGACACAGGTAATGGAGGTAGAAGTTTTGTGGGCCCGCAAGATAGTGGAAGTGACATCCTCGGCATAGCTCCTCCGCCTTAGCCGTCGCCATTCAAAAGCCAAGCCGCAAGACAGAAGCGATCCACCTGGTCGAAAAATACAGGACCTTGGCTGAGGTGGTGTGGAAGATGACCCAGGCGAAGAGGACCGTCCGACGCTAGATTGACCAGATCCGCGAGCCACGGCCTGCGAGGCCACTCGAGAGCTACGAGAATGACCAGGCCTCTGTGAAGCTCTATTCGTTTGAGCACCTTCCCGAAAAGGGGCCACGGAGGGAACACAGAGAAGGACGTCGCTCGGCCACGGAAGGACTAGGGCATCTACCCCTTCCGCGCAGTGTTCTCGCCAGCGGCTGAAGAACCGGGGAGCCTTGGCATTGTGCAGAGTCACCATCAAGTCCAAATGCGGGGGACCCCATCTGTCGATGAGGGCCATGGCGTCTTCGGACAGCTCCCACTTGCCTGGGTCCAGACGCTGGCGACTCAAGAAGTCTGCTTGGATGTTCTCGTTGCCCGCGATGTGGGAGGCCGCGAGGCAGTCCAGGTGCCTCTCCACCCACGCAAGAAGGCGACTTGCCTCGAGGGCCACCAGGCGACTCCTGGTGTCCCCTTGTCCCCTTGTTGATTGATGTATGCCACAGTGGTAGAATTGTCTGAGAGCACTCAGACCGCCCGGCGGCAGAGTAGGGGGAAGAAAAGCCTTGAGTGCTAGACGAAACGCCCGGGTCTCCAGGCGGTTGATGTGCCAGCGAGATTGGGCTGGGGACCAGTGCCCCTGTGTGACCTGAGACAGGCAAACCGCTCCCCAACCGGACAGGCTGGCATCCGTCATGACTACCATCCACTGCGTGGTCCGAAGGGACATTCCACGGAGAAGGTGCTTGAGCGAAAGCCACCATTGTAATTCGCTGATGGTAGATGCTGAGAGGGAGGTGCATCTGAAACTGCTCCGATACCGGCTTCCAACAAGCCAACAAGGCTCTCTGTAATGGACGCATATGTGCAAACGTCCAGGGGACCAGGTCGATCATGGACGCCATGGTACCCAGGACCTGTAGATAATCCCATGCCATGGGAAGAGGCATGGAGAAGAAGCCCTGGAGCTGATCCATCAGCTTGAAAGCTCTGGAGTCCGGTAGAAAGACCTTGCTGACGCGAGTATCGAAGCGAGCCCCCAGAAACTCCAAGACCTGAGACGGCTGTAGATTGCTCATGGAGAAGTTGACTATCCAACCGAGGGACGAGAGGAGCGCGAGTACGCGGTTCACTGCCTGGCAGCAGAGGGTTGCCGACTTGGCTCGGGATTAACCAATCGTCCAAGTACGGATGGACCAGGACACCGTCCTTCCGAAGGGCTGCCGCCACCACAACCATCACCTTGATAAATGTGCAGGGAGCCGTGGCGAGGCCGAAGGGCAGAGCTCTGAACTGGAAGTGATGTCCCAGGATGTGGAACCAAAGGAACCTCTGATTCTCGGGACGGATCGGAATATGCAAATAGGCGGCCTCCGTCAGGTCGAGGGAGGCCAAGAATTCTCCGGGGTGTACCGCCGCAATCACCGCCCGGAGGGTTTCCATCCGGAAATGAGGCACTTTGAGGGCCCGATTGACCCTCTTGAGATCCAGGATGGGACGGAAGGAATCGTCCTTCTTTGGGACCATGAAGTAGATGGAGGATTGACCGGTGCCGCGCTCCGCCCCCAGAACTGGGCAGATGGCCCCAGCCCCTGAAGTCTGAGAAGAGTCTGGGTGACCGCGGCCCACTTCCGGTGGCTGCACGGAGATACCATGTACAGGTCCCGGGATGTCGCGAGCAAACTAAAGCGTAGGCTTTGGCGATGGTTTCGAGGACCCACTGGTCCGACGTGATCTTGGCCCATTCCTCCACAAACAGGGACAAATGACCACCTAAGGTGGGAACGGAGGGATGGGCCAGCGGATTCTCATTGCGAGGCGGGCTTGGACACCGGACAGTGGGAAGCGGCATCTCGAAAAGGTCGCTGGCCTCGAAAGGATTGGGGCCAAGACTGGACCCGAGAAGAATTCCCCTGGGGAAAGCGCCCCTTGCCCTAGGGTTATAGCAGCGTTGACCCCGGAAGCAAGTGTGAGTTGGGAAGAAGGATCTAGCCTGTTTCGGGCAGTCCTCAGGCAACTTATGATCCTTGTTTTCCCCCAAAGACTTAATAAGCTGGTCCAGCTCCTCCCCAAAGAGTAACTTACCTTTGAAAGGGAGAGTACCCAGCTGCACCTTGGAAGACGAATCAGCCGCCCAGTGGCATAGCCAGAGGAGCCGTCTAGCTGAGACCGCCAAGGCCATCGCCTTCGCGAACAAATCATATAGGGCATCCGCCCCATAAGCTATAGCGCCTTCTAACCGGTCAGCCTGCTCTGCCTCTGCAGGCAGGAGGTCCTGGGTGCTGAGCAATTGTTGGACCCACCTAAGACTTGTCCACTGCATGAGACTGCTGCAAATAGGCGCCCTAACACCCAGGGCCAGGATTTCAAAAATGCGCTTGAGGTGGGATTCAAGCTTACGATCCTGTACATCTCTCAAGGCTGTAGCCCTAGCCACCGGGATGGTTGTATGTTTAGTGACCGCCGTCACAGAAGAGTCCTCCTTAGGCAGCTTCAACACATGTAAACACTCCTCCGGGAGTGGATAAAGTTTTTCCATGGCCCTTCTGACCCGAAGACTCGCCTCGGGGGCCTGCCATTCCATTGGAGTATAAGCTTATGCATAGGGTGAAAAGGGAAGGACGGCGGTAGGGCCCTGAGCCCCACTATGACCGGGTCAGAGGATGCCAGCATTCCTGCAGAAAACTCGTCCACAGGGGGACAGTCAATCCCCAACTCTTGGGAAATAAAGGGAAGGAGAGGTTCCAGTTCCTCCCTATGAAAAAAAGACGGAGAACCCGGGGATCGTCCCCCTCGGGGGGGGGGAAGACATCAACCGCATCCGGATCCTGATCCGGGTCCTGGGACCACCCGGACCCACATTGCTCCCTGCCCACCCTGAGGAGCAGGAGAAGGAACGGAGAGCAGAGGGACCTTAGCCGGGGAAGGGGCAGGGTCTGTTTCCTCCTGTAAACTAGCCAAATAGGATTTGTGCAAAAAATAAATAAATTGGGTCCTGTGGCTCAGGCTGCTCAGAAAAAGCAGAGAAACCTAAAATGGCCGCCGTTCCCGCCTCTGAACGGACCAGGAACGGCGGGGCAGAATGCTTGGGATGTCTGGATGGGGGTCCTGAGGGCATTGGGACATCTGAGGAACCCTCCCCCCCCCCAGCAAACATCGAGAGCAAAGTCCCTCTCTCGAGAGACGCAGAGAAGAGTCTCCACAAGCCAGGCACAGTGGGGATCTCGGCATAGCTGCAAAGAGGTGGGAGGGGCAGCAATTAAAATCAGCTGGACTGCCAGGGCTGCAGGAGCGGAGGCAGAGAGTGAAGTCTGCATGCTCCTAAACTCTCTCAGAGACTGCCAAAAGTAAGTTAGAAACCTTTCTCCTGTATAGAACTCAAAAGCCCCCCCCCTTTTTTTTTTTTTTTTTTTTAAATAAAGGCGGCAGGGAAAAGCTCCCAGCAGGCAGTCTTAAAGGAATTCAAACCCCGTGAGGGGAGAAGGAGAGAGCTGAACAGGGGGAGTGATTGGCACCACCAATATCCACCCCTGCAGCTGAGGAACACCGGGAATAGGGAGCCTAGGCTATATAAAACAAGGGGCAAAGCTCCCCTAGGCCTCTGCAAGAGCAAGGAGACAGGAACTGTCTCCTGTAGAACAGAACACAAAGTTCAAACAGTTGAAATTAACTTTTTTTTTTAAAAAAAAAAACAATGAAGAGGAAAAAGCAAGCTTGCTTACCGTAAACTGTGTTTCCGTAGATAGCAAGATGAATTAGCCATGCTGTCATGGGATCTGTCAATCAGGTCCGGGAGGCGGAGCTTGTCAAAGCAGAGATCAGAGCTTTCCTCTCTGCAGCTGCACGTGTGTTCCCGTGCAGGTAAGTAACGGAATCTCCCCAGTCTCAGGTCGATACAGTAATGTTCAGTTAAAGATTCCCCTTCTGTAACGTGCTGGGAGCGCACAATACAGACGAGTAAAGCCATCCAGCGATACAGTCTCCAGTTTCACGCGTCCTTAGCGCTTCCTAAAATAGACACATAGCCCTTTCCGCACCCAGAATGTAAATGAACGAAAAAGCTGTATAATGAAGGAATTAGCTATTCCCCTCCGATACTGTAACGGGCGCTGATACTATCTCCTCAGTAACCTGCTGTTTTGCCGCGGCCTTAACGTGTTAGTTTACCGCCTCCCCCTAGTAGGTGTTAGTGTAGTGTAGTGCCAAAATCGCACGGGAAAGGGAACGGGAAGAGAGAGGTTTTACTTTTATTAAGAACTGTTATAATTTTTTAAACACTGGGGGGGTTCTTTAATTTTCTGGGGGACCTCTCCCCAATCCCACACTTATCTGCACTGTAACTGATCCACATAATTTAAAGAACATAGGGTAGGCAGCGAGGGGGCAGGGGCAGCGGGATCGGGGGGCGGGTAGGTGGAAAAAAAAAACAAACTTTTCTGAGCCATCAGCAGCGGCGGGATCCGGGGGGGGTGGGTACGTGTTCGATCGGGCGAGTAGGCAGGTAGGCGACAGCGGTGGCGGCGCAGCAAAAAAAACCAAAGCGACAAAAGTAACTTACTTTTCCGGGGCAGCGGCATCGGGGAGGGGGTAGGCGGCGTGTTCGATCGGGCGGGCGGGTAGGTGGGAAAAAAAAACAACTTTTCTGAGCCATCAGTAGCTCCCCCAACGAAGACAAAAAGATGGCCGCCTGCACGGGGGAAAGCATGCAATTGGCCGCTGAGGACGTGACGTCACACCCCGTGACGCCAAACATCGTGACGTCACGTCTTCAGCGGCCAATTGCACGCTTTCCCCGTGCAGGCGGCCATCTTCGTCGGGGGAGCTACTGATGGCTCAGATCGAACACGCCGCTTACCCCCCCCCCCCCGATCCCGCGGAAAAGTAAGTTACTTTTATTTATTTAAGGTTTTTTTATACCGGCATTCAAGAACTCGTTCTCATCATGTCGGTTTACAGAAAACAGGGGTGCAAAAATATAACCGAAAACATAAATAAACGTGGAGAAGAGAAGCAGTTACAATTAACAAGGGTTCATGAACTGGGATTATAAGAAATAAAAGAGACAGAGAAGGATAATTATATACAAGTGTACAATGTAAATAAGGAGTCCTCTGTATATACAAGAGAACAAAATAAATATGGGGTCCACTATATACAGCTACTTAGCATAGGTGTTTTTGTCACTTTGGTGACAAAAACACCTATGTTTTTGGTGACAGCTACTTAGCATAGGTGCTTTTGTCGCTTTGGTTTTTTTTGCTGCGCCGCCGTCGCTGTCGCCTACCTGCCTATTCGCCCGATCGAACACGTACCCACCCCCGGATCCTGCCGCCGCTGCTGATGGCTCAGAAAAGTTTTTTTTTTTCCTTTGGTTTTTTTTTGCTTGCCGCTGTGTCTCACCTCCTCCCGGAGCAAGACTGCTTTCGTGCCCTGCTCCGGGAGGAGGTGAGACACAGCGGCAAAGCAAAAAAACCAAAGGCAGGAAAGTAAGTCGCTTCGCCGCCTCCCGCCTCCCTGTGCCTGTCATTTCAAATGTCATTTGAAATGACATTTGAAATGACAGGTACCAGCGCACCCAGGTTACTGTATAGGCGCTGTATTAAGCGCCTATACAGTAAAATGGGTTGCGCGGGCATAACCCTTCCCTAACACTTCACAGCCTCGGCATGCATTTGCATGCGATTAGAAGAGAGTATCAGGCGCTAGGTCTAGAGGACTGTGCGTGCGGGGAGGAAGGGTGCCCCTGACACTGCCGCACTGTTTCTACCGCGGCCTTACTGTATCGATCTGTCTGTGATTAAGCTGTAGTGTAGTCTAAGACTTGGTGACTGCCAGGGAGGAGGGTAGGTCAGCATGGCTAATTCATGGAAACACCATTTACTGTAAGCAAACTTGTTTTTTCCCCATCGATAGCAGGGCTGAATTAGCCATGCTGTCATGTGAGTCCCAAGCTCCCGATCACGTTGTTTATGATATATATTTTGTACGTGATCTTTGACAGTGTGGCGGTCATCGTGGACAGGAGGATAGAGATTGCAGGATTGCTTGCCCTATCTTCGCATCAATGGCTGCTTGTTGATCAAGGCAGTAGTGAGATGTGAAGGTATGAAGCGATGACCATGTAGCTGCCTTGCAAATGTCTATGGGTTGCACATTCGTTAGGTGTGCCAATGAGGCTGCCACTGCTCTGACTTGGTGAGCTTTAGGCTCTGAATGTAGTTGTAGTTTGTTTGTCATAACAGAATGTGATGCAATGCGCTATCCAGTTGGAGATGGTACGTTTAGCCACTGGTAATCCAGGTGCCTTTGGGTCAAAGGAGACAAAGAGTTGAGAAACACGGGAGTCCGAGTTTGTCCTTTCTTTGTAGTATGTTAAAGCTCTTTTACAATCTAGTGTGTGCAGTAGTTTTTCCCTATCATTTGTATGAGGTTTAGGGAAAAAGGTGGGTAAATTCCATGGTCTGATTGAGATGGAATTGAGAAACCACTTTTGGTAGGAAGGATGGATGAGTTCGGAGAACTACCTTTTGGTGATGAAATTGCAAATATGGAGAATAATGGACCAAGGCCTGTAATTCACCGACTCTTCGTGCAGACGTTACTGCAACCAGGAATACAACTTTCCATCAGGCCAATACAGAAAAGCGCGGCCGTAGTTACACGAGATGTGTGCTCATGTGTAGTGCGCCGATTTAGACTTGTGTGCGGATCTAGACTTGCGCGCAAGAGTTATCGGCGCCGATGTCTCCGGCGCCGTGCGCGCAGATATGTTTGGCTCCGGACGCAGAGGTAGTATCAACGCTGTGCGCATGTGACTTCGGCGCCATGCGTGCAGAGTTTTCCATGGTCTTGTGCACAGATGTCTTCGGCGCCCTGCGCGCAAAAATCATCGGCGTCGTATGCACAAGTGTCTTCGGCGCCATGCGCGTAGAAGTGTTGTGCGCCGATACTTGCTCAGGCGCAGAAGTGTTATGCGCCGACACTGTTTTATGCGCAGAAAGCGGCTTAGGCGCAGAAGTTTTAGGTGCCGAGATTTTTGGCGCCAGTGTGTCCTGCGCCTGCGATTCTGGCTCTATGGATTTTTGAAAATCCAATGGCCTTTGCCGGCTTGCCATATCCTTACCTCCAAGATTGGAGGATTGAGGAGCCCACGATGTTGCCCTCTTTGAGGGATCCGGTAAAATCGCAGGGCCAGGCGACGAATGAGCCTCCAATGGCTCCGGTGAAGCAAAATGTTCCTGAAGCCTGTAGGCCCGTTGCTTCAGTGCTCTGGGTGACATACTCGAACAAAAATTCACAATCTTCCCGATTGTGATCTGGTCCTAGGCATCGGTAACATCGGTCGTGGCCATCCGTGACCAACATTACCTTGCCACAATTACAGGGTTTAAACCCCGATTTTGACTTTTTTTTTTTTTTTTACACTGATGAGAGGAACAGCTCCGCGTGCGATCCCGCACGCGGAAAGAACAGACTGAGGAGATTCTGTTACTTTTCTGCACGGGAACACACGCGCAGCCGCAGAGAGCAAAGCTCTGATCTCTGCTTTGACAAGCACCGCCTCCCAGCCCTGATGGACAGATCCCATGACAGCATGGCTAATTCAGCTCTGCTAGCGACAGGAAATACTTGCTTGTTCCAGTCAATGTGAGAAGAAAAGGTATAAAGCAGGGGTCAGGAACCTTTTTGGCTGAGAGAGCCATGAACGCCACATTTTAAAATGTAATTACGTGAGAGCCATACTAACTACAACCCCGCACCCTCCTGACTCCAAGACCTACCAAATTCATTTACTACAACCCCCTACTCTCCTGATGCCCCCAAGACCTGCCAAATTAATTTACTACAACCCCCCATCCTCCTAACCCCCCCCCCCCCCCCACCCCCCAAGACCTGCCAAAAGTCCCTGGTGATCCAGCAGGGGTCCAGGGCTCACAGACAAGTCTTTAATAAAAAAGTAAAAATCTAACAAAACCCCCCACCCTCCTGATGCCCCCCAAGACCTCCAAAATTAATTTACTACAACCCCCACCCTCCTGAACCCCCCCAAGACCTGCCAAAAGTCCCTGGTGGTCCAGCGGGAGTCCAGGAGCGGTCCGGGAGTGATCTCCTGGACTTGGGCTGTCGGCTGCCAGTAGTCAAAATGGCGCCGACGGCCCTTTGCCCTCACTATGTCACTGGGGTCGACCAATGGCGGCAGCAGCCCCTGTGACATAGTAAGGGCAAAGGGCCGTCGACGCCATTTTGATTACTGGCAGCCGACGGCCCTTTGCCCTTACTATGTAACAGGGGCTACCGCGCCATTGGTCAACCCCAGTGACATAGTGAGGGCAAAGGGCCATTGGCACCATTTTGACTACTGGCAGCCGACAGCCCAAGTCCAGGAGATCGCTACCGGACCCCCGCTGGACCACCAGAGACTTTTGGCAGGTCTTGGGGGGCGTCAGGAGGGTGGGGGATTTTGTTAGATTTTTACTTTTTTATTAAAGATTTGTCTGCGAGCCAGATGCAGCCATCAAAAGAGCCATATATGGCTCCCGAGCCATAGGTTCCTGACCCCTGGTATAAAGAATCCCCAAAGGGACAGATAAGGAAACCAGGTAACCACAGGGTGAGCTGTTCCACCTGCTGGAGACAGACAAATACTGAAGGGCTACAGGGTAGGCTCTGTCTCATATAGGATATCCTTTCAGTTTTAGTCTGTCTCCACCTGCTGGAAAGGAGGCTCAACCCATGGTCTGGACTGATCCGGGTACTTAAAGGGAAAGGGGCAGCTCCAAGCAGCCCAAAATTAACCAGGGATTAAATAAAAAATCACCCCCAAAGGGGGATACTTTCTTGAATCCCAAGGATTGTAGGGGAGGCTTCGGGCCCCCACTGAGGAAACCAGTCCCCAGGTTTTCAGTGGTCCCAGAGTTTCAGGCTAAAACCAGCCAGGAGTATCCAACCCCCCTGTTCGCCTGGCTCAACCCTAGGGATGGCCCTCGACAGGAACCTGTCACCCCGGGGAGCAGAAAAAGGTAAACCTCCAAACCAAAGATCAGTCAAGACTGCTGGTAACACGTCCACCATCTGCTGGAGGCAGAGAAATACTGTGGGACTGCAGGTGGCACTCTCTGTTATGTAGCAGTGCCCAAAGTTATGTTCTCTGCTTCCATCTGCTATGAATAAAACCCGCTCATCTGGACTGATATGGGTATGTTCAGGAATATGAATTATCAGACGTCCTACTGGAAAGTCCTAGCAAGCTATAGAGGGGAAAGCTGAATGTTTGGGCCACAGCCACACTAGTATTGCTGGCTATTTAGATTGTTACAGAGCTGTGTGGTTAGGCACGGGAAAGGTGAGTGCTGCAGGGAACTAAGTGAGATCTTGTATGCTCTTCTATCCAAAATGGTGGAGTATCAAAGGAAGAGGACAAAACAACAAACACTCCAGGATAAGGAAAGATCTTGCAGGTGGGTCACACCGAGGTTAGCAGTTGGGATGTATTAGTGTGGACAGACTGGGTGGGCCAGTTGGTCTTTTTTCCACAGTTCTTTACTGTGTCCTCATACTTACAGAGTCTCAATAACTTTGTCCTTCCTGCTAAGGCCAGGGATGCGGAAGGGCTTCGAGCGGGTCCGTTTCATCCCTGAGGGAGAGAAATAACAACGTGAATGCAAAAATGAGAACTAACTCCATGGTAACTAGAGAGGGTGGCAGGTCATGCGGGGGTCTTATCCTTCCCCTTCCTTATATTTGGATTCAGGCAATTCAGGTTGCTGGAGGTAGGAACCATCAGCAGGAGGGGTGGAAGTGGTTGCCTCTGCTTGACAGAGCCATGACCTTCCCACTGCTTCTGATATGTCAACCCTACTAGAGCTATGGGATGGGACATCCAAACCTGTATAAGTTCCAAGAAAAAAAAAAAAAAAAAGTCACTTCACCCCAACACAAGAACCTTCCCACCCTCTGCAGCACTTCCGTTACATGCCAGACCTGAGCTCTGGCTCATTTCATCCAGGGGCTGCACCTGGCATTCATGTGGCATTATGGGCCTGTAGCACTCCTTTATGAGCTGCACTGCTGAACACAGCAGAAGTATCTCGAGAGCTACTCCAGTCCCCATCTGTCTCCCTCACTTTACAGCTCTGCTAGGATGAGAATTTGGATTTCTGTACCTTCCCCTGCGGCAGGAAGTGAGAGACAATCTGAATCCAGAACTCCTGTGGGAGTGAGGTGGGGGGGAAGAGAGAGAGAGAGAGAGAGAGAGAGAGTTACTTTAACATCACAGACTAATGTTCTGCTAACCCTCACTAAGGCTCTCAAGCATAAAAAAAATGTGAAAATGCTGTGGCTTTTGGCAAGAAATACTCTTGTAGTTCCCTGTTTGACTTGGATTCGATCAAATTATGGGTTGGATGGGTTATTCAGTTTTAGGTTTGAGTTGGATTGTGCTTTACGTTTTGTTATGTATTGTCCAGTTAGTTTTCTTATTCTGCTTTTGTGTGGAGAGTTGATATAGTTTTATGATTTGTTGGCTTTGTTTTTATTATGCCCATTATATGCTTTTGCATTGCTTCAGGTCTCATCAAGAATGAGGCGATTCATAAATTGAAGTCTAAAAATAAAGGTACGTACAGGGAATTACAGCATAACCAAAAAAGTGCAAGCGTGGAACAGAAAGGACATTGCTTCCATAAACATCCTTATCCAAGAAGCAGTAAGATGGTATTCTGGCATCCCCAGAGATCAGGTTAGTATACTAACTCAAGGCATACAGCCGCCTCTGCCTGTACTATACTCCGAAAATCTCAGCTTGACACACTCTAGTCACAAACTAGTGGTAGGCAGGGCAGAGAGGATTAAGCCTCAGCTTCCCCCACCCCTCACCACAGGTGTATCACACTTTTCCCATTATACCCTCCCCCCCTTCGTCTCGCAAGAAGTAACCAGCCCCCTTTCCCACTATATTCCCTTTCTTGCCAGGAATAACCAGCTCCCCCCATCACCTGGCTTATCTTTCCCAGTCCCCTTGCTATCAGAGAACCTCTGGATCAGGTTTGTGATGCTGCAGTTTTCCACATTCTGCTTGAATTCCTCCTGCACCTGTAAGGGTGAATAAAGGAGAAAGGAGCATGCTGCTTTACAGAGGGTGGGAGAGAGGCTTGGCAACTTCAGAGCTCTTCCAGAAATCCTCAATAATCTTGGCCCTTTTGACCAATTATAAACAACAAACGGCACGCAAGACCCTTTAACAGATATAAGATCATTTCAAACATACAGTGAAGGCAGTGGGCATCTGACTGGCCAACTCCCTAGGATAAAGTTTAGGTAAGACTTCTGCTCCCATCTGTGCAGCCAACCGCTGCTCCAACGCCCCTAGCTGTGTCACCGCGAGGCACATACCTGCCCAATCTGTACATGGGTGTCCTCAATGGAGTGTGCATAGGACCCAACCAGTTCCTTCATGTGCTGCAGATGTAACTCCTCAATCTTCTGGAATCGCTGATATGGGGAGGGGGAAAGAGACCCTTGAGAAAAGAGTGCAAAAAACACTGCTTACCCCCTCCCACCCCCACTACAGGACTCAGGGACACTGGCAGCATATGGGGGGTATCAGTACTGGAAAAGCAAGGGGTGGTGCAAGGCAGGAGCGAGATGCATGGGTAGAACTGAGTGTGGGGGATCTCAGTATTGAAATAGTAAGAGCGCTGTAGGGCAGGAGTGAGAAGCGTTAGATAAGAAATGCCAGGCTGGGTCTGACCAATGATCCATTGAGCCCAGTATCTTGTTTCTGACAGTGGCCAGTTCAGGTCACACATATCCGGCAGATCCCAAAAAGTAGATCTGTTTCTTATTTATATTCCACTTTTGTTTTATGGGCTTTTCCTGCAGGAACTTGTCCAAACCTCTTAAATCCCCGCTATGCTGGTCGTCTTTGACCATGTACTCTGACAACAGATTCCACATCTAGATTGTGTGCAGAGTGGAAAAAGTACTTTTTATGATTTGTTTTAAAATTTGTTGGTTGTTAGTGTCATAGAGTGCCCCCATGTTTTAATATTATCTGGGGTAAATAACATTCCATCCCACTCATGATTTTATAAACTTCTATCATGTCCCCGCACAGAGGTCTCTTTTCCAAGCTGAAGAGCCCTAACCTGTGTAACTTATAAGGGAGTCTTTCCACCACATTTATCATTGTCATTGCCCTCCTGTGCAACTTTTCTAGCTCTACGTCTTTTTGTGATGGAGCAGCCAGAACTGCACACAGTACACAAGGTGCATTGCAACATGGCTCGATACAGAGGCAATATGATATTTTCCATTATATTCTCCATTCCTTTTTGGATTGTTCCCATCGGTAGGCACAAAGTTAGTTGGAAAAAGTCTAATGAGCCGACATCCAAGAAATAACGGAATAGGAGGTGGTGCTGCAGGGCAGAAGTGAGATGCATTAGCAGAACTGTGTGCATCTCTCAGTACTGGAATAGAAAGGGGTGCTGCAGGGCAGGGGCATAGGCAAAACAGTGCGTCTCACTACTGGAAAGCGTGGGGGGGGGGGGGGGTTGCAAGGCAGGAGTGAGGTGCATCTCAGTATTTGACCAACAGGGAGATGCTGCAGGGCAGGAGCAATATATTGGCAGGGCTGTGCACAGATCTCGTGGAGCTGCAGGGCAGGAGTGAGGTGCACCTGCAGAGCAAAAGTGAGGTGTGCTGATAGAGCTCTATGGGGGGATGGGGGGGGTGGGGGGAAGTATAGCACAGAGGCTGTTACAGGGCTGGAGTGAGTTGCACCGATAGCGCCGTGTCCATGTCTCAGTATTGGAATAGCAGGGAGGTGCTGCAGGACAGGAGTGAGATACATTGTCAGTGTAGGTCTCAGAGTGCTGCAGAGCAGGAGATAACATAAGTAGTTGCCATACTGGTCAGACCAAGGGTCCATCAAGTCCAGCATCCTGTTTCCAACAGTGGCCAAATTAAAACTGGTTCTTACCTGCTAACCTTTGTTCCTATAATACCACAGATTAGTCCAGACAAGTGGATTTTGCATCCCTAACAGCAAATGGAGGCAAAGAACAAAAGCTTTGAGGTACTGCTACATATCTGAGTGTGCCACCTGCAGTCCCTCAATATTGATCTGTACCCAAGCCAGATATTAGTCCCTAAACATCCTTACAGAGTAGACAGGCAACCTGGGGTTGGAACCCCCTATACTTCCAGAAACTCACAAAAAAAAAAAAAAAAAGAAACAGAATACATATACAAACTATCATGTTTTCCTTGAAAAATGGATTCACCAAGTAAGGAAATTCAGTCTTTCAGTAGTGACAGGGTGGGTCTCTGGACTGATCTGTATTATTACAGAAATAAAAATTAGTAATTTTCCTTTCCTGTTCATACCCAGATCAGTCCAGACAAGTGGAATGTACCTAACGACCCCTAAACTGGGCGGGAACCCGAAAGACCCACATGAAGAACACTCTCAAAGGACGCATTCTCCTGTGCTCGCACTTCCAAACAGGTAGTATCTGAAGTGTGAAGCAAAGACCACAATACAGCCCTACAAATCTCCTGGGGAGACTATAACTGACACTCTACCCAGGAGGCTGCCTGCGCTCTTGTAGAATGCGCTTTCAGCCCCACCGGAACTGCGCAACCATTACAAATATAAGCCACGGAAATGGCCTCCTTCAGCCAATGCGGCCTTCAAGGCTTTGTATCGCCTTCTTTATACCACCAAAAGCACAAAAAAGATGATCTTAATTCCAAAAGCTATTGGTGACCTCCAGATACCACAGCAATGTCCGTCACACATCCAAAAGGTGCAGCTCCCTATCCTGAGGGGAATCCCTCGACCACTCAGGAAATGCTGGAAGCTCCACTGTCTGTTTAACATAAAAAGGAGACCACTTTCAGTTAAGAAAAAAAAAAAAAAGACTGAACCGTATGTAACATGAAACAGACATTAGAAATCCGCAAAAAATAAGATCCCTGCAAGACAGAGCTTGTAATTCCGAAATCCTTCTTGCCGAACATACTGCCACTAGAAACACTGCCTTCAAAGTCAGGTCCTTCACAGTTGCTCTCCTCAAAAGGCAGCACCACAAAGTACACGCAGCACTAAATTGAGGTTCTAATCCTGACATAACTTTCGAACCAGAGAGCGCAGATGCTTCACTCCCTTCAGGAAACGCACCACAACCGGATGAGGCCAAAGACCTGCCCCGCAACTTGCCCCTCAGGGAACCCAAAACAGAGACCTACCCATGCAGTAAACTATAGGCCAGGCCTTGTGATAACCCCTGTTGCAAAAATACTAAGACATGTGGAATGTCCACCAACAGCAGATCTAATCCCTGTTGCATACACCACGACTAAAAAAAACCCTCCAAACCTTGACATACACCAGGGATGTAGAGGGTTTCCGAGCCCGGAGCAGCGTGGAAATAATCCGTTCCAAATATCCTCTCAGGCACAACCGTTGCCTCTCAAAAGCAAAGCTGCGAGACAGAAGTGATCCTTTCGATCTGAAAATATGGGACCCTGACGAAGCAACCCTGGAAGGTGCGCGAACCTGAGGGGTCCATATACCGCGAGATTAACTAGATCCACGAACATATGCCGTGGCCACTCAGGCGCCACCAGCACCACCGATCCTGGATGCGCCTCTATGCGCCACAGAACTTTACAGACGAGGGGCCAAGGTGGATACAGAGCAACCAGCCCTACTGCTCAGACTTCTCTCCTGCAACTGAAAAACCTCATTGTTTTTGAGTTGGCCTGCGTTGCTATGACATCCGATTGAGGAACTCCCCATCTGGCACAGAATCGATCCCAGGCCTCTAGGGACAACTTCCATTCCCCCGGATTCAGTTGCTGCCCACTGAGGAAATCCACTTGCACATTGTCTACTCCCGCAACGGGAGAAGCTGCTATTCTCTCAATATGGAGTTCCGCCCAAGTAAACAACTGACGAGCCTCCACAGCCACTGCGTGACTTTGTTCCTCCTTGATGACAGACGTATGCCACTGTCGTCGCATTGTCTGAGAACATATAATTAAGGGCAGGAAGGCTTCTAGAGCCCGAACCAACTACTCATCTCTTAACACAGGGACTCGAGACCATCGTCCAGCTGCCACCCTTACCCCCACCCCTGCCATGGTAAATGAGACTACACAAACTTTAGTATGGTAATAACAATAGGCCGCAGTTTATTAAACTTAACCCGAGCCAAATTCTTAACATTAATTCAACATACCCCCCTCCTCCACCTCATCCCCTCCTCGCTTACACCGCAGCCCGGTGATAAGCAAACCTTTTGCCCCCCTTTTCCCCACTCACCCCGCCGCGTCACAGCGAGGGTAAGCTTGCGGCCTGAGCAGCGGCCCCCCTCTTGCTCTTTAGGCCTTCCCGTGTAGCGGCCCCAAGCTACACGGGCATTCCTCCCCCCCTTCCGCACAGTCCATCACAATTTTACAATATACAAACATATGGCTCGGGTTTTCCGCCGCCACTGCGACATGCATAAGGTTCAACAACAAGAAACAAAGCAAGCAGGGAGGGTGGGCGGGTAGCAAAAACCTCTGCTCGATACGCTGCCTGGTTCCCAACTGCCTAGGTCCTCGCTCCTTTCTCCCACCAGCACTGCTGTCCACCAATGGCGAGGCAGCATTCGAAATATCTGCCTCCCATTGGTGCCTATCTACTCTCCTCCCCTAAGCCCCTCCTCTCTCCCCCCTGCCTTACCCTTGCCTCCTCCCGATGCTCGAGCCTGCGTTAATGGCGGCGACCCCGGACCAGCCCGGATCGCCTTCCCAAACGGTTGATAGACCAAGATGTCTCTACTGCTGACCAAAGACCTTGAGCTGACCAACCTTGGCATACTGTCCCCCAACCCTTGAGACTGGTGTCTGGTCTCCACCACACAGTCTGGGGGCTCCAGATCCATTTCCTTCTATAAGTTGTGACGCGACAGCCACCATGAAAGAATGGATCTGGACTCTTCTGGAAGAGGCAAACAAAAAAAGGGATAACACCGAATATCCTTTAAA